>NC_142009.1:328353111-328688111 GCF_049901735.1 Notechis scutatus | reverse complement strand
CTGACAAAAAGTTTTCCTGGGAATTGTCCTTTTTTTCAAAGGAATTGGCTTTCATCGCATCAGTTACTTGTAAGAAATCTTAAGACTGTGTTTCGTTGCCACTTTGGAATTGATCCCGGTTCTTCCTTCCAAACTTCTCGCTCGTAGCAACCTAGTCCCTTTCATCCTCTCCTCCCCACTTTACAATAAAATAAATAAATAAATAAAATAAAATAAAAGCTTCAGTATTCTCAATGTCTAGAGAGATTCTCGTTCATCCAGGTCATGGTTGTCCCAAAGGTGCTTTTCAAAAAGTAACTGGACTTTCTTTGTTTTTTTTTTTTCCTTGAAGATGTTACACTTCTCATCCAAGAAGCTTCCTTCAGTTCTTTAAAATGTGATCAGTTCTTAAGAAGATTGAAGGAATCTTCTTGGATGAGAAGCGAAACACCTTCAAGGGGAAAAAAAAAAAAGTCCAGTTGTTTTTTGAAAAGCACTTTTAGGAGTTTAGTATTCTCAAGTCCTTTTTTTTTTTTTTTCAGGTAAGGTGATCATTTGAAAATGAATTTGGGCAAACTTTGGGAGACGGGGGAGGATGAGTGGGGAGGGGAAACCTGGCATGTTATGGTCCATGGGGGTCACGAAGAGTCGGACATGGCTTAGCAACTGAACAACAACAAAAAGGTGATAATTGGGGCTGGCAAGGAATTGGCAACAATTTTAGATTCCATATCATGTATGCAATAAATCATAACATGTCCATTCAATCAAAGTAAAATTATCTAGACTCTTTAAACAGGGTTGGTCCCCCCCCTTTAAGATTGGACTTCAACCCCAGAATTCCTGGCTGAGGAATCTGGGGTTAAGCCACAAGTTAAAGTTGCAAGTACCCCTGCTCTAAAGTATTAGAGATCAGTATTAGAATATTAGTATTAGATTGAAGTATTAGAGCAGTTGGAATTTTTCTCAGGAAAGTTAGGGGGGGGGGGAAAGAGACATATGACCAGTTACAAATCAAACCAAACCTTTATTACGAGCTAAGACCAGCCTATAACATGGGGAGGAAGGAAAACATAGCATTCTCAGAGAATTTGGGCCTTGTTTTCCCCAGAAACGCAGCGTCTCAAAGCCTAATTTTGCAGAATTGTATACTTAAAGAGTTTCCTTGGATCTTCATAATTTACAAGAAATGAAATGTTTAAATTTAAAGGTTGCCTTGGGCTTGAAGCTCATTCATTGTTTGGAAACGTATTAATAGTATGTAGTTCTGGGGTAATGCATGCAAGGTAGAATAATATAAGAAGTAGCGAAAAAGACCCCCCCCCCCCTTTTGATTCTGGAGTTCAACTTTTAACGCTCATAGTGAAATATTGCTTTATGGTGCCACCTAGAGGAATTTGTATGTATTGCCATTTCACTTTAGATCAGCTGTTACAATCCTCTTGGGGTGGAAGTTTCACTTCCACAAAAAACTTTTTGGTATATTTCCTTGTTAAGCACTTGGTGATGCCCCCTCAGACCATTCCACTGCAGAAATTGGGTGAGTGGGGAGGGGGGCAGAGAGGTCAGTTGAATCCATCTGGGGATATGTACTACTATATTGACTTGTTCAAACTCAGAAGGAAGCCTTTAATTAAGTAACTTTCTACAGTAGCCTCCAGGAACTTTTTAGATTATAGTTTCATAGAATAACAAGAGTTGGAAGGGACCTTGGAGGTCATCTAGTCCAACCCCCTGCTCAAGCAGGAGAGTCTATTCCAATTATTATAGCCTCTACCTAGGATCGAACTCACAGCCTCCTGATTGTGAGGCAAGGGTGAAGGCATGTAGGCTATCTTAGTGGCACTTTGGCTATCTTGCAGCTCTGAGAAAACCTGTATATTTCTCACTTTTGCAGAAAATCAGTGAAAGTGAACTAGTTACTTCCTATGAAGAAGAAAAAAGCTTTTTCTTTGCTAGTTTTCAAAATGAAATATTGACAAAACATGAAAAAAAAACACTTTAACAATACAATGAAATGTAACAGTTCTTAAGCTTAAAGAACAGACAATGGAAAACAAACATGATAAAGATAAAAACAAAAAAAAGAAAATCTGCCTTATATATTAAACCTCAATAATCACCGATTTTTAATCAATATTATTATAAAATCAATAGAAAATATTATTGTAAAATTTCACAAAATCTGTGCCAAAGCAGTACATAATCCTTCAATATTTGACTGGCAGAAAATACTACTTTTCCCAGGATGGATAAATCTCCCATTTCCAAAAGACATCCCATTCTTTTAACATCTGGAATATTTCCTTTCCAATTTCTCGGGATAATTATTTTAGTCACCTCACCATGCTCAATCAGCCATCATTCCTGATAAACCGGTTGCAAAGCTTTGTACATAATTTGATATCACATCAACATCTTTAACCCTTAAGAGATTTTTTTATAAATCTACTTACATGCATTAAAACACATCTCAAAAAGATACCAGATGATCACATGACCATACCATATGCCACTTCAAATTCTCTGCGTTTAAAAGGCATTTTATTTGTCTGCTTCATAAATTACAAATGCACTTCATATAATTCATTTGTTCTAGTTTTCTCTTAGCCTTGGAAAGTCAAGGAATCATCATAAGAGGCCCTGGTTCTCTGATGGTGTTCTGACCAAGGCTTCCTGAGACTGTAATTAAGCACACGCTTAATCCAAACAACTCTTGTTTTATTTCAACGCTGTTAATTATATTCATTCCCAGGCCGCAATGAGTCCCAAACAGTTCCTTGAGATAAGCACCCACCTTTATCTCCTTTGAATTGCTGCCAAAAACTAAAGTGCCAAATTAGCTGAAAAAACTCAAGCGACGTACAAAATCCACACAGAGCTTCAAGGTTTAATCTGAACAGAGTGAACAGCTTTGCTTCCTTATGGGAGGGGCAATCACTTCCAAGCCTTACTCCCGAGTTGCCCCTTTTGTCTTTAGCTGCTCTTACCTTCTGGCAGCTCTGCGCACAAGCGCACTGGGAACAGACTCCCCTTGTTCCTCTGCCTTGCTACTGCCAAGTTCTGGAGGCTCCGGAGTCAGCACCCAACTCCCAGATGGTCCTGGCCCCATCTCTGCATCGGACGCAGGAGCCTCATCCGAGTCCTCGCCAGACTCCCAGACTGGTCCCTGTTCTTCCCCACTGTCCGATTCTGCTGCCATCTGCACAGGCTGCTGGTGGATGGAATCCCTAGCCATTTGTTTGCTTTCTGAATATCCCTCTCATCCTCTTGCAGCCACCTTAAGTAGTACCTGGAAGGTGGAAGTGTCGTTTTGGTTCCCCCTCCCCCCAAATAGGCCTGAAAATACACATGGCGGAGTGGGGAGAGGATGGGCGGGTGGGTGGGTGGGGTCTTAGGATTTATTCATCCTTTTCCTTAAAAAAAATATCCCCGTTCATGTACCTTCCCTTTTTTTCAGTGAGGCAAAGCGGGAGAGGAGAGTCCCTTCTCCTGATGTAATAGTACTATCGGACAACGAGCCGTCAAGCCCAAGAATGAATGGCTTAACCAAAATAGCATTAAAAGAGACCAGCGCAGAAGTGCTAATGGTGAGTCTGACCCAGCAGTCATAAAACTGAGAGCAACCTGACTGTATCCCGCTTCTCCCCCCCCTCCCCTCCCCCATTTGATATGTTCAGATCGTCTGGCCAAGTAAATCATGAGTTCGCGTTTGGGGACGCTTCCCATCTGCACCATATCATTTCTTCAGCACAAGCAGTACATACATCGACTTTTCTCTCTCCATTGGCAAAAACCTATGGTGCCCTCTGCTTTGTGGCTAGGAGGGTTTTCTCTACTGTGATTTCCTCTGCTGGCTTCCTGTTTCCCTGGCTTTGCTCTCCCTCATCCAACCCCCTGCTTCCTTCTATTCCTTCAATTGAAGTGCATGAATTTCTCATCCATTTCAAGTGCACCAGCAGCTCAAAATTCTCCCACTCACTCCCATACTCTGCTTTTTCTGTTCTTTGACGCCTGGGCCACTTAGACGAATCATCTGCCTGTCTCTTTTTGACCCTCATGCTTGGAATTTCTCCTGCAGGACTAAAGTCGTCCTCCCCTTGCCTTGTACCCTCCTGGGATGATGACAATCCTGTCACTGCTGGCTTGGAACTTTGGCAGTTGTCCTTTAACATGTCTGTAGGACACTGGATTAGAGAAGGCTGGCCAAAGTCACATTGGTGTTGTCTCTCTCTCTCTCTCTCTCTCTCTCTGTTGTGGCCCGCCAGCGGCTGACAGAGCTGGCAGCAGAGTTGGACAGTGAGGAGGTTGGGGAGGAACATAGGCCAGTCCTGGAGGTTGAGGAAGGCTCCGACGAGGGCTCTGCGTCAGAGGCAGAGATGGGGCCAAGGCAGACTGGCAGTCATCAGCTGCCTTCGGGCTCGGACAGCAATGAGGCGGGGGAGCAGCTGGAACCGGTTCCCAGCCTGCGCATATGCAGAGCTGCCAAAAGAAGAACAATTAAGAGCTCAGGGTCAACATGGGAGTAAGGCCACAGATGGACGGTGAATGGCCCCTCCCATCAGGATTAAAAGGGGAGGGGGCTTTTGCAGGAAACAAGTCATTCGTTCATTCCAGCCTCGTGAAGATTTGTCTGCGTAATCCAGCCCATCCCTGTCAAGCTTTCCAAGATAGATAAGGTCTGAGCTAATAAGTATACCTTTGCAAGACTGTTTGCCAAGCCATTGGCTGAATGTGAATGCCTTAAATTCACATTAATTTAATAAAAGAGGTTTTGACGGGACTAAGATAGTTGGCTTAGTGCTTTTTGGGGAACCGTAGGACAGAACACACACTCCCCCTCTCCCTCCTTCTCTCTCCCTCTCTCTTTCAACTTCAAATCCCTTTTTTAAAGTCAGCCCTTCTGTCATTCTCCCTAATTTGACTCTCCCCCTCCCTCCCTCAATGAAATTAACACTTTTTCTCCCAATCACACGTGTCCTTGTAGAAAAGCAGCCCAGAGGAACGGGAACGAATGATTAAACAGCTGAAAGAAGAACTGCGGTTAGAAGAAGCCAAGCTTGTCTTACTGAAAAAATTACGACAAAGTCAGATACAAAAGGAAACCACAGCCCAAAAGGTGAGCAGAGTCTGCCTTTTTTTTTCCTCTCCTTCTTCTGTACTTGGAGTTTATTAAGATTTATTTATAGAATTCCTGGTCACTGGATTTTGAGCTATAAATGGTGCTGTATGGCTGGACAGAGAGAAAAGAGAAGATATAAACACTATGAGAAAACGCAGGCTAATCATTATAATAGAGGCTACTAGCGGTTTTTTAAAAGCTGTCCATCCCTGACAGAAGTCCACAGTCTTAAAGTTAGTTGGACACCCACGATGTAAATGAAAGCAGCATTCTTCCAGGAAGCAAATTTGCCATCATTCCTCCACTTCTCCCCTCTGCTCTTGGAAAACTGGGCTAAAGTTGTGCAACCAAAAAAACATAGGCACTTTGGCGCCACATTTTGGCAGTGAAAACTCACCGCCCCATAAATGGAGAACCAAAAGAGAGCATTCAGAATAGCCAACTTCTGCTCTAATACATCTCTCTTCCCCGTGTGTTTGTCTGTTTCATAGCCTCCTGGTTCTTCAGGTAGTGCCGTAGCAACACCTCCCCCATTGGTGCGGGGAACACAGAGCATGGCATCCAGCAAGTCGGCCCTTCTACAGGTAAGGACATAAGAAAGGTCTTTGTTAATTAACTCAGTCTTATAAGCCGCTTCAGTACAGGCATTGTATGCATCGGGCGTATAACACGTGCACTTTTTCCCCTGAAAATAGGGGGCAATGATGGCGCGTGTTATACGACATAATGTTAAGAAGCCTTCGGCGGAGGCCATGATCGGGGATCAAGGGACACAATGAAAGAAGGGAGGGAGGAAGCAACCGAAGCCTGTCCTTCTCTGGGTCAGCTCTCTCCAGTTGCTCTCTCGCTCCTCCACCAGCACAGGAAGAAACTGCTTCAAGACAGCGGGGGCTTTTCCTGTCGCCTCTCCCCCACCCCCCACCCCGTCCGCCCGCCCGCAGTGCCTGAGTTTAGCTTGCCTGCCTGCCTTCGTTAATGGTTGAACGAACAGCTTCGGCTGAGTAAAAGAGGCGAATAGTTATTATTCTCAGCCAAGCTGCCCTCAAACAACCAGAAACTAAGGCAGGCAGGCAGAATTTTTTAAATTTTTTTCCTGAAATTTCCCCCTAAAATGAAGATGCGCGTTATGCACGCCTGTAAAGCGTGTTATACGCCGATAAATACGGTATCGTCAATTTACAACCGTGACGGACGTCCCAATTAGGGTCATACGTTTGTCAGTTGTAAAGTGAGTCACCCATGTGGCCGATCTGCTTTTATGACTTTTTTTTTTTTTTGCATTGGTCATAAAGCAAATGTTAAGCAGATTCATGGTTTGCTATGGGGCATTTTTGCTGATTATGTGGCTTCCGGATGCTACAAACAGCCCAATTGTGGGATTCAAATTTTTTACTACCAGTTCTGTGGGCGTGGCTTGGCGGGCGTGGCAGGGGAAAGGATACTGTAAAATCTCCAGTCAGAGGTGGTATTTGCCGGTTCTCTGAATTATTTCAAAATTTCAATTACCGGTTCTCCAGAACTCGTTAGAACCTGCTGAATACCACCTCTGAAACAGCCATAAATGCAGGTTGGTTGCCAAGCATCCAAAATGTCACGTGATTGTGGGAACCAGGTGATAGGTACCTTTTGAAGGCTCCGTTGGAACTTTGATGAATTTCTAAGCAACTGGTTGTAAGTCGAGGAACCCCTGTAATGTTTCTGTTCCTACAAGTAGTTCTGAGCGGATAAAGAAATTGGAAATGAAACTACATGTATTAATCTGAATACTGCCTTCAAATGAGGATTGATGATGGCTTGTGACTGCTGGGATAAGTCCCTGCAGTTTTCTGGGAAGATTTCAGAAGTGGTTTGCCATGGCCTCTTTTAGAACTTTTAGAATTAAGTTTATGGTCACTTTGAATGTGCACTAATTGGCATACATTAAAATGAAATTTTATTGCATACAACTCTCAAAGGGTCACCACCTCCAATATACATTACATAAACATGACTAAATACATACATACATACATACATAATTATGTATATACCCACAAATATTATATGAGACAGAGAAACAACTTAGTCTAGTTCGGATGTATACATATACATGGCAAGAAAAATGAATCTCATGAGCTTACCAGACTTTTGCCTTCAATGTTCAATTCAATTTAATATTCAATTCAGTTTTGAAGGATATTCCCTTCAAATCAGGGTTTGACTCCCTGCGGTTTTGTTGGGAAGACTTCAGATGTGGGTTTGCCATTGGCTCTTTTCCTTGGGCTGACAGTGACTGGCCCAAGATCACCCAGCTGGCTTTGTGCCTGTTGTGGTTAGCGAGCAGCAGGTGCAGATGGCTGAGGAGAGCGATGACTCTGATGAGGGGCCAGGTACCATCAGGGAGTGGACTGCCGCCTTCAGAGATTGTGGGGGCTGGCAGCACTGATGAGGAGGTTCCCGAGGAGCCTGTGCCAAGTACACATGCCTGAAGGATTGCTCTGAGGAAAGAACAATTACAGCAGCACAGGCGACTCGGGAGTAAGGCTGCAAGGTAATGGCCCCTCCCTCAAGAGGATAAAAGCCAGGTTTGAAAAAGCGTTCTTTGCAGAAAGCAAAGAAGCTCTGAAACTCAACTGGTGGACATACTTGCTGCTTTTTGGAGAATTCTGTAAAGTAGTTCTTTATCTCTGTGTTTTTGGCAGCCTTGACAAACAACTTGGCAAGGCTCTTGTCGGAGCTAATTGTTGGAAAGCAGCCTTTTTATCTGTAAAGGAATAGAATTGTGATTAAACCTTAAAAGGTGGGGGCTGCTGCCATTGTCTGTGTTTGCTGTCTGGGACCTGGTTGGGTCAGAACAGTGTCTGAGGTAAAATTAAAACTCAAAATCTCCAGGTTTCTTACCTGCTATCTCAACCACTATACCAAATTGGCTGTCGAAGCTGTATTAAGAAAGTGGTTTATGTGCACAAGGGAAGTAGGGAGAGAATGCCCTTGATGGATCTTCGACTGTCTGCAGTTACAAAGCAAAACCATTTTTTTCTCTCTATTCCCTGTCTTCCCCAACCCCCCTCCCCCCTCCCAAAACAGAACACTTCTTCACGTATTCCTGGGCCTGTTATTCCTCCTCCTTTGATTCGAGGTGGGCAGCAGACATCTTCAAAGCTGGGCTCTCAACAGAACACGCAAATAGTCATGCCACCGCTAGTCCGAGGAGCACAGGTAAGTTATTGTTGTACCTTATATTCTTTCTTTCCTTTTTCCCTTCCCCCCACACTTCACCTTTCCTCTCCCAATATCCTGATTATCTCTGCCTGGCTGGGAAAAGTCCCTTTCTGACTGAAACTCCAGAGAGTTGCTGTTGGCTGGGTTATACTGGGCAAGAGAGGCTGAGTTGGGTCAAGTAGCTGGTTGTCTTTACGGTTGGAATCCTAAATCCTTGGCAAATTCAAGATGCATGGACTTCAACTCCCAGAATTCTCCAGCTAGTCTTGCTGGCTAAGTAATTTTGGGAGTTGAAGTCCATGCATCTTAAGCTTATCAAGGTTGAAAAACAGGAAGACAAGAGCTTGGGTAGCCTCTTTAATGGAATGACTTACCTCCAGAATCAGAAAAAGAAGAAGCACTTTATTGTCATTGTACAAGTACAATGAAACTGTGGACGCACCCCAGCAACTGTTCACAATAGAATAAAACCAGAGCACTTAAAAATGAAGATAAGAAAGATAAGAGTACCCACGTGGATGAAGCAGTGGATGCTCTATCACTAGAGGTTTTTAAGAAGAGACTGGACAGCCATTTATCTGAAATGGGGCAGGGTCTCTCCTGCTTGAACAGGGGGCTGGACTAGAAGATTCCAAGGTCCCTTCCAACTCTGTTATTCTTGATAGTTCCTCCACACAGACAGTCTTTGTTTAGCTAAGAGCTGTGGTGGTGCAGTGGTTAGAATGCAGTACTGCAGGCTACTTCTGCTGATTGCCGGCTGCCAGCAGTTTGGCAGTTTGGGGCTCACCCGCTCAAAGTTGACTCAGCCTTCCATCCTTCCAAGGTGGGTAAAATGAGGACCCCGATTGTTGGAGGCAATAGGCTGACTCTGTAAACCGCTTAAAGAGGGCTGTAAAGCACTTTGAAGCGCTGTATAAGTCTAGGTGCTGTTGTTACTGCCTTGTTCAGCAACTGTTCACAATTGTGATGGTGATGAAAAAGTAGTTCTTCTGGCCAATGCTTGCATATATCACCTTCATATAGACCTGTAAACCAAAGGAAAGCTGAAGAAAGATCATAAGCACAGTCACAGTTTTACTTAACAACTGTTTTGTGTAACAACTAAATTGTCCATGAAGTAGCCTCAAGTTATTTTGTACCCAAGGGGGACACTAGAACATGGATCTTTTGTTTATTATTTATTAATTTTGAGTTATGCCCTACGCCAGTGGTGGCAAACCTTTTTCGGCTCCCATGCCAATAATTGCACTCACGCTCGCATGCCAACACCCAGAAGGCAATGCATGCAGCCCCACCCCCCTGTGCATGCTGGCGCGATCCCCTTGCCGCATGCCTGTGCATGTGTGCATGATACCCCTGCCATGCACCATGCATCTCTGTGCCTGTGCGCATGATCACACACCAGACATCTCTGCGCATGTGTGTGTGATCACCCCGTGCGCCATCCACCTGCGCATGCGTGCACGATTCCTCCACATGCCGCGCGTCTGTGCATGCACGCATGACCACCAGTACGCACTATGCATCTTTTTACTATTCTGTATTCTGTACAGTGGTAGATTTTGCCTTTTATACAGATGCAGACAGATAAACTCAACAAAACATTCATACAAAGTCTTTATTATTGGTTCATCAGGTATCCTCATAACTCACATTTGTGATAAAGTTCTTCTTAATGTCCAATCCTTTGCATATTTGTCTTGTAGGTAAAAAGATGGTTATCTCCTTATCCCTTTCCTCCCATCTCGTAGCGGTAGTTACCACAAGTCCATGAGTTCAGGCAAGAGTGAAGAAAGCTCCCCCAACCCACCGAGGGTTAATTTAGTGACCAATCAGGATTACAGATGTGGTCACGTGACATGGACTACATTTCCCAGGATACCTTAACTACATTTACCATGATGCATTCCCTTAAGGGGACAGCTCACAATTGCTAACTAACTATCCAATTCCCATACACTGGCTGGACAGCACAGATGCCGTCCATCGCTTCTTCCATTGCCTTTTGTTCTCTTAATTTCTCACCTCTCTTTTTTCAAGAGCTCATCAGCTCCATCAAATTGCAATTTTCTCAGTCTCTGTCTGTCTCTGTCTGTCTCTGTCTCTCTTTCTCAACACATTTATTCTTCTTCCATATATTCATTCTACACTTTGAGCCTCATATATTGTCATGATTAAGCCCATCAGTCACTTGTTTTTTTATTCCTTTCGTGTTTCTTCAAAATCTTTTCATTCTTGACCTTCTCTCTACATAACACATCCTAAGTAACCTGTTTCCATTGCTTTTTATTTAGATACGTTTAATAAATCATGACATACTCAATCTTTACTCTGTGTAATAAAGAAGGCAAAATTGGTTGCACGTATAGCCATTTTTGCATCTTTTAACCAACATTCCACAGAGAATACCATATACTGCTCACCAGCTTTCTACCAGTACATCTTAAAATTAATCTTTTCTTGTTTTTTTGTCATTTATCTATACTTTTACCATCCTTATCAAACACAACTGCCTTGGACTTGGGCACTTTAATTATCAGATCCACACTCTTGTCTAATATTTACTGCAAATAATTCGTGTTTTCAGTCAACAGCAAGATATTGCCTGCCTGCAAACGTACACACACATTCATATTCCCAATAACACACACGTGACATTACACCTACTTGTCTTGCTCCCTGCCAGCGTTTTCGAACCGTTTGTTGAGTTGGTCTCACGCCTGCTTTGCTTCCACTATACACTGCTCTTAAATTCCCCCAGCCTTTCTATAATCCAGGCCTATTCACTACAGGTACTCCTCAGCTAACAAACATTCATTTAGCGTAAATGTGGAGTTAAAATTGTACTCCAAAAAAGGGCTGCGAATCAAAGTGCAATTATGAAGCTTATTCTTTTTGCAGGTTGATATTGAATTATTTGATTATCTGAGCAGAACGGAAAAAAAACACTTCCTCTTAGAATCCGATGCATCCTGAAAATCTTCCAACCGTTCTGAAAATAAAGCTACACGCTGTTGGCTTTGGGAGTATTCTTTTTTTTTTTTTTTTTGGATAAAAATAAAAAATAAATGAATAGTTTTTCCTTCTTATTTCCTTCCCCCTTTTTGCATTGCTCCCGTGGCATCTTGTTGTTACCATCCCACCCTTCCCCTTCTCCTGCCTTGACTGGCTTTCCTTCTCCCCTCCCTTTTTCCTGCCCTCCTCCCATCTTGTCCTCCCACGCATCCATCCGTATCAGTCCATCTCTGTGTCTCCCCAGCAAATCCACAACATCCGCCCGCACTCCAGCTCAGGGCCTCCTCCACTGCTCCTTGCTCCACGGGCTTCCGTTCCTAGCGTGCAGATCCAGGGCCAGCGGATCATACAGCAGGGCCTCATCCGCGTTGCCAATGTCCCGAATACGAGCCTTTTGGTCAACATCCCGCAGGTAAGCAGGCAGCACGGTTGTCCTTAAGCCTTTCTTTCCTCCCGACGGTCATTCAGGAAGGGCGAATGGCCCAGTCAGAGGCACGCATGCCTTCCTTGTCTCTATACAGGTAGTCCTCGACTTACAACCATTTCGTTTAATGACCATTCGAAGTTATAACAGCACTGAGGAAAGTGGCTTGTGGCCAGGTCTCAATTTATGACAGTTGAAGAATCCCGACAGTCACGTGATCAAACTTCAGGTGCTTGGCAACGTACAATGGTTGCAGCATCCCACCACGGTCCTGGGATTGTCAATTGCAACTTTCCCACAGAGCTTCTGAGAATGGGGAAAGCCAGATTCACTTAAAAACCATGGCAAAACGGTCATAAAACAGGGCATGACGACTCAGTTAACAATTGTCTGGCTTAGCAATGGAAATTTTGGGCTCAGTTATGGTCATATGTCAAGGACTACCTGTAGGAGGATGCTTGTAGTGGTCTTTTTGTAACTCAGTGGTCTCATTTTATCTCCTTCCTATTTTCTATAGCTATAGGGTGGGTTGATGGAGCTGATTCTGGTGTGAATATGAGGGATATTCCCTCCCCTAAAACTCTCTTTATGACCCTGTAATTCCTGAATTCAGGGTAGTGTCTGGGTAACTGAATGGAGCTGAGCGTTGACTGGCCTTCCCTGATGCTTATGACGCAGATATTTTGTTGTCTGCGCCCAAGGAGAGAAGGATCTCCTACCTAGGAATTCTCAACTGTCCAAGTGGGAGGCGAGCATCTATCACTTGGCCACCACACCACTCCAAATATTCCCTCCCCATTCATAGAAATGCCAGTAGTCCTCGACTTACAACCACAGTTGAGCCCAACCCATTGTGAAACAAGTGAAACAAGAACAGTTAAAGTGAGGTTTTGCCCCATTTTACGACTTTTCTTGCCACGGTTGTTAAGTGACTCACTGAAATTATTAAAGTTAGTAACATGTTTGTGAAGCGGCTTCTCCATTGACTTTGGTTGTCCGAAAGACATAGAAGGTGGCCATGTTGACGACAGGACACTGCAACGGTCATCAATAGGAACCAGTGGCCAAGCATCCAAATTTTTGATCGCATGACCACAGGGATGCTACAACGGTCATAAGTGGGGACAAATGGTCGTCAGTCACTTTTTTCCAATCCTGTTATAACTTCAAACGGTCACTGAGTGCACTGTTGTAAGTCGAGGACTACCTGTGATTTTGAAAGAGCCAGATTTTCCATCCATGACGTAGGTCTCTGCTTACATGCAGGGAAGTCCCAGATTCCGTTTCCTCCACTGAGAAGACTCCCACCTTACGTGTAGATCTCTGCTATCTTTTGAGTAGCGCGTAGTGGGATTGGATGGTTATAAGAAAGACTTTTCTCTCCCCCCCACCCCCCTTTTCATTTCCCAGGCCTCCCCAACTTCATTGAAAGGTGCAGCTGGGACATCTGCCCAGGTGAACGCATCGACCGCCAGCAGCGTGGCTTCCATCGTCAACTCGAACGACTCCCCTGCCAGCCGGCAAGCAGCTGCTAAGTTGGCCTTGCGGAAACAGCTGGAGAAAACCCTGCTGGAAATTCCTCCGCCGAAACCTCCGGCTCCTGAAATGAACTTCCTGCCCAGTGCAGCTAATAATGAGTTCATCTACCTGGTTGGGTTGGAGGAAGTGGTGCAGAACCTACTAGAAGCTCAAGGTGAGGAGGAGGAGAAGCTGTTAAGGGGGCCAAACGTTGAAGCCTTCCAACTTAGAACTCTTGTTAGTCCTGGCACTGTCGGAGGCCACCTAGAGAGACGTGAAGCTGAGATTTTATATTGCTTGGAGTTGTGAGCTGTTGCTGGACGTCGGTTCCCATCATGCTTGATATTTAGTCATGTTAGGTAGAAGTGGATAGGACTTCAGACCAATAGCTTTTCTGGGGGGACACTCCAGGCTGGGAAAAGCAATTTTAAGGTACTCCGATAAGTAATCAAAAGAGCAATATAAAATCAATTATAAATATAAGAACAATTAAAATTACTGAGGAGTTATAGACGAAAAAACCCAAGTGCCTTCCCTTTCACTGCACCCAGCCATTTCCAGCATAAAGGATCTACATCGGGGGGCTCACGCCAATCTGCAGGGCCAAGTCAGAAGGCCCCTTCAGGAAGCCAGAAGGATGGGGCCTGGCCTCACCTCTGGCAGCAAGATATTCCAGAGAGCTGGGGCCATGGGAGACAAGGCTTTTCTGCTAGATCCCGCCAGCCGAAATTTTAACTGGTGGATTAGAAATATGTTTGCCTGATCTGAATCTGTTGGCTTTCTGTGTTATTTTTGGTGGGACTTTATTTAGACTTGCAGTGGTGTTTTTAAGAGCCACCAAGAAGCCCTTGATTCTGTAGAGATCAACTCTACTTGCTGTTTTAGAACTTTTCTTTGTAAATCTCCATTGCTTGCCTTCCCGGCTGTCTCCCAGTCATCTAAAATATAACTCCCATACATTGCACTGTTTGAATTGGCTTGAGGAACAAGAGAAGAGGACCGTCCTACTCTTATGCCTTCCTCTTCTTGCTGAGCTTTTTCCTGCCCGCCTGAAAAACCCTTGGTTGATCCTTCTGTCTCTTGCTCAGGTAAAGTCTCCGTCAGCCCCTCCTCGCAGGAGCCCTACACCTGCGTCCAGTGCAAGACGGACTTCACCTGCCGCTGGAGGGAGGAGAAGAGCGGCTCCATCATGTGCGAGACGTGCATGTCCTCCAATCAGAAGAAGGCGCTGAAAGCCGAGCACACGAGTCGGCTGAAGGCTGCCTTTGTGAAGGCCTTGCAACAGGAGCAGGAGATCGAGCAGCGGATATTGCAACAGGCCGCCTCTCCGATTCAGAGCAAGCCAGAACAGATAGCTCAGCAACATCACTCACTCAAGCAGGTGGGGCATCTTTTGACTTGCTTTCTCAAGCTTGCAGGCTGAAGAAGAAGTCCTCACAGCGCTGGGGGGATAGAGGTAGTCCTCGGCTTACATGTACCGTGGTGGCACTGTGGTTAGAATGCAGAACTACAGGCTACTTCTGCCGACTGCCGGCAGTTTGAGTCTCAGCTTGAATATACAAAGAAATAAAGATGCGCAAACGGAACCTCTTAACACTTTCCCCAAGTTGGCACAAAAATAATTTAGAATGTAATACGAAAGGGGTGATTGAAAACACGAGTGCTTATTTCTGTACTTATTTAATGTGACTCTTGTACTATAACTCCCCACTGTGTTATTCTAAAAGCAAGTTCAGTTCTCACTAGTTGCATGTCCACAGCCTAGAAACCCATCAGTTCCCCTGTGGCATAAACTAGAATCTACCTTGCAAAGGGGACTGCCCAAAATCAGGACTGAGCACATGAAAACAACACTAAAAACAACTAATTCACTTTTTCCTGCTTGGGCATGGGAGTTAAAGAACACATAACTAAGATGATTAAAGACCTCGAGATAAAAACATATGTGGTTGTAGGAATTGGGTATGGCCTGTCTAGAGAAAAGAAGGACCTGGGGTGACACGATAGCAATCTTCTAATATCTTAGGGGTTGCCACAAAGAAGTGGGAGTCAAGCTATTCTCCAAAGCACCCGAGGGCAGGACAAGAAGCAGTGGGTGGAAACTAACCAAGGAGAGAAGCAATCTAGAACTAAGGAGAAAATTCGTCACAGTGAGGACAATTAACCAGTGGAACGATTTGCCTCCAGAAGTTGTAGTTGCTTCAACATTGGAAGTTTTTAAGAAGAGACTGGACAACTACTTATCTAAAATGACATAGAGTTTCCTGCTCGACCAAGGGGCTGGACTAGGAGACCTCCAAGGTCCCTTCCAACTTTATTCCGATCAGACCTGTGGTTTCCAAGCTTGGGAACTTTGAGATGTGTGGACTTCAACTCCCAGAATTTCCCAGCCAGCTTTCAACTCTGGAAGTTGAAGTCCGCATACCTTAAAAATTCCCAAACTTGGGGGACCATTGCTATAGTCTGTATGATTCCAAGAATGTGATTCTACGCTGGCCTCCTTTCCGAACCCTTGAGTTTCATGGGTTTATTTTCTCTTCCTTGCCTTGGTCCTTGTTCAGGCCTCTAGCCAGCTGCCCCGAAGTGCCAGCACCCCTCGTGGAGTCTTGCATGCATTTAGCCAGTCGCCCAAGTTGCAGAACGCCTCCGGTGTGGCCGTGCTTGGTGGCAGGCAAGGTAAGCGTGCTCAGAGACCCATCGGCAAAGGAGGTGCTTACACTTGGAAGAAGACACCCGTCAATGCAGGTAGATGACTTGCTCTTGAGACTTCTTGTCTTTATCGCCGCTGGCCGCGCTCCCTTGTCCGGTCAGCATTCTTTCTGAAAGGAAAAAAAAAAAAAAAAATCTCTGGGTAAAAAGGGTGTTTCTCTTTATTTCTCTTCCTTTCTTTTGGGTGCATTCATTCTTGCAAAGCAATATAAGTATGCTAAGGCCTCTCTCCACTGCTGTGACCTATTCAAGGTAGTCCTCAACTTACAACCACAATTGAGCTTAAAATTTCTGTGGCTAAGCAAGACACTCGTGAGTTTGGCCTCACTTTACGACCTTTCTTGCCACCGTTGTTAAGTGGCAATTCTTACGTCGGTAACGCACGGCTGTTCAAGTGAATCTGGCTTCCCCATTGCCTTTTGGTGATCCAAAGGTCGCAAAAGCTGATCCCATGACCCCAGGACACTGCAACCGTCATAAATATGAGTCGGTGGCCAAGTGTCTGGATTTTGATCACATGACCATGAGGATGCTTGCAAACGTCATAGGGGTGAAAAGTGATCATAAGTCACTTTTTCCAGCGATGTTGTAACGTTGAACGGTCACTAAATTGAAATGTTATAAGTCAAGGACTACCTATATGTGGTGTCAGGTTTCCAAGTGATGAAATCAATTTAAAAACAATAAAAGTCCCATTTTCCAAGACAATTTCTTTTATTTAGGCTTGATGGATGGATTCTGAGCCTCCCCATGACATCCTTGAAAAGGGATATTGGGAAACACCAGTGTCCTTTTGGTAACTACCAAAAGAGCTACAAATTAGAAAATCTTGGTCTGTTTCATTTATATTACTTGCCGTTAAAAGCCCAGGAGGGGTATATTTTTCTAGTTTCTTTTCACGACAATGAAACCCACTCTGGGGTCATGTAATGAATTTCCCTCTCTTATTTTGAGACGGGGAGAGGGCAATTGAACAAGCTGATCAGACTTCATTATTATGATCATTTAAATTTTATTACAGGTTGTCCTCGACTTGTGACCACAACTGAGCCCAAAAGAAAAATTTGTTGCCTCTTTTTACGACCTTTCTTGCCACCGTTCTTAAGTGAATTAACTGCAGTTGTTAAGTTAGTAACAGGGTTGTTTAAGTGAAGCTGGCTTCCCCGTTGTCTTTGCTGGTCACAAGGTTGCAAAAGGGGATCAGGTGAGCCTGAGACATTGCAACCGTCCTAAATACATGCCAGTTGCCAAGCATCCGAATTTTGATCATTGGACCATAGGGATGCTGCAACAGTCCCGTGAAAAACCATCAAAAGTCACTTTTTTCAGTGCCATTGTAACTTCAAACAGTCCCTCAATGAATGGTTGTAAGTCAAGGACTACCTGTATTTGAAGTCCTCCATAAACTGAAGTTTCTACCCTGTTTCTCCAACAATACGGCCTCCCCCAATAGGAAGTCCCAGCATGTTTTATAGGCATGAAATGAAATTAAGCCCCTCCCCCCAAATTAAGGCCTATATTAAAACATGCGAAATGGGGGGAAATGGTGGGGGGATTTGCCGTTAGGAAGTACTTTTGTTGCACACCCGGATATGGTGCTGCCTGCGTTGACCCCGATACGAAGTGCCCCACCAACGCTGAGGTCAACATCCAAGCCATCGCCGCCCGCCCGAAGATGCAAGGGGGGGGGGAATTAAGTCACCCCCGAAAAGACGGCCTAGCCATTTTTTCGGGGCTCAAAAAAAAAAATAAGACCCGGCCTTATTATATGAGAAACACGGTATATTTTCAGGGTTTTAATGGTGGGACTTAAGCTTCAGGGAGACAAATGGCTTTCACCACAAGCTTAAAATGGCACCTAACCCCCAAAATAGGGCCTGAAATTAGTATTTTGAGTTTATTTGGAGGCAATTGGAAAAATGGGGATAGTTTGCCTCCCATTCCCAATTCCATCCTTGATTAATGGGAGAGGATCAACCCTTCGGCCACCAGAATGGTGAATGCACAGGGCCTCCAACCAGCATTGTAGATGGAGACAAGCATCACATGATTTTCTCAGCAGCCTCCTGTTCAGATGTCCTGAGTGTCACCTGACTAGCCGGCTGTTACTCACCATGTCCTCTACCTCTTCTTCCAGCTGTGTTTCAGTGTTACAGATAGTCCTCGACTTACAACCACAATTGGGACCAGAATGAAAGGGTGGCTAATTTATTATTATTATTCAGCGTATGATGGGAAACATGACAGAAGAGAACTAAACATAAATACACAGTCCACGTAGTTATAAGTAAAACTTCTACGGGGGTATCACAGTGGTCTCACCGAATGTCCAGTTCAGCCATCCAGGCAATCACCTCTGGCGTGGCTTCGTGCAGGCTTTCTAGGGAACCAGGGGACGCATATCACGGGCAATCTTGCACAATACAGGTAGTCCTTGAGTTATGACTACATTTGAGCCCAAAATTCATGTTGCTAAGTGGAACGTTTGTTAAGTGAGTTTGCCCCCATTTTACAACTTTTCTCCCCACATTCATTAAGCGAATCACTACAGTTCTTAAATTAGCAACATGGTTGTTAAATGAATCCAGCTTCCCCATTAGCTTTTGCTGGTCAGAAGGTCGCAAAAGGGGATCATGTGACCCCAGGACATTGCAGCCGTCATAAATGTGAGTCAGCGGCCAAGCGTCTGGATTTTGATTATGTGACCATGGGGATGCTGCAACGTGTAAAACGGTCCTAGGTCACTTTTTTCAGAGCCGTTGCAACTTTGAACGGTCACTAAATGAACTGCTTTAAGTCAAGGACCACCTGTATGTTTAATCGTTTGCGTTATCAAGCACCGCCATTGCAACAAGGGGGAATCTTTATTGGCTAAGTGGTAGCAAACATTAAACAAGTCATCATGTGACTAATTTGATGACGATTCTTAGGGTGGTCATTCAGCGAAGCATGCGGTTGTTATGTGAATCACGCAGCTATAGAATGAATCAGGCTTCCCCAATTAACTTCGCTTGTCAGAAGCCAGCCGGGATGGTTACCAGTTGCAATTAAGTGGCCGCAAGTTGCTGCAAACAATACATGCGAGCCAGTTAACCAATATCCAAATTGCGATCATCTGACTGACAGTTATAACTTTGAAGATGGGGGTTGCAAGTCACTTTTTCCATGACTTTGAACCGTTGTTAAACAAAATGGTCCTAAGTCAAAGACTACCTGCATCAAATGGCAGAATGTGTTTGGTGCTTGGGGGGGCGGTGTCTTGTTTTTTGGCTTTGGGCTTTTCTGTCTATCTGTCTATAGTTTGATTAATTATATTTTGCAAACTCTTTTTTTTTTTAAAGATTTCCCCAATAACACTTTATCTCTCACCCTTATTCTATGCTGGCTTTGTCCCCAGACAGGGATGCCTTTTCCCAATCTGGCTGTTTCTCAGTATTATTGAGAATGCATTGCCTTGTGGGAATTTTAAGACATGCCCATCTTGTTATATACATCTGAGGAAGGCCAGAAAGGGGAGAGAGAGAGAGTGCCTAGATCAACGTTTCTTAATCTTGGCAGCTTGAACATGAGTGGACTTCAACTCCCAGAATTCCTCAGCCAGCATAGCTCATCTTCAAGCTGCTAAAAGTTGAGAAACGCTGCCCTAGACGCTATTAGAATGGGGAAAGCAGCCTCTCCCTTTAAGAGTTCATTTCAATGCACCCTTCGTGTTCCTTTTCTCCAGGAGGGACGTTGAACTTCGTTAGCCCTGGTCTCACCGTGCACAAAACCACCTCCTCGGCTGTAGATCGCCAGCGTGAATATCTCTTGGATATGATTCCTCCACGGTCCATCCCTCAATCGGCCACATGGAAATAACGCAGGAACCTCCGCCCCGAGTGGAAGACTTCAATTTTTTTTTTTTTTTGATCTATTACATCTTCTTGGGGTTTTTCCCCCCCCCCTTCTTCTCCTTTTGATTCTGCCATCCTTCCCTCCGAAATCTCGCCATGCAGTGGAAAAGCCGCTTTCAAGTCTAACTGGATCTGCCCGCGGGGTTTGCCGGAAAGTATTTTTTACATTTTTGGTGGGTTTTTTTGTTTTTGTTTTTTGCGCCAGTCCAATCGGGGGCTATTTTGCTTCCTCTGCTGGATAGAATGGACGCTCAAAAAGGGTGGTAATGAACATTTAAGCTACCAAGTTCTTGCAAACTTTTTTCTTTTGGGGAGGGGGGGGCTGATGGTTGAGATCATCCCCGAGGAGAATCTCAATTTAATATTATTGTTTTCTCTGTGTATTTTGTCTCTTTAGTTTGGGGATTATTATTATTTTCTCTTTTTTTTTTTTGTTTTTTGGATCAGCACTAGTATGGAACCAAGGACTCATGCAAGAGATTTGATGGCTCAGTTGCTTCCGGCCTCAGTCCCTTCCCTTCTTACAATACAGTCTCTCTCGTTTTGTTTTGTTTTTAGTTACCTTAGCTGAATTTTACTTTGGTTGATCATACCGTGGCCCTTCGTGACCAAGGATATATTTCACCCGTTCATAGAAAGTAGAAGTGGGACCTGGCAATGTTGGGGAGAGCGGGGGGACAAGAAACAAAAAAATCCAGAAAGCTGGACCAGTTTCCTCACGGCCTTGTTTTCTCTAAAACCCTTTGTAATTCCTGAGGAGGCTTTATTCCAAAGGATAACAGCAGGCGTTTGCCGTTTGGTTTGGAGGTTTCATTTTGTTTTCTTTTTAACCCAGTAATATACTACGAGCAAATGCAGACGGACTTGCCACCGCCAGAAGAAATGGAGCAACCGAACATAGGATGTGCATCTTCTTGTTTTCGGGGTGTTTTTTTTAAAAATAAATAGAACCTTGTTTCAGACAGATGTTCTGCTCTGGACCTTTGCTAGTTTAAAAGAATTACTGGACAGTTTATATAAAACAGCTCTATTGAATCTCCTCAATCTGAAACGAATGAACAGGTTGTTTTTTGTTGTTGTTTTTTTAAAAAATATATATAAGAAAAATAAGAAAAAAAAATAAGTCTGACGCGCCCAAAGAGAAAAAGTGAACTGTGTGGAGATGAATAATTTTTTTTCCCTACAAAAAAAAAAGCAACATATGATTGAATCTCCCGTCCCCTTTTCATTTTTTTTTTCTAGAAAAGTTTTTACTGGGCTATCTTAAGAACAGTGTGCAATTTAGTCATGTGGAGCAGAAGGGACCAGAGAAGTACATTTTTTTTGTGTTTTTTTAAAAAAAGAAATAAATAAAAACAACAAAAGAAAAACATGAGACAAAAGTCCACATCTCTCTTGCTACCAATTGTTGTGGGGAAAAAGAAAACAGCTTTGCCGTAGGTAAACCGTTATATTACTGGTGCCCTCCATACGCGCTGGACTAAGCTCCCATCATTCCCAGCCAGGGGCACAAATAGAGGGTGCCTAGTGTAGGCGGGGGGGAAAAACCCACAGGGTCTCCGGCTGTATAGGCACAACATGGGTGCAAAGAACTGTTGTCTCTGGTATGTTCAATCCCATCCTTATAAATGTAACCAATTTTTACTAGCATCTTGACTAATGTTGGCTTTAAACCGCACTTCCTCTTCCCATTCCCCCTGCCGAATTCAGAGAAATACAGGGGGGGGGAGAATGTCATAGTTTTATTTTTCCCCTTCGATGCCATTTTTTTAAAAAATTTGATAGTAGAGGCAGAAGTACAGACCTTTCTATACCTATTCATATTAGCGTATTGGTACTAGATCTAGTGCTGATATAAGAGTTTGTTGCAAAAAAAAGTATATATAAATGCATATATAAATATAAATATATCTAAATAAATCAAACTATATATATATATATATATATATATATATATATATATATATATATATATATATATATATAGTTTTTGAGGTTTTCGCGGGTATTTGTATGTGGATCTTTGGTTATTCGGGTTTTCTCCCGCGTAAAATTGGAAGTATCTAGGCGACGTTTCAATGAAGTCTCATTCATCATCTTCAGGCTCTTCTCGGAGTTGAAGCACAAAGCCGAAGACACAAGCCTGAAGATGATTTTACGCGGGAAAAAAACTGAATAACCAAAGATCCATATATATATATATATATATATATATATATATATATATATATATATATATATATATATATATATATATATATATATATATATATATATATATATATATATATATAAATAAATAAATAAATAAATAAAAAAAAGCAGGGTGGGAGGGGATTAATACTGTGCAGGCAAACCCTTTTTGGGGTCTGGGGTCTGGTATTTTGTTAGCTACAAGTGAAATACCTAATTTAAGAACAGACCTACAAATGTTACTGTATCAGGAAGGGCTCCTGTTCCAATGACATCTCTTGCATTTTAATAAAAAGTTCCTCCTAATTCCCCCTTTTTCCTTTTCTGTAAAGTTGAGAATATTTAGATATAATGTTTTAAAGTTCTGATGGATAGCAAACGTATAGGGTTTTAATTTTTCTGTACACAGTTCTTCTGAATTCATTGTTTGTGGTGGGGTCCACTTTTGTTTGTACATCAAAACTATTGCTTTACTCTCCATCCTCACCTCTGTTTGAGCTTTAAAAGCATTCTTGTTGATTTCCTACCCATAGTTAAGATACCTTAATACCGTTTGTTTTCTTTTTCTCTTGCACTTCAGTTCCATATAGACTTTTTGCACCAGTATAAACAATTGGAGTTCCAGCCTCCTAAAGAACTTGTGTCATTTCCAGATTAACCCCAAGATTTCTCTGATGGGTCAAGTAGACTTAAAACTGGTATGAAGCTGTAGTGTAGACGTAACTCTTCAATTTCTCTGGCGTTTTTCACATTTACATCATTGGTCTGCCTTGGATCGGATGCGAATCAGAAGATTTGCATTTCTAAAATTCTAGCCTTGCTTTTTGCGTAGGAGCTGGATTAATTTACAAATCAGGAAGGATAGGTTTGTCCATGTGAAGTTTTTAAGCTGGAGCAGTTTGACCAACAGTTGCGAACCTGTGTTTCCAAAAGCCATTTCTTTTTTCTTTCTTTTTTTTTAAAGATGAAAACCCCCAGCCATGTCAGAAATCTCTTTTTGATCGGGTTGGAATTGTCCAGGAAATTTTGGAGGTCCAGAAAAATAAATCTTTTAACTTGAAGCAATTCCTGTGTTGGATCTTTTAAGCCTCGGGTTGAATTACCAGACTTTGATACGTCATCATTTGGGGGATTATAACTTCAATATTGCTCAAATAGGCATCAAAAGATGGTTAGGCTGTTCTAGAAAACAAGCAATATTCTCCTGTGATGATGCCTAAGAAAAATGTTTTGATATTCATTGAATATTGAGGAAATTTGAAATACAGCTGAATACGATATAGAAAGCTTTCTGATATTCTCTCTTATGTATTAACAAAGGTGGTGACAAAACTGTCATTATTTCTTCTGATTCCGCTTCACCTGCAATTCATTTACTTACTTAGAAGAGAAACATTAATGTAGTTTTGCTAATGACACAAGTGCACACCTGTCTAGAAATGGACTTGGGTGGAAAGCAGAGAATAGAAGTTTCTGAAAAGTCATAATAAAAACACTATAATTGCATCCAAGATCAAAATCTCTGAAGCACAACAACTGCACTAAACGGATTAAAAGCCTGCGTACTTCTGTTATCCAGGATAATTTTTATTTCACGGCTTTTATTGTGAGCCACTCAAGAGATGTATTCCTAAGGTGGGGGCAGCCATTTAAATCTTTTAAATAAATACATACGCTTAGCTTGCAATTGAAAAACTTCATGTGCCCTGCAATGCAATGCTAGCGTTTGCAGTGACAGCTGTTCTTAACACACTGAATTGAGTGAGCTGGTAGCCTGACACTTTGCTCCTGTTGTAAACATAAAACGTGAATTCTACAGGAAGGAAGTGAAGCGTGCTGTGAGATTTTCATATTTTTCCCCTGAGATCTGGGAAATGATTTCAAAGATTCCTCCAAAGTTACTGTGTAGCAAAATGGGTGGTATTTTACACTTTTCATTTATTTTACAAATAAATGAATAAAAGGTTGAGAACACCTGCTTTAGAGTTACTTTTGGGAGAGAACAGGAAAGAATTTTTGCTGCAGAATTCTACATTCTTGGTCAAGTTTGGTGTTGTGCACGGGTAGTCCTTGACTTACAACCATAATTGAGCCCAAATTTTCCACTGCTAGGCAAGACAGTTGTTACGTGAGTTTTGTCCCATTTTACAATCTTTTTTGACAAAGTTGTTAAGCAAATCACTACACGTAAACAAATCTGGCTTCCCCCATGGACATTGCCTGTCAGAAGCTGGCTGAGAAGATGGTGATCGCATGACCCTGGGACAGTACAACTGTCAAAAGTACATGTCAGATGCCAAGCACCCAAATTTTTGACCACATGGGGAAGCTGTAGCAGTCGTAAGCGTGAAAAACGGTTGTAAGTCATTTTTTCCATGCCATCATAACTTTGATTACTAAACAAATGGTTGTTAAGTCAAGGACTACTTGTACTGAATCATGATTTAGCCAGATAAATTTTTGTTTCCTCTCCCCCCTCTCCCGTTTGCTAATGGCATTTGATTATGGGCTTCTCAATCTTGGCATTCGCACAATAATATCAATATAGAAAAATAACTTGTTATACAGGACATAAGTTAGATGACTGCCTAAAGTTCCATTTATTCTGACAACAGATTAATGGGGCAGGAAAATCTGTGAGAGTTGCTAGCTAGCCATCATAGCTAAGCTGAACCTCCATGGACAGAGGTAGTATATCCCTAGATTGGAAATCAGGATCAGGAAAAACATGCCTGTTACTTTCCAAGTCAGATCCTGAATTTTGGACACTAATATGTTCTTAGTAGTGATTGTTGTCTAATATCGAATTTTACAAATGCCACAATGTAAAAATGTTGAGACTCTAGAAAGAGTGCAGAGAAGAGCAAAAAAGATGATTAGGGGACTGGAACATACGAAGAACGGTTGCTGGAATTGGGTATGCCTAGTTTAATGAAAAGAAGCACTAGGGGAGACATGATAGCAGTGTTTCAATATCTCAGGGGCTGCCACAAAGAAGAGGGAGTCAAGCTATTCTCCAAAGCTCCTGAAGGCAGAAGCAACGGATGGAAACTAATCAAGGAGAGAAGCAACTTAGAACTAAGGAGAAATTTCCTGACAGAACAATTAATCAGTGGAGCAACTTGCCTGCAGAGGTTGTGAGTGCATTCAAGTTGTGAAAATCAAGGAATGTTTTAACTCCTGAAGGCAAAATAAAGCATGAATATCATGTATTGGGTGCAAGGAGGTAAATATCCTGTGTTCTATTATTAATCTTTTGAAGTAAGTATTCGACCATGCCAGTTGTTCACTGCATAATACAGGCAAATTCACGCAAAGACGAAATGAGTCTTGTTTGGCTTTGTGTGTTTTCTGAATTAAGCCACATAGTTTGTTAACTGTGATTCAGACTTCAATGTAACGTGTGGATCCATCTATTATATCTATTATAAACAACATAAGTAGAACAAAACTTGTTCAATAGTAACAGGATGCGTCCCAAACTCCTGGCTTCCTGTGGCTGCTTTTGTGACAGCTTTCCAGGAATTTGAAATCAATTTGAAGCCATATATCCTGTTCCTCCTCACGATTTCTTCAAGACCTTAAGTTGCAATTGTTAAATTATCAACAAGGTTAAGTGAATCTGGTTTCCCCATTTGACATTGTCAGAAAGTCGCAAAAGGGGATCAAATGACTCCTGGACAATATAATCATAAACCTGAGTCAGTTGTCAAGCATCCAAATGTAAATCATGTGACCATGGGGATGCTGTAACAGAAGTGTGAAAAATGGTCATTAAGTCACTTCTCAATGCTGTTGTAACTTCAAATGGTCACTAAAGAAACTTTTTAAAGTCGAGGACTACCTGTGCTAATTAAATATTAGGGGACTGGAGACTAAAACATGAAGAACGGTTACAGGAACTGGGCCTGGCTAGTCTAGTGAAGAGAAGGACCAGGGGAGACATGATAGCGGTCTTCCAATATTTGAGGGGCTGCTACAGAGAGGAAGGGTTCAAGCTATTTTCCAAGGCATCTGTAGGCCAGACAAGGAATAGTGGATGGAAACTGAACAAGGAGAGATTCAACCTGGAAATAAAGAGAAACTTTCTGACAGAGCAATCAACCAATGGAACAGATGTTGTCTTCAGAAGTTGTGGGAGCTTCATCACTGCCATCTGTCAGAAATGGTGTAGGATCTCCCTAGAAGATGATCTACAAGGGCCCTTCCAACTCTTAATCTGTTAAGAGTTCATCCTTAATTTTCCTTTAAAAAAAAAAAAAAAAGGTTGGGCATCCTTCTGTCCTCGGATTGCTGCCTTGCAAAACCCCTTCAATGCTAGCATTCTGCATATCATAAACCAGAAGTCTCCAAACTTGGCAACTTTAAGACTTGTGGACTTCAACTCCCAGAATTCTCCAGCCAGCTATGCTGAAGTCTTAAAGTTGCCAAGTTTGGGGACCCCTGTCATAAACGTTTCCTGCAAGGAGATGGGCGCTAGAAAGAGGAACGGGTTTCCAAGCGCGCTCCGGGACCGAGGGACGAAAAAAAAAATCCCCCCTGCGCGCGATCCGCAGGAGCAGCCTCGTCTTCCGAGTTCCCCTCCCTCCTCCCCGGAATCCATGTCACGTGACCGCCAGTCTTCGGCCGAGCTCGGCTTTCGTTGCGGCGCTCGCGTTACGTCATCCACAAGTGACAGATCGGGGTAAGAAGCGTTGGGTCGGGAGAGAAGCCGCCCGCTTCCAAGATGGCGGCGGGAGCCTGGAAGGTGAAGCAGGACATGCCGCCGTCGGGCGGTTATGGACCAATCGACTATAAGAGGCGATTGCCCTATCGGGGGATCCCGGGTGAGGATGGAGAGATGGGGTGCTTTGAGTCTTCAGGAGGTGGCCGGCTCTCGGGTCCCTCGCCTAAGCTAAGGATGGCTGCCTTGAATAAGCCACCATGGGCTGTGATGATATGCGGGGTCCGTGCTTTTCCAACCCTTCACACGACGTGCTCAACCTGTAAGATGAGCCTTTGTCTTTCTTGCAGCTTAAGGCCTGCTGCTGCCAACCCAACCAATCGTGATTTATTCAACAAACCATGGTTGGGTCGGGTGTGTTCTGCAAGACATCTGAGCATCTGGATGTGAGCGTTGGGGGTTCTTCATAGGAGCCCAAAGGAAATGGGGGCGCAGCCTTTCAACCGACTTCACTCATAGATCCCCCATTTGAGCAGCTTCTGAAGAGGGTCTCTTATTATCCTTCCCATTCAGCAGATTCTGCATGCTGGGTTCCTATATAGGCAGTCCTCGACTTACAACAGTTCATTTCGTGGGAGTTCGAAATTACAATGGTGCTGAAAAAAAGGGGCCTATGACCGTTTTTCACACTTACGATCATTGCAGCATCCCCACGGTCATGGGATCAAAATTAAGATACTTGGCAACTGGCTTGTATTTATGATGTGTCCCACTTTTTGCGACCTTCTGACAAGCTAGGTTAATGAGGAAGCCAGGTTCACTTAACCAACCGGGCTGCTAACTTAACTGCAGTGATCCACTTATCAACTGTGAGCAAGAAAGGTCATAAAATGGGCAAGGCAAAGCTCATTTAACAACCGCCTCACTTAGCAACAGAAACTTTGGTCTGAATTGTGGTCATAAATTGTGGAGTACCTGTCTATGACATTTCAAAATCAACCTTGCAAAGCAGCTGAATGTGTTAGTTGGGATTGTCTTCCAGGATCAGGATGTAGTGCCTCCTGCTAATGCCCCAAACTTACCTTCTGAAGGCCAGCAGGAATGATAGCCTTAATATAACTGAGAGGAAAGACCTAACCTTTTGAAGGGAAAAATATTCTCAAAATATCTCCAGACATTTTCCCCGAAACAGCTCCATATAGCAGGTTTGTTGAATGTATCCTCATCGTCTGAGATACCTGTTTTCTGACTAGACTGTAGTTATATTTGGAAATGTGCTGGCTGGGAAAAGGAAAGGCCATTTGGTGGTTAGATCTGTTCATATGGAATATACGCTTTTGTTCCACAGGCATGACTGATAATAATACGGTCAAGAAGATGGGAAAACATATGAGCCAGTTTGGTCTGGTGCCATGATGGCGAACTTATGGCACGCATGCTGGAAGTGGCATGCAGAGCCATCTCTCCGGGCACACCAGCCATCACTTGTTGCTCTTCAAAGTTCCAGCACACGCTTGCGCACCAGCCAGCTGGCCTTTGCTCGCATGGGAGCACCGGAAACTGGAAGAGCAGCTCCCCAACACGCATGTGCATGCTGGCCAGCTGGTCTTCACATGCACATGCATGTTGGAAAGTGGAAGACCAGGTGGCCGGCACGCATTGCACGCACCAGGGAGCTGCTCTTCTGGTTTCGGGCACACATGTGTTTCGGCACTTGGTACCTTTTCGGCACGCGTGCACACTCATTTCGGTACTTGGTGCCAAAAAAGGTTAAGCACCACTGGTCTAGTGGCCAAAACACCAGGCTATAAACCTGGACACAGTTGAGTTCTGGTCCTACTTTAGGCATGAAAGCTGCCTCAGTGACTTTGGGCCAGTCACTCACTCTCAGCCCAGTTCACATCAAAGAGCTGTTGTGGGGAAAGTAATAGGAGGAAGGAATATTACGTATATTAATTGCCCATAAAAATAAAGCCTGGCTAAAATAAAATAAAATAAAGACAGGCAGTCCTTCACTTAGAACCATTCATTTAGTGACCGTTCAAAGTTACAATGGCATTGAAAAAAGGGCCTTATGACCCGTTTTTCATACTTACAACCATTGCAGCATTCCATTGCAGGTCACATGATCAAAATTCGGACTACTACTGTAGCTCATATTTATGACGGTTGCACTGTCATGTTTTTGCGAACTTCTGATAAGCAAAGTCAACAGGGAAGCTTGATTCACTTAACAGCTGTGTCACTAACTTAACAAGTGCAGTGATTCACTTAAACAGTTGTGGCAAGCGTGGTCACAAAAAATTGAGCAAAACTCACAACAACGGTCTCACTTATCAGAAATAGGGGGCTGAATTGTGTTTGTAAGTCGAAGACGACCTGTAAAATAGTTATGATGGAAAACTGCAATCAGGTCGTGGAATCAGCAAGCAAGGAATCTCCCTGAAGTTCATGCCTAAAGAAAAAAATCGAGATGTCCTCGTGGCCTTTGGAAGCTTAGCCAACCCTTGGAGATCTTTTTACTACTTGTTTTACTGTTACAAACAGTTATTTGTATTTGCTAATAAACACACGGATCTCATTTTGTTATTTCTAGGTTATGGCCTTCTTGCCATTGGACTTGGAGCTTTTGTTTTTGGAACCTACATTATTTTCAGGTGGAACTGGGAGAGAAGGTAAGTTTGCAATCATTCCCTTCATTTAATTGGCCCGAAAAATATGCATGACAGTCACAGGCTGCCTTTGCTCGGTAGAAGTAGTCCTCCACTTACAACAGTTCATTTAGTGACCGTTCAAAGTTACAACGGCACTGGGGGGAAAAAGTGACTTGTGACCATTTTTCACTGTTATGATCTTTTCAGCATCACTTCATTCAAATTTGGATGTTTGGCAACTGATTCATACTTACGACAGTTGCAGCGTCCCAAGGTATGTTATCATCTTTTGCAACCTCCTGACAAGCAAAGTCAATTGGGAAACCAGATTCACTTAACAGCCAGGTTACTAACTTATCACCTGCAGTGATTCACTAAACAGCTGCAGCAAGAAAGGTCGTAAAATGGGGCAGAAGTCATTTAACAAATATCTCACTTAACAACATAAATTTTGGGCTCGATTGTGATTGTAAGGGGTGGATTCTCTGTACATTTGTCTGGGTTCCGCTAATTGCGATTTATTCATTAATCATCCATGATTAAGAAAACTTTGGCATTGTTTGTTGTTTGACAGCAGCCTGTAATTTCACAAAGGCAGGGAGGGTTTTCGGCAGAAAATCAGAGTGATCTACATTTAATCAACAGATCCAAGTTTTATATGGAGAATTTTGAGATATTGATGAAAACAGTTATGTGGAGAAGTTAAGTATTCCAGGGCAGATAGACATAGCATCCACAGGGCACATTGAAAGAACTTGGAAGGATGAACTTGCTTACGTTCCAGCTTTATAACTGTGATAAGGAATGTTCCTTCTTCCTGGGTGTTCTGGATAAATTTGCAGTTGTATTGGAAGAAAGCAAGTATAGACTTGGGATGTTTTTACAGCTCAGTATTTTCTATGCTCCTCAGACAGGTTGTTTTTTTTCTCATTTCAACCTAGAAATGCCAGGATTTGAATCTGAAACTTTCTGAGGGGAAAACAATTATCCTTTTAGCACTGCATGTTGTTTCCCATCCTGGTGCCTTAAACCAGGGGTCTCCAACTATGGTCCCTTTAAGCCTGGCGGACTTCAATTCCCAGAATTCCCCAGCCAGCTTAGCTGGCTGGGGAATTCTGGGAATTGAAGTCCGCCAGGCTTAAAGGGACCAAGGTTGGAGACCCCTGCCTTAAACTACCCTGGGAGGGATTTTGTGCGTTGACATCCCTCCATTTTGGCCGAGATCAGGTGGAGGCCTCTGCTGTAGTCGCCTCAGATTCTCCAGAAGGGGAGACAAGAAATCCCAAGGTCTCGGAGGACCTGGATGGTGTCCACACATTTTATTTCCTCTTTCCTGAAGGGTGAATGAGGTCTCCTGGTTTTTCCAACCCCGGTAACTTTAATATGTGTGAATTTCAATTCCCAGAGTCCCCTAGCTCCTATGGGTAGATTTTCAATTAGAAGAATTCCTCAGCCGCCATGCTAAGAATTGAAATCCATATCGGGGGTGGGCTTCAAATCATTTAACAACCGGTTCTCTGCCCTGTTGCTGGGTGGGCGTGGCCAGGGTGGGCATAGCCTGCACCACCCTGGGAGCGAAAACGGACCGCAGGAGGCCTGTTTTTGCCCTCCTCGGGCTCCAAAAGCTCTCCAGGAAGCCCATTTTTGCCCTCCTCGGGCTCCAAAGGCTCTCCAGGAAGCCCATTTTTGCCCTCCTCGGGCTCCAGAGGCTCTCCGGGAAGCCCATTCTTGCCCTTCTTGGGCTGCGGAGGCTTTTCTCGAGCCTCCAGGAGGCCTGTTTTTCACCCTCCCGAAGCTTCCGCCTGGGCGCCGCAGTAACCTGCGATCAAAAATGGGCCAGGTGGGGACTCCTGAGAGGGGAGGGGCCAGGCAATTGTAGGAACTACCGGTTCGCCAAACCAGATGGAAGATGAACCCCCGGTTTAGCCGAACCAGCTGAATCCCACCCCTGGTCCATTATATCCTAAAGTCGCTGAGGTTGGGAAACCACTTGTGTTTTACAAGATCTGGGAACCAGCTTTGACCTTTCCTTTTGTTGTCACCTCCCTGCTCTTTTCCCACCTTTTCTAGACACCTGGCCTTTGAGGACATGGAAGCCAGGATAGCCCTGATGCCTCTCATGATGGCTGAGGACGACCGCAGGTAGGTTCAGCTCTCTAGACCTGGGCGCTGAGGGAATTTTTGCCTCCCCTTTTTCCTGTTATCTAAGCCAGTGGCCCCCAACCTTTTTTGTGCCACGGCCCGGTACCGGCATCACAAAATGATCCGCGGCCCGATACCGGCATCAGCACGCATGGCAAGGCAAGGCGAGCCGAGCGACCGGCCAGCCAGCCGTCCCCCGCTTCTCCCCGCCACCTTCAACTCCTCCTTTGTACCTTTGTCGATGGGCTTCGCTTCAGGACGGTCTCTCGGCTCGCCTTGCCTTGGGTGCTGAAAGAGCCTTAGTTTCATTCGAAGCCCCCCCAACCTCGATGAAACTAAGGCGCGACGATTCCTTCAGGACCCAACCGCCGCTTTCCAACCGGAAAAGCTCACCCGGAAGCACTTTCTCGTCAAACAAGATGGCGGCGCCTAGCAAACCGGCGGCCCAGTAGGAAATGTTCCACGGACTGGTACCGTCCGCTGCCCGGTGGTTGGGGACCCTGATCTAAGCCAGTGTTTCTCAGCTCCGGCAACTTCAAGATGTGTGGACTTCAACTCCCAGAATACCCCAGCCAGTCCTGTTGACTGAGGATTTCTGGGAGTTGAAGTCCATCTGTAAATCAACTGAGGGTTGAAAAAAAAAATTGACCTAGGCAGAAAGCAGATTTCTCCTTCCCTAGTTCAGGGGTGGGCAAACTTTTGGCTCGGGGCCGCATTGACTTTTAAAATTTGACAGACGGGCCAGGTCAGCACAAGATTTTTTGGGAATCGCCCCTCTTCCCCCCTTCTCCTCCTTCCTCCCCTCGGAGGCCCTCTGAGTCAGGAGTTGCTACCGCCGGCGCGGCTCGCGCGCTGCTCCAGTCCCGCGTTGCCTCGGGAAGGAAAGGCAAAAAGGAAGAGCCGCGCAGTGCTTTGCAACGGGAGCAGCAGCACCGAGGCTCAGGCTCAGCGGCTCCTGGTTTTGCCTTTTCCTTCCCAAGGCAACACGGGACTGGAGCCGCATGGAGCTGCGCCGGCGGTAGCAACTCCTGACAGCCCCAGCCGGACACCTGAGCGGAGCCCGGGCGAAACTGCCTCTTGCTGCTGCCGGAGCACCGCGGGTCACCTCCTCCAAGCAGCCTGCCCGCCCACCGGGCTTCCCTCTGCCGCGTGGCTCGGGGCCAGGCGCAGCGCCCGCGAGTTAAAAGGAAGCCAAAAGTTGCTGGGAAGTTGCTCGGGTGCTGGGAGCAGGCTTTTAAAGTGCCGCCCGAGCAGGACCGCCGAGCCGGGAAACGGGCACCAAGGCAGGGCAAAGCTCCACCAGCAGCGGCCTAGCTTTAGGTGGCTCCAAGCAGCCCGCCCGCCCACCGGGTGGAACCCTTCCCACTCCTCGGCGGAAGACACTCCAGCCTGCAAGCTTTGCCTTTGCAAAGTTTAAGCCTGGAAGCCCGGAAAAAAGGGGGGATCGGGCGGGGACTCACCTTCGCAGAGGTCGCACTCAAGGTGATTTCGAACTCCCAGCCGAGGCCTTTGCAAATTTCTTTTCTTTCCTACCCCTAGATCGCTCCGCACTGTTTTGCAGCTTTGGGGCCACGCAGCACAGGGCAATTACGCCACACCCAGCGATTTTTTTCAGGGGCGGGCCGGATTGGACAGACCAATGGCAGCAATTTTTTTCAGGGGTGGGCCGCATTGGACAGACCAACGGGCCGGATGTGGCCCGCGGGCCGTAGTTTGCCCACCCCTGCCCTAGTTAGATCTATCGTCCTTAACTGTCGCCCACGTCCAAAGCACCAAGAAACTTTGTTCTTCAAATACAGGGTGTCCTTGACTTACAGCCGTTCATTCAGTGTCCGTTCAAGATTGCAACGGCATTGAAAAAAAGTGACTCGTGGCCGGTTTTCACACGACCGGTTGCACCATCCCCCATGGTCACGTGGTCAGAATTTGGGCACTTGGCAACTGGCGTGTATTTATGACGGTTGCCCTGTCCCAGGGTCACATGACCACCATTTGTCTCCTTCCCAGCCGGCTTCGGACAAGCAAAGTCAAGGGGGGAAGCCAGACCCGCTTAACCGCTCCAGTGATTTGGGCTGCTTGCAAATGATTAAGTGTGCGAAACGGTCGTAAGTCCCCATCTTCAATGCCGTTGCAACTTCAGGCGGCCACACTGAGCGAATGGTTGTAAGTCAAGGGCTAACTTTATTGCAGGATTTGGTGAGGTGTTTAAAGTTATGTGTTTGTGCAAGATCACATTGTGTGGGTGGTCCCCAGAGGTGTGGTATCCAGAGGGTTCTGACCAGTTTTGGAGAACCCGTGGCAGAAATTTTGAGTAGTTCGGAGAACCGGCAAATCCCACCTCTGACTGGCCCCCCTGCCCCCATCTATTCTCTGCCTCCCGAGTCCCAGCTGATTGGCTGGGTCTCCTTTAGTTGCCCTGCACAGGAGAACAGAGCTGGAAAGCAGGTTAGTGGAGTGGGGAGGGAATGGGGATTTTGCAGTATCCTTCCCCTGCCACGCCCACCAAGCCACGCCTACAGAATTGGTAGTAAAAACATTTGAATCCCTGCACTGGTGGTCCCCAGCACATTAAAAATTTACAGGCCAGAGGGGCCAGAGTTTTCCTGACACTCTGAATGGAGCCCCATATGACTTCCATTTGCCAAAGGCAGGAATTCATTTGCACAAATACCCAGCATGCTTCATTCCTCCCCAAACTCACTCTCTCTCTATAGACAGGTAGCCCTCAACTTACGACTGATTGCTGCTGTAACAGACTCCGAAAAAGGGACTTAGAACCTGGTTTCAAAGTTCCAACATCAGTTCTCTCTCTCCCCCCTCAGTCACGTGACCATATTTTGGGCTCTCAGCATCTGGCCTGCATTGGTGGCCATTTGCAGTGTCCCACTGTCAACATTATTTTTTGCAGGAAGAAAATTGGCATTTGCTTGCAGTTTACAGCAAAGCCCAATCCATAGTGAACAATGGCTTATGTAATGATCAGACGTTCACTTAATGGCCACTGCTGTGTTCTCTTAGTGACCACTGCGAAAACGTTCATAAAATTGAGTCGGGGTCCTACGGTGAGCCACTTTGTAACTGTTGCAACCCTAATGACCGTAATTGCCAGACTAAATTACTAGTGAGGCTACCTGTATGTGAGCCAGATGATCCTGATTCTCTTTATCTACTTCTAACTCTCCCTCTCCCCTCCCTCCCTCCCTCTCCCCTCCCTCTCTCCCTTCCTCCCCCCTCCCTCCTTCTCCCCTCCCTTTCTCCCTTCCCTCCTTCCTTCTCCCCTCCCTCTCCCCCTCCCTCCCTCTCCCCTCCCTCTCCCCCTCCCTCTCCCTCCCTCTCCCCCTCCCTCTCTCCCTCCTCCCCTCCCTCTCCCCCTCTCTCCCTCTCCCCTCCCTCTCCCTCCCTCCTTCTCCCCTCCCTCCTCCCCTCTCTCCCCCTCTCCTTCTCTCCCTTTCTCTCTCCCTCCTTCCCACTCCCCTCCCTCCCCCCTCCCTCTCCCTCTCCCTCCTTGACCCCCCTCCCTCTCTCTCCCCAATCCCCTCCCTCTCCCCTCCCTCCTTCTTCCCCCTCCCTCTCCCCCTTTCTCCCTCCTTCCCTCTTCCCTTCCCTCCCCTCCCTCCCTCCTTCCCCTCCCTCTCCTCCTCCCCTCCCTCTCCCTCTCCCTTTCTGTCTCCCTCCTTCCCTCTCCCTTCCTCCCCTCCCCCTCCTCTCCCCCTCCCTCCTTGACCCCCTCCCTCTCTCTCCCCAATCCCCTCCCTCTCCCCCTCCCTCCTTCTTCCCCTCCCTCTCCCCCTTTCACTCTCCCTCCTTCCCTCTTCCCTTCCTCCCCTCCCTCCTTCCCCTCCCTCTCCTCCTCCCTCCCTCTCCCTTTCTGTCTCCCTCCTTCCTCTCCCCTTCCTCCCCTCCCTCTCCCCCTCCCTCCTCCCTCCCTCTTCCCCTCTCTCCCCTCTCTCCCTTTCTCTCTCCCTCCTTCCATCTCCCCTTCCTCCCTCTCCCTCTCCCCTCCCTCCTTCTTCCCCTCCCCTCCCTCTCCCCCTCCACCCTTTCTCTCTCCCTCTTCCCTTCCTCCCCTCCCTCTCCCCTCCCTCCTTCTTCCCCTCCCTCTCCCTCCTCCTCCTCTCCCCCTCCCTTTTCTCTCTCCCTCCTTCCCTCCCCTTCCTCCCCCTCCCTCTCCCCTCCCTCCTTGTCGCCCTCCCTCTCTCCCCCCCAACCCCCTCCCTCCCTCCCTTTCTCTCTCTCTCTGTTGAAGGACACTGCGTCTTATGCGTTATAACTTGGATGAGGAAGCCAAGATCATGAAAGACGTCCCTGGCTGGCAGGTTCGAATCTTTGCAAATTTCATAATAAAAGGAATTCCTTTTTCCTCCTGTTGCAACCCCTGCCCCAGTTTTTTCTCTCCAACCCCCCACCACCACCTCCGAATCCTTGGCCGCCCCTCTCCTGCGAAGCCTTTCCCTACGGAGCTATAATATGCGGGCCCTTTATGAGTGGATTCTTCCTGGTGGCCCGAGGTAAATTCAGGGGCGGTTGGAAAAACTCCCAATGCCCTCTTTCGACCAGGTGGCCAGAGGTACTTTTGCAGACTTTTACGAAGGCCACCCTTGGAATTCAGCATCCAGTTTTGGTCGCCACGATGTAAAAAAGAGGTTGAGACTCTAGAAAGAGTGCAGAGAAGAGCAACGAAGACGATTAGGAGAATGGAGGCTAAAACATATAAAGAACTGGTTGCAGGAACTGGGTTTGTCTAGTTTAATGAAAAGAAGGACTAGGGGAGATGTGATAGCAGTGTTCCAATATCTGCCCCAAAGAAGAGGGAGTCAAGCTATTCTCCAAAGCTCCTGAGGGCAGGACAAGGAGCAATGGGTGGAAACTCATCAAGGGGAGAAGCAACCTAGAACTAAGGAGAGATTTCCTGACAGTTAGAACAATTAATCAGTGGAACAAATTGCCTCCAGAAGTTGTTGATGCTCCATCACTGGAGGTTTTTAAGAAGAGATTGGATAACCATTTGTCTGAAGTGGTGTAGGGTTTCCTGCCTGGGCAGAGGGTTGGACTAGAAGACCTCCAAGGTCCCTTCCCACTCTGTTACTCTCTTCTGACATTAATGGAGCAAGGGGGCAGGGAGGGGGGCACAGATCAGTACCGATCTGTGGCCTGTTAGAAACCGGGCCCTGCAACTGGAGAGGAGCAGAGGCAAACGAGCGAAATTCTGTCTGTATTTGCAGCTGCTCCCCAGCGCTAGCATCACCGCCTCCGCTCCCCCTCAGATCCTCAGGCATTGGATTGTCACAGGAGTGCGAGACCTACTGGAAACCGCGCGTGGGACAGACCTAGGTGTCACACTCCTCCCCTTCCCGTTCTGTGGAAATAGACAAACCCAATTCCTGCAACCATTCTTTATATGTTTTAGCCTCCAGTCCCCTAATCCTCTTTGTTGCTCTTCTCTGCACTCTTTCTAGAGTCTCAACATGTTTGTTACATCGTGGCGACCAAAACTGGATGCACTCTTCCAAGTGTGGCCTTACGAAGGCCTTATAAAGTGGTATTAACACTTCATGTGATCTTGATTCTGCCTTTCTGTCTATGCAGCCTAGAAGTGTGTTGGCTTTTTTGACAGCTGCAGCCCACGGCTGGCTCATATTTAAGTGATTGTCCACTAGGACTCCAAGATCCCTGTCACAGTTACTACTATTGAGCCAGGTACCACTTATACTGTACCTGTGCATTTGGGTTTTCTTTGTCTTACTTTTGTCACCATTGAATTTCATTTTGTTAGATTTGCAAGCTAGAGTTCCAAAACGGGAGCAGAGACAGTGATGAAACTGTGGGTCTGGTCCTCACGTTTGCTGCCTATATTATAATCATTTATTTGATTTTTATCCTGCCTTTATTATTATTTATAAATTTATTATTTATACCTCCTTCCTTCCCCTAATTTCCCCACAATCACAACGCTGTGAGGTGGGTTTTGGCTGAGACAGAAGGACTGGCCCAAGGTCAACCAACCGTCTTTCGTGCCTAAAGCAAGACTGCAGCTCACAGTCTCCCGGTGATTGGTCCAAGATCACCCAAACCGTTTTCATGCCTGAGGCAGAACTAGAACTCAACCTCTTCTGGTGATTGCCCCAAAGTCATCCAGCCTAAATCTCCTGTTCCTAAGCTAGCACCTTAACCACTGGACCAAAACCACTGCTTTTCCTTCCTGTGTATTGGCTGACCTGTCTCCTGTCTGTTTCCCCAGGTTGGGGAGTCCGTCTACCATACCACACGCTGGGTGACGCCCAGAGCTGATGAGTTGTACTTCCTTCAGCCATCAAAAGTTCAAGAGGATATCTTCTTCGGTTACACCTGGAGCACATAAGCAGACATGGTTGTGGAAGGACCCACGTCTCTTGCTTTCCCAGGACGGAACATATTTCCTAATAAACGAATGCTCTCTGGAGCATCGATCCATTGCGGGCTGCCATTGTCTTTTCTGCCTCCCCGTCTTCCATTTTGCCCGTTGCCATAAACAGTTAGAAAAAAAAACAACCACACGAGAAATTGGCAAACCTTCAACTTTACCCCAACAAATACATCAAAATAAGTTCTGTGAAAAATTGGCAAACAGAGACGAGTTTACCCTTAATATTTTAAAAAAAATGTATTATGACTGTTTAATGGGGAAATCGCCAAACCAGCTTGTCCCCCCCTCCTCCACTTTTACAGTTCTCAATTAGGTTGCATTTCAACCAAATTTGAACGCTATACGCATCCTCTGAGGAGCTGTGTAATTTGTGGGTTGCAACATACGCCTGGCACCTTCTAAGGTAGATCAGTAGATACCATTTATTTATTTATTTACATCCCGCCTTTATTTTTAATAAATAACTCAAGGCGCTGAACATACCTAATACTCCTTTCTATTTTCCCTTCAAGCAATAGCAGACTTATATATCGCTTTACAGCCCTCTCTAAGCGGTTTACAGAGTCAGCCTCTTGCCCCCAACAGTCTGGGTCCTCACTGAGGATGGAAGGCTGAGTTAGCCTTGAGCCTGGTGAGGTTTGAACTGCCAAATTGCAGGCAGCCGGCAGGCAGCAGAAGTAGCCTGCAGTACCACACTCTAACCACTGCGCCACCGTAGCTCATCCAACAACTACCCGGTGGGGTGGGGTGGGATGGGCTGAGAGAGTGTGACTTGCAAACTTCTAGAAGGAATTTTGAAGGCGAGGCATGGATGACTTTGATAAAACAGAATATATGTAATTCAGGGTTAAACTGGGGAGTCCTTGGTGTTGTTTCCTTGCAGACGTTTCATTGCCAATCTAGGTAACATCATCAGTGCTCTGTACCTTCATAGCTTCTCAGGGAAGTCCAGTAATTTCAACCCCCAAAGTTCCAATATAAGTGCACTTGAATAGTTAGCTAACCTTTCTCTATTTCCTCAGGCCTTAGGAAGAAAGCTTCATCCGCGTGAGAACACGTCGGAAAATCTTGAATGCAAAGCCTTATTAAAGGAGAAACGGTCTTCCTGGTGATTTAAGTGACTTTTTCTAAGACTGCTGCAGTTTGGAAGCAGGAGCCACCCCTACATCGTATTGCATGCGGCAGGATAGGCCCGATATGGTTCTTAACAGTCTCCAAAGTTTTCCAAAACTTAGGAAAGGAGGGTAGAGAAATCCCAGCCCTGCCTCTGTGATGTCACATGGCTTCCTTTAATGGTTGCGTTGGGACTTTTCCCCCTGTCTCCACTGTTGAGTTCATCCCAGCCAGGACCATCAAAAGACCAGATGGTTTTATGGACAGGCAGTTTTCGACTTGCAATCCTTCGTTTCGTGTCCGTCCGATGATACGACAGCACTGGAAAAAGGGACCCATGACCGGTTTTCATATTTATGACCTTTGCGGGCATCCCCATGGTCATGTGATCAAAATTCGGACACTGCCAACTGGCGTGTATTTATGAATGTTGCAGTGTCCCTGGGGTCATGTGATTCCCCGCTTTGCGACCTCCTGACAGGCCAAATCAATGGGGAAGCCAGATCACGTTATTAGCAATAGTGCTTAAGACTTATATACCGCTTCACAGTCCTCTCTAAGTGGTTTACAGAGTCAGCATAATTGCCCCCAACAATCTGGGTCCTCATTTGACCCATCTCGGAAGGATGGAAGGCTGAGTCAACCTTGAGCCTGGTGGGATTTGAACTGCCAAATGGCAGCCAGCAGGCAGCAGAAGTAGCCTGCAGTACTGCACTCTAACCACTGCACCACCCAGGCTCTACTAACCGAACAACCGCAGTGGTTCAGTTAACAACCGTGGCAAGAAAGAGTGTAAAAATGGGGCAAAATTCACTTAGCCTCGCTTAGCAACATAAATTTGGCACTCAGTCGTGGTTGTAAGTCGAGGACTACCTATCATTGGGAATACCACCACCTCCGCTCCACAGCATTCTATGAAATTTAGGTTTGATTCTTCGAGATTAGTGCATCCAAAGCCAAATTATTGTAATATTTTGTTATAGCAGGAAATGGTATGTTAAAATATTTCTCTCTTTGGGCAGACAAGAATGTATCTGCTGAACAAAACTCCGCATTGGTGACAGGAAGGGCATCTGGCCATTAAACCCTGCTAGCTCCATTCAGTCGCCCAGACTCCACCCCCGCAAGGGATTATGGGGTTGTTAAATGATGATGATAGTAGGAACTGGTAGAGGTGATGGCTTCTCAGCCTTTGAATGTGTTTCTATGGGAATCCAGGCCCCGAAAGGAGTGGTTTTTTTTTTTTTTTTTGTCTTTATCCAACAGGATTCTTCTAAGGTAGCAGCTCAAGGTCCTGGGGCCACCTGTAACACACCTGTACCTTGAGGAAAGCTGTTGCTATTCCTGATCAATCGAATTAACCTGTTCTTGGCAGTCTCCATATCAGTGACCTCAAATGCCTTCTCTCCCACGTCTGCTTTGCCATATTTCCAGGACTGAATCCGAGGAAGCTCCAGGAAGTCCTTCCGTTTTTCCCTAAAAAACATGGGCGAGGAAGAGAGAATTAATTTGTAGGAGGAAATTCATAAAATCAGCCCTATTCTTTTCACTGTACGCACAGTCCTCGGTTTACAACTGAAATGGAGCCCTGATTTATGGTCATAACTCATGTCAGTTGTTAAGCAGGTCCCCCTCCCACTCACCTGATCGTTCTACCGGGTTTGTTGGTTTTGTTTTGCAGCCATCATTAAATGAATCCCCATGGTTGTGAAGTGAATGAGGTGGATGTTAAATGAATCCATTGTGATCCAATGAGCCACGGTGGCGCAGTGGTCAGAGTGCAGTATTGCAGGCTACTTTTGTTGACTGCCGTCTGCCTGCAATTTGCCAGTTCAAATCCCACCAGGCTCAAGGCCAACTCCGCCTTCCGTCCTTCCGAGGTCGGTCAAATGAGGACCCAGATTGTTAGGGGCAAACAGGCTGACTCTGTAAACCACTTAGAAAGGGCTGCAAAGCACTGGGAAGCTGTATATACGTCTAAGTGCTAAGTGCTCCTGTCCACAGTGGAAACCAGAAATAAACGTCAATCTGTCCAAAAACAGAAAACCCGTCGTAAAGAGCCGTCCCGTGACCAGAAGATGCTGCAAAGAGCCGTAAATGAGGGCCAGTTGCCAAGAATCCAAAAACATGATCATGTGTGGGGGGACAGGTGTCGAAACTTTGAATCTTGGTTGTGAATGGTAGCCATGGGGAGGTCTGTTGTGATTCAAACAGTTGCTAAGTAACCAGTCGTAAGTCAAGGACTACCCATAATGTTCTTGCCTTTGCCGATTCCATCCCAAAGGGAACACACCTTGCAAATTGGAGCAGAACAAAGGGGTCGCATTTCACAAAACCTCCCAGTTTTTGCAGCGGCCTATCGGATCGGACAAGGGGTTGGACTAGATGACCTACAAGGTCCCTTCCAAGTGTGTTAGGGGTGTCTTTGAGCAGGGGTCCCCAACCACTGGGCCCTGGACCGGTACCAGGCCGTGGAACATTTTCTACCGGGCCGCCGGTTTGCTGGGCGTCGCCATCTTGTTTCGATGAGAAAGTGCTTCCGGGTGAGCTTTTCCGGTTGGAAAGGGCGTTTGGTCCTGAAGGAATCCTCGCGCCTTAGTTTCATCGAAGGGGGCGGCCGAACAAAACTAAGGCGCGAGGATTCTTTCAGCACCCAAGGCAAGGCGAGCCGAGCGACCGTCCCAAGCCGTCCCAAGCGAAGCCCATCGACAAAGGTACAAAGGAGGAGTTGAAGGTGGCAGGGAGAAGCGGGGGACAGCTGGCTGGCTGGTCGCTCGGCTCGCCTTGCCATGCGTGCTGATGCCGGTACAGGGCCGTGGATCATTTTGTGATGCCGGTACCAGGCCGTGGCACAAAAAAGGTTAGGGGCCACTGTCTTTGAGGATCCCAAAGGTGCTATTCCTAAAGGCAACTGGACTTCCTTGATTTTTCTCCTTGGAAAAGGTTTTGCTTCTCATCCAAGAAGCTGCTTCAGTTTTATCTCCTGCCGAAAACTCAAGATAGAAAAATGGAAGTGAAAACAGCCTGAAACTTTGCTGTCCAATTCAGCCATTTTGCTGCTTAATATGGGCATGCGACTGCTGGCTTACGACCGTTTTTCACCCTTAACAACCATTGCAGCATCCCCACAGTCACATGATCAAAATTCAGACGTTTGGCAACTGACTCCTATTTATGACGGTTGCAGTGTCCCCGTGTGTGTGTGTGTGTGTGTGTGTGTGTCACATTATCCTCTTTTGCGACCTTCTGACAAGCAAAGTCAATGGAGAAGCCAGATTCACTTAACAACTGTGTTCCTAACGTAACATCTGCAGGGATTCACTTAACAACTGTAGCAAGAAAGGTTGTCAAATGACAGAAAGGTCCCTCAGCAACTGGCTCACTTAGCAACAGACATTGGGGGTTCAATTGTGGTCGTAAGTCGAGGACTACCTGCAATGGATTTCCCACCATTCCTGTTGGCTTTTTGCTGAATGCTTTGCATTGCCCACCAGTGGTGGGGTTCAAAAACTTTTACTACCGGTTTTGTGGACATGGCTTGGTGGGCGTGGCAGGGGAAGGATATACTGTAAAATCCCCATTCCCTCCCCACCCCACTAACTTGCTTTCCAGCTCCGTTCTCCTGTGCAGGGCAACCAAAGAAGACCCAGCCGATCAGCTGGGACTCAATGGGAGGCAGAGAAGAGATGGGGGCAGGGCCAGTCAGAGGTGGGATTTGCCAGTTCTCCAAACGACTCAAAATTTCCGCTACCGGTTCTCCAGGACTGGTCAGAACCTGCTGGATACCACCTCTGTTGCCCATGTCCCCCAAGACAGACCTCCACCTCCAAGCCAAACACCCAGTTTGTGGGAACGCAACCAGCCTGAGCCAAAAGGCTCTCCCTGGCTCCCCAAAAGCTTCTTGAGTTCTGACTGAACCGTGAGGAGCTACATCAGAACCGGAGAAGCTTCTTGGATGAGAAGCAAAATGTTGTGTTTTTTTTAAAGTCAAGAAAGTCCCTTTGCTTTTTGGAAAAGCACCTTCCGGACAATCCTGACCTGGACGGTTGAGAATCTCCATAGGCGCCCCTTTGGGGGACCATACCCCTGTGGGCATTGTGTGCCAGGGACAGCCAGCCAGTGGATAATGGAACAACAGGTCCAGGATAAGCAATGGAAGATGGGGCTGGAGGAGATTGCTGGAATAACGGCTTCAGACAAACGGATGTGATGACCGTTCAGCCTGCAGAAAAGTGCCAGAAAGATGGAGGAGGAGGAGGAGGAGGAGGAGGAGGAGGAGGAAGAGGAGGAGGAGGAGGAGGGGAGGAGGAGGAGGGGAGGAGGAGGAGGAGGAGGAAGGGAGGAGGAGGGGGAGGAGGGGAGGAGGAGGAAGAGGAGGAGGAGGGGGAGGAGGAGGAGGGGAGGAGGAGGAGGAGGAGGGGAGGAGGAGGAGGAGGAGAAAAGGGCCAATTCTTACCTTTGATCTGATTGACACGCACTGCTCCCCAGCAGCTCTTCCCGCAAGGAATGCAAGACTTTTGCAATCAGCAGATGGTTGCTACTAGTTGTCCTTTCCTGCAGCTTTTGCAAAAGCAGTTGGGTGGGAAGTTGAAAATCCGGGGAGGAATCGGTGGGCTGGGGAAAGGGAAAGCAGAAAGTTGGCTGCAGGATTTGTCTAGGCAAACCAAGTGGACTTCTCTGTATTTTTAAATCCCCTTTTCCCTGACTAATACAAGGAGTCGTACATAGCAGAGCTGTTCTACCTTCCTGTATAGAGAATAATAGAGTTGGGAGGGACCTTGGAGGTCTTCTAGTCCAACTCCTTGCTCAAGCAGGACTCTCCATCTCATTTCAGACAAATGACCGTCCAAGTTGCTTTTTGAAAGCCTCCAATGAGGGAGCGCCTACAACTTCTGAAGGCAAGCTGTCCCATTTTGGTTGCTTGCTCTCGGCAATTTCTCCTTAGTTCTAGTTCTGCTTCTCTCCTTGGTTAGTTTCCATCCATCCTTTCTCGTCCTGCCTTCAGTTGCTTTAGAGCAGGGGTCCCCAAACCTGGGCCCTTGAAGACTTGTGGACTTCAACTCCCAGAATTCTCCAGCCAGCTATCCACAAGAAGTCCACAAGTCTTAAAGTGGCCAAGTTTGGGGACCCCTGCTTTAGAGAGTAGGTGGCCCCCCTCATTTTTGCAGGAGCCTCCTCAACGTATCTTCAACTTATGACCACAATTGTCAATGGGACTTTTGTCGCTCAGTGATGCAGTCATGAAATGAGTTGTGCTCACTTTGTGACTGGTGGCTTACGACCATTTTTCACACTTAACAGCCATTACAGCAGTGATCCCCAACCTTTCTTATGCCGCGGCCCGGTATCCCCAACCTTTTTTATGGCGCGGCCCGGTACCGACATCAGCTGGGTGCCGCCATCTTTTTTTGATGAAAAAGTGCTTCCGGTGACCTCACCGGAAGCACTTTTTCATCAAAAGATGGCGGCGCCCCTTCGGTGAGCTTTTCCGGGTAGAAATGGCTTTCTACCCGGAAAAGCTCATCGAGCAGCTAGCGCCGCCATCTTTTTGATGAAAAGTGCTTCCAGTGAGCTTTCTACCCGGAAAAGCTCACCAGAAGCACTTTTCATCAAAAAGATGGCGGCGCCAGCAACCAGCGGCCCGGTAGGACTTGTTCCACGGACTGCACCGGTCCGCGGACCGGTGGTTGGGGACCCCTGCATTACAGCATCCCCACAGTCGTCTGATCAAAATACAGACACTTGGCAAGTGAGCCATGTTTATGACGAATGCAGTGTCCCCGGGGAGGGGTCACATTATCCTTTTTTTGCGACCTTCTGACAAGCAAAGTAAATGGGGAAGCCAGATTCACTTAACAACCGTGTTCCTAGCTTAACATCTGCAGGGATTCATTTAACAACCATAGCAAGAAAGGTCATAAAGTGGCAGAAAGGTCCCTCGGCAACTGGCTCGCTTAGCAATGGAAATTTGGGGCTCGATTGTGGTCGTAAGTCGAGGACTGCCTGCAATGGATTTCCCACTATTCCTGTTGGCTGAATGCATTGCCTTGCCCATGTCCCCCAATGTCATGACCCTGTCGGAATCTGATTGGGAGGAGGAAGCCGAACAGCTGACAGGGAGTGAGAGTGTGGCTCCGTTGGCTGTGGAAGAAACTGGGGAAGGGCAAAGTCCGGCTGGGCAGAGCAGGGAAGAGGTAGAACAAGGCAGAGGGAATTCAGAGGAAGACCCAGGCCCACTCCCTCTTCATCCTAGGGCATGCAGGGAGGAGAGGAGAAGGGAGCAACGTGACTTGCATGGCTTACGGGGGAGGAAAAGGCCCTGATTCCCTTCATTAGCTGCCACTGGGAACACAGTGTTTAAAAAGGGAAGTTGCGCACAGCAAACTGTTGATAGTAAATCGTGAATTATTTATTATTGTTATTGTGAATTATTTGTCATCTGTGTTCCTGGCGTCTTCCCAACTGTGTGTGTTTTGCTGGCCTTTCAAGTCTACAATTCCTTATCCTGCCCTGTCAAGTAGTTTGTGTGGATTTTTATTTACAGTTTGTATGTACTTTGTTTTTGGACTGAATTTCCTCCACTTGGGAGAGTTTTTTCTCTAGCCAAAGGTAACCCGGACATTGGGGGCAAAGTTGGAGATACTAAAGGGACTCTTCTTACTTATGAGACTGTGTTGCCTTTGTGCCACGCCCTAGGCCAAGACAGACAAGGAATCCCCACCTCCAACCCAGACATCCAGTTTGTGGGAACACAACTGATCTGCTGCCTCCCGCCCCCAAAGTACAAAGGCGCCCACCGGCTCCCAAGAAGCTCCCGGTCCTCCTGGTTCTGCTGGTCTCTTTCCCTGGAGTGGAACATGGTTCTGGAGGTTACTCTTGGAGAAGAGAAGTGGCATTTGGATTTGTGGTTGGATAGTCTGGATGGTAGGCAAGGTGATTTTCCGAAGCTGTGTTGATTCTCCTGGAGGCGCCCAAGTGGTTCTTTTGGCGATCTTGATCTTCTTCCTGTAGAGCTTGGAGGCTCCAATAGGAGGCAAGAAGATATGAACTCTGGGAATCCCACGATCCTTGGGGAAGCCAGCAGGCGTTTCGGGAGCCTGATCTTCACCTCCTCCTTCCAAGCAACCTTCATCTCCGAAATCACCAGAGGTGGAAGAAGGACACCCCTCCTGCAGCAGCTGTTTCTTCTCCAATGGTTTCTTTGGCCAAGAGTCCACCGGATCGATGACATTCTCCAGGAGGGGTCGAAGGTCAACTAAGATCTTTCGGGGGGGCTGCTTTTCGGAGGTGACCAAGATCTTTGGGGCTGGCAAAAGGGGTGGATTCATATCTGGAGATCCTGGTAGTGTAGACACTTGTCCATCTTCTGGTGCATTTTCTTGGCTGCAACCTGTCCAGCGGGGAGGCCATTTTCCTTCCCTGTTCTTTTTGTCTCTGATTCCATCTTCACTCCTGAAACCTTGTTTGGACGCTGCTATTAAATTTCTCTCTTGCCTCCTGTTTTTTCTAGTTGTCACTGAAATTAAGAGAGAGAGAGAGAGAGAGAAGATGGAAAGAGGATTATTTATTTATCTGCATCATCCTTTTGTAAGCAGGAACCCTCTAAATGTTTAGGTCTTCAACTCTCATCATCCATGACTGATCGCTAAAGAATTACTACAATACAGGTACTCCTCGACTTACAACTACAATTGAGGCCCAAATTACAGATTAACAGAGTTGGAAGGGACCTTGTAGGTCATCTAGTCCAACCCCCCGCCCAAGCAGGAGACCCTACACCATTCCTGACAGATGGCAGTTCAGTCTCTTCCTGAAAGCCTCCAGTGATGATGCTCCCACAACTTCTGAAGGCAACTTCTGTTCCATTGGTTGATGGTTCCCACGGACAGAAAGTTTCTCCTTATTTCTAGGCTGAATCTCTCCGTGTTCAATTTCCATCCATTATTCCTTGTCTGGCCTTCGGGTTCTTTGGAAAAATAGCTTGACCCCCTCCTCTCTGTGGCAGCCCCTCAAATATTGGAACACTGTTATCATGTCTCCCCCTGCTTCTCTTCACTAGACTAGAGAATTGTTTTGCCCCATAAGTACAACTTTTTGTGCCACAGTTAAGTGAGTCACTTCAGTTGTTAAGTTAGTAACACGGTTGTTAAATGAATCTGGCTTCCCTATTGAGTTTGCTTGCCAGTAGGTCTCAAAAGGTGATCATGTGATTAGAATTAGAATTAGAATTCCTTATTGGCCAAGTGTGATTGGACACACAAGGAATTTGTCTTGGTGCAAATGCTCTCAGTGTACATAAAAGAAAAGATACATTTGTCAAGACTCAAGAATCATAAGGTGTCATGATCCCAGGACACTGCAACCGTCATAAATCTGAGTCTATTGCCAAGCGGCTGAATTTTGATCACATGACCGTGGGGATGCTGCAATGGTCACTAGTGTAAAAAACGGTCATAAGTCACTTTTTTCAGTGCCATAGCTTTGAACAATCACTAAATGAACTGTTGTAAGTTGAGGGCTACCTGTATTATTAGCCTCAATCAATCTGCTACTACAGTGATCCCCAACCTTTCTTATGCCGCGGCCTGGTATCCCCAACCTTTTTTTATGGCGCGGCCCGGTACCGACATCAGCTGGGTGCCGCCATCTTGTTTTGATGAAAAAGTGCTTCCGGTGACCTCACGGAAGCACTTTTCATCAAAAATGGCGGCGCGCTTTGATGAGCTTTCCGGGTAGAAATGGCTTTCTACCGGAAAAGCTCACGAAGCTGCGCCGCCATCTTTTGATGAAAAAGTGCTTCCAGTGAGCTTTCTACCGGAAAAGCTCACCAGAAGCACTTTTCATCAAAAAGATGGCGGCGCCCAGCAACCAGCGCCCGGTAGGACTTGTTCCACGGACCAGTACCGGTCCGTGGACCGGTGGTTGGGGACCCCTGTGCTACTAGATGAAGGCCAATTATGGACCATTATCTACCGCCCTATTCCAGGCAAGGTTGATAAGGCAGAGGTTTTTCAACATCCCAGTATTAGAGGTGGAGGGAGGAACTAATTCCTCAGGAGTTTCCATGGCTTGGAACTTGGAACTTGGATTTTCCCACCTTTGATCCAGACCCCATCATTTATATCACAATAGTTCTTTGCTAAGGAGTATACACAAAGGAGTATATACAACACATCTGGCCAGAGATGATACATATCTGGTGTCTTTTTCATCTGTACATACTACTCAGAATGAACCAAAGTGTCAAAATATCAATCAATAGCTAACATAAGTAAAGTTAAAGGTTAAAGCACATACATGCTAGTTGTTTCTGGCTCTAGCGGGCGGTACTCATCTCTGTTACAAAGCCGAAGAGCCAGCGCTGTCCGAAAACGCCTCCATGGTCATGTGGCCAGCATGACTAAACGCCAAAGGTGCACAGAACGCTGTTACTTTCCCACCAAGGTGGTCCCTATTTTTCTACTTGCATTTTCTAATGTGTTTTCAAACTACTAGGTTGGCAGAAGCTGGGACAAGTAACAGGAGCTCACTCCATTATACAGTGCTAGGGATTCGAACGGCTGAACTGCCCACCTTCCTGATCGACAAGCTCAGCTTCTTAGCCACTGAGCTGCCATATCCCTTTCTAATACAGGTAGTTCTTGACTAATGACCACAATTGAGCCCAAAATTTCTGTGGCTAAATGAGACATTTGCTAAGTGAGTTGTTTTGCCCCATTTTACGACCTTTCTTGCCACCATTGTTAAGTGAACCATTGCAATTGCTAAGTTAGTAACACACGGTTGTTAAGTGAATCTGGCTTCCCCCTTCACTTTGCTTGCCAGACGGTCACAAAAGGGGATCACATGACCCCCCCTGGAACCCTGCAACCGTCATAAATATGAGCTGGTTGCTAAACGGCTGAATTTTGATCATGTCACCGTGGGAATACTACAATGGTCGTTAAGTATGAAAAACAGTCATAAGCCACTATTTTCAGTTTGAAATGTCACTCCAGTCAGGGAGTCTGGGGAGGACTCGGACTCGGATCCTGCCTCCAATGCAGGGATGGGGCCAGGACCATCTGGGAGTGGGGTGCTACCTCCAGAGCCTCCAGAGCCTGGCAACAGCGAGGCAGAGGACCCAGGGGAGCCTGTTCCCAGTGTGTGTGTGCACAGAGCTGCTAGAAGGCAAAAGCAGCTGAAACAAAAGGGGCGACTCGGGAGTACAGCTGGGAGGTGATTGCCCTTCCCATCAGGGATAAAAATCAGACCTCAATGACGAACTCTTTGCAGGAAGCAAAGTAGTTTGATAGATTCTGAGTCCTCCTTGAAGCTCTGTGTACTCTGGTCAGTTTTTTTCTGGTACTTCGGTTGGTTTCTGTTATAATTAATTAGAATACTTCTGTTTTTGGCATCATTCCACAGCACTGAAAGGCATGGGGAACTGTTTAAGATTAGTTCTGGCTGGTAATGAAAGTAATTCCCCGCATTGCATTAAAATAGATTTTGCTTTTAAAACAAGTTTGCGTTTCATTACGTTTGACGAAGCCTGGGTGAAAACAATTGGGACAACAGCTCAGTCAAAGTGAAAACTGCACGCACACACACACACACACACTACCTTCGGATGGGATCTTACGCTGGGGAACCTGGAAGACAAGATTGGTCCAAACAATGCACGGCAGCTTCAGCTGATCCTGGGAATCCTGGCCTGAGAGTCCCACAGCAGCTGTCTTCATCTCTTCGAAGGAGGAAACTTTTTGGCCTGCAGTGGGTGTAACAGAACAACAGAGTTGTAAGTCTGGAGATTCTCAGTCGTCCAGGCCACGGTTGTCCCAAAGGTGCTTTTTTTCAAGCTGTAACTGGACTTTCTGGTTTTTCTTTGGAGACGTTTCACTTCTCATCCAAGAAGCTTCTTCAGCTTGGATAGGGAGCAAAACGTCTTCCAAAGAAAAAACCCAAGGAAGTCCTCCGGTAAGTTGCCTCTTGAAAAAGCCCCTTTGGAACAACAGAGTTGGAAGGGACCTTAGAGATCTTCTAGTCCAACCCCAGGCTCAGGCAGGAAACACTATACCATTTCAGACAAATGGTTGTCTAATTTCTTCTTAAAAACTTCCAGTGTTGGTGCATCCACAATTTCTGGAGGCAACTCATTCCACTGATTAGTTGTACGGATAGTCCTCAATTAATGAACATTTGCTTAGAAACTATTCAAAAAGAATAGAAAGAAAAAAAAGAAAAAGCCTTAAGAAAGTTCAAAACATTCTCAAAGATCCATCTCATCCTGGGCACCCTTTTTTTTTTTTTGCACTATTACTATCTGGCAGATGGTACAGGATAATAAAAACAAGGACAAACAGGCTGAAAAACAGCTTCTGTCCCAGAACAGTAACTATATTGAATTATACTGTATAGTCAGTGCAATATTAATGCCATATAGGGGTTTTCAATTCAATTCTATAGAATGTGAAGGATGTGTGTTTGTGTTTATTTTCATGGTCATAATGTATACTGAAGATGGTATTTCATCTCGTTGTATGAGGTGCAATGACAATAAACTAAACTAAAGTTGCGATGCCTCCACCACCCCCAAGAAAAGATCCTGATGACCTGGTTCCAGTGTTCCCACAGCAGCATTCACACGACTCCATTTTGAGCACTTGCAACTGGTTCACCTTTACAACTGGTTGCAGCGTTCAGTGCCACGTGATGCAATGTGCGGTGTCTATAGGCGGATTTCCAGCATACAAACATATTAATTCACTGAACAACCAATTACGATTGCAATATCAGGTCAGTCATATGGGTGCTTCGACTCCTCAAGTTCGCGTCCTCAAGTTACGACTGCAACAGAGTCCAAATTTCTTCTGTTGCTAAGTGCGACTTGTTATGTGAGTTTTACCTCATTTTACAACTTTTTTTTTGCCATAGTTGTTAAGCGAATCACTGCAGTTGTTAAGTTAATAACACGGTTGTTGAGTGAATCTGACTTCCCCATTGACTTTGCTTGTCAGGAAAATTACAAAAGGACCCCCGGGACACTGCAACCATCATAAATATAAAACAGTTGCCAAGCAACTGTTCTAGGGGGCGGTGCTCATCTCCGTTACAGAGCCGAAGAGCCAGCGCTGTCCGAAGACGTCTCCGTGGTCATGTGGCCAGCATGACTAAACGCCGAAGGCGCACGGAACGCTGTTCCCTTCCCACCCAAGGGGTCCCTATTTTTCTACTTGCATTTTTAACATGCTTTCGAACTGCTAGGTTGGCAGAAGCTGGGACAAGTAACGGGAGCTCATTCCGTTACACGGTGCTAGGGATTCGAACTGCTGAACTGCTGACCTTCCTGATCGACAAGCTCAGCGTCTTAGCCACTGAGCCGCCACGTCCCTTTCTAATACAGGTAGTTCTCGACTAACAACCACAATTGAGTCCAAAATTTCTATGGCTAAACGAGACATTTGCCAAGTGAGTTGTTTTGACCCATTTTACGACCTTTCTTGCCACCATTGTTAAGTGAATCATTGCAATTGCTAAGTTAGTAACACACGGTTGTTAAGTGAATCTGGCTTCCCCCTTCACTTTGCTTGCCAGACGGTCACAAAGGGGGACCACATGATCCCCCTGGGACACTGCAACCGTCATAAATATGAGCCAGTTGCCAGTTTTGATCCCGTGAGTGTGGGGATGCTGAAACAGCCACGAGTGTGAAACACAATCATAACTCACTTTTTTCAGTGTCATTATCACTTCGAGCGGTCACTAAACAAATGGTTGTAAGTCAAGGACTACCTGTATATATACGCCCTCATGCCCAAAGTTGGAGGGCACATTTTGACAAGAAAGAGTTGATGGCCAATTTCTCATCGGATGAATGTTAGGACCTGAACACTTTTGACTGCTACTTCCTTTTAATGATCCTGTCCTGTTGGTTGGGATCAAACCATCCACCTGTCAGCTTTTGAGCCTAGCCCTAATTTTCACCCGTCACCTCTCACGAAGCCGCTGGAAAGAGGCAAAGCCACTGATCGATGTATTTCCGTGCGGTCATCATTACAAACTTCAGGTTTTAAAATAAAATACCCTGAGTGGAAAGAAGTAGAAGCAAGCTGCAAGGAGATTCAGATCTAAAAGATGAAGGGATACACCAATGTCACCTAAACAAAATTTACACATTACTTACTCTAGGCAGATTTTTAATTTTTTTGCCACCCGATCTATGCCAGTGGATCGATTCCCCAGGAAATCTAACCTGAGCGGCGAATATTTCTGCAGTTCTAGATCTCAAGAGTTTGTCTTTCGTTTTGTTTCTTTCCACTTCTTTGTGTGCCTGCTGTATTTGAACGCCTCTAGTAACTAAGCAATGGAGACAGACACACCGTTCCAACCACCCAGACAAAAACCATAAGCCATATTTAAATATCCAATGGGTTGTCTGGTTGTTGGGTGGCTGGGGGCAGACAGAAGGCAGGGGAGGAATAATATTGGATTTTCTGAAATAGGTAAGGTTGCCAGAGCCTTAAAAGAACCACGGCAGGTGAGTTTCTTTATGAGAAAACATTGCACGAAAACACCCAGCAAAACCACTTTTAATCCAATTACAGAACAGAATAACAGAATTGGAAGGGACCTTGGAGGTCTTCTAGTCCAACCCCCTCCTCAAGCAGGAAACCCTATACCCATTCCAGACAAGTGACTGTCCAGTCTCTTCTTAAAAACTTCCAATGATGAAGCACCCACAACTTCTAGAGGCAAGTCATTCCACTGGTTAATTGTTCCAAATATCAGGAAATTTCTTCTTGATTCTAAGTTGCTTCTCTCCTTGATTAGTTTCCACCCATTGCTTCTTATCCTGTCCTCAGGTGCTTTGGAGAATAGCTTGACTCCCTCTTCTTTGTGGCAGCCCCTCAAGTATTGGAAGACTGCTATTATGTCACCTCTAGTCCCTCTTTTCATTAAACTAGACATGCCCAATTCCTGAATCCGTTCTTCATATGTTTTAGCCTCCAGTCCCCTATTCATCTCCGTTGCTCTTCTCTGCACTCTTTCTAGAATCTCAACATCTTTTTTATATCACGGCAACCAAAACTAGGTGCAATATTCCATCATAAAACTTAGGGACCCTGGAGGTCTTCTAGCCGAACCCCCTGCTTAAGCAAGCGACACTACACAGAGGTCTCCAAACTTGACAACTTTAAGATTTGTGGACTTCAACTCCCAGAATTCCTCAGCCAGCATACTGGCTGAGGAATTCTGGGAGTTAAGTCCACGTGTCTTAAAGTTGTCAAGTTTGAGGACCTCTGCACTACCCCATTTCAGACAAATGGTTGTCCGATCTCTTCTTAAAAACTTCCCGTGTTGGAGCATCTGCGACTTCTGGAGGCAAGTTGTTCCACTGATTCATTGTTCTGTCAGGAAATTTAAAGGGGGGGAATCCAGTATTAAAAATGCACAGATCAAATTTGCAGGCATACACATAATGGTTTACTGTGTAATGATTAAAAAGAACACCTCACATTTTCATTGATGAATGTGATGAAAGAAAGATGCATAATTTTGTATTGGGATCCCACCAGGCTTTGAAATTCATTAAAAGTGAGAAATATAACTTGAGATTTCAGGGAAAGGTAAGGTTTCTTCTGTGTGTTTAAAAAGACTATAAATCCCTCTGCCTTCTGCAGATCTAGGCCTGTTGGAAAATTACTAACTTTCAGTTTACCTTGCTCCCAGTACATTCCCACCAGAGGTGGGTATTCAGCAGGTTCTGACCAGTTCTGGAGAACCGGTAGTGGAAATTTTGAGTAGTTCAGAGAACCGGCAAATCACACCTCTGACTGGAGATTTTCCCTGCCACGCCCACCAAGACATGCCCACAGAACCGGTAGTAAAAAATTTGAATCCTACCACTGATTCCCATGCAATCCCTAAATACAGATGAGAGTAAATACATAGGCCCCAACCGTTCAGATTAGCTAGCAAAAATAAAGTTTCTTTGTTTATTAAAACAGGGCTCTCCAATCTTGGCAACTTTAAGACTTGTGGACTTCAACTCCCAGAATTCTCCAGCCAGCTATACTGGAGAATTCTGGGAGTTGAGGTCCACAAGTCTTAAAGTTGCCAAGTTTGGGGACTTCTGTATTAAAACATCAGCAAAGATCAAAAGCCGTCAGTGGCAAAACAAGGTTAGAAAGCAAGCAGGCAGAGGGAAAAACATGAACAAAAGATAAGAATAATATATACACAGATAGTCCTTGACTTATAACCATAATGGAAGACAGAATGTCTGTTCTAAGTCATGAACATTGTAAGTCAAGGCACTCACAAGATCGAGCCAATTTTACTGCTTTTTTTGTGGTGGGGCATTGAGCACAGTGGTCATTAAGTGAATCAATGCATTCCTATGGGCATTTATTTTGCCAGAAACTGGCCAAAAAGCCCGGTTTGTGGCAGCAATGCAACATAAATCATGTCATGCGATTGCAAAATGCTGCAACAGGCCAATTACAACATAAGACTCACTTTGTTATAATCAAATCTTTACTAAACACCAATCCCATATATCATAATTTCAATTTTTTTCCATTTTGCACAAGAAGTCCAAAAGATGCTTCTGGTCTTGGATGTATAGTAACCTTCAAAATTGTATGAATTAATATATACAGTATGGTATTCAGCTTTGTTCGGGTATTTTCCCACGTCATTATAGTTGTGCTTTTAAAGTTGTAGAACGTTTCAGCAGAATCTCATCTGCCATCATCAGGCTTCTGTATTGTGTTCGTCTGTGAGTCAGACTTAAGCCTGACTCACAGGCGAACACAATACAGAAGCCTGATGATGGCAGATGAGATTCTGCCAAACGTTGCTACAACTTTAAAAGCACAACTATAATGACGTGGGAAAATACCCGAACAAAGCTGAATACCATACATGTAAGTACCCACAAAAACTTAAGAAAACTAATATATACAATGTATACACAGGGGGATTGGACTAGAATACCTCCAAGGTACCTTCCAACTCTATTATTTTTATTATATATGACTATATGTATGTATGTACGTACGTACGTATACGTACGTACGTATGTATGTATGTGTATGTGTATGTGCAGGAGTGGGATTCAGTGGCCTAATTTGTGGGTGTGGCTTGGTGATCATGTGACTGGATGGGCGTGGCTTGTCGATGGGACATGGCTTGGTGATCATGTGACTGGCTGAGCATGACTTGTATGTAAATATTATAAATATTTATGTAAATATTGAATTTTTTATAAAAAAAAGCAACTACCCAAAATCAGGCAAAGCAGGCAGGCAGGTTGAGTTGCTTGCAGAATCACAGATTTACCCAGAGATCTATCTTTCTGCAATCTGCTACCTGAGTCTGCACTGAAAAATAGAAGCTTCAGTCCTAAGGAAGGTTCAGCTCTGCTTTTAGATTAACTAGAAAGCAAGAAATCCAACAATTTCCTGCTTTCTAGCTAATCTAAATATCACATCTGATAGTCGGAACAGCGATGGTAGGGAGAAAAAAGGAAAAATAGCAACTTACTAAATATTAGGTGAAGGCACAAGGCAGGCAAGTTGGATGGAGTGCATGACAGGTAAGGAGTGAGTGGGAGGGGAGGGGCCAGCCTGTGGTGGGATTTGCCAGTTCTCCGAACTGCGCAGAATCGTAACAACCAGTTCTATAGAACTGGTCTGAACAGAGTAGAATCCCACCCTGTGTATGTGTATGTATATGTGTTATGTCCCACCTTCTAAAATAAACAGTTAAGGCTGAAAGCAGCAGTCCTTGTAAAGAAAGGCAGCAAACAGGAAAATGTTATGTCCCACCTTTTAAAGTAAACAGATAAGGCTGAAAGCAACAGTCCTTGTAAAAAGGCAGCAAACAGGAATTTTCACAGATAGCTCAATAAGTAAAAGTTCCAACGAACTAAATCCAAGACTCAACAAGATTCTTCAGATCAAAATCCTTCACAAAATAATTCCAATAAGTAGAAGTTCCAACGAATTAAATCCAAATCCCAACAAGATATTTCAGATCAAAATCCTCCAAACTGTGCTCTTCAGTTCTCCTTGCAAATAGACACTTTGTTCCGGACAAAGTGCAAAGTCATATCTCTCCCTTTATAGAGTAACTAATTAGTCTAATTGCTGGTCTGCTCTCCTACTGTATCCTCGTTGGTTCCTCCTTGTCAGGAGAGGCGTCTTGTCCTGACATCTACCCAGCAATCATCCAAATTATCATCTTCTTCACCTGAAGATATCATTGGTTCCTCATTATCACCCGTTCCCGGCTGACCACCTAATTGAAGGGTGGAGGAGTTTGAAGGTTCAAGCCGATCTTGCAAATCAAATGCATTCATCTCCTCCTCATCGTTAGAACTTGCTGATTCATATAAGTCCTCCTCGCTGGAGCTGTCATTCAAAAAACCTGTAGCAGATGCCGGAATCACAACATATATGTATATATGTATGTATGTAATCTATCATCTCTCTCTCCCCCCTCTCATCTATCTATCTATCTATCTATCTATCTATCTATCTATCTATCTATCTTCTATCTATCATCTCTCTGTCCCTCCCTCTCTCTCATCTGTCTATCTATCTATCTATCTATCTATCTATCTATCTATCATCTATCTATCTATCTATCTATCTATCTTCTATCTATCATCTCTCTCTCCCTTCCTCCCTCTCGTCTGCCTGCCTGCCTGCCTTATCTCTCTCTATCATCTCTTTCTCTTTACCTGTCATCTTTCTGCCTGTCTATCATCTATCATCTATCTATCTATCTATCTATCTATCTATCTATCTATCTATCTATCATCTATCTATCTATCTATCTTCTATCTATCTATCTATCTATCTATCTATCTATCTATCTATCTATCTATCTATCTATCTATCTATCATCCATCTATCTATCTATCTATCTATCTATCTATCTATCTATCTATCTATCTATCTATCTATCTATCCATCTCTCTCTCTCTCTCTCTCTCTCTCTCTCTCTCTCTCTCTCTCTCTCTCTCTCTCTCTCTTTCTCTTTACCTGTCATCTGTCTGCCTGTCTATCGTCTAAAGTGGGTGGATTTCAATTCCCCAGAATTCTCCAAATGGGAGCATGCTGGCTAGGGAATTCTGGGATTTAAAGTCCATACATCTTAAAGTTCACAAGGTAGAGAAACACTGGATTAGAGTGTTTTGGGGGAATAGTGATGGACAAGTGAGGAAGGATAAAGAAAAACAAAGAATGGAGAAGTAGGAAGAGCTTACTGCAACGTTCCAACAGGAGAGGGGCGGAGAGAAATTTTCAGGCAGAGGCTCTTTCAAGGCTAAAGGAAACTTTCAGGAATAATCCACAAAGGAATCCAGGGCAAGAACAGACTTGTTATTTTTCTCTGCAACAAAAATATTGGAAAAGAGATTGCTTGTATATGCATACACATATATACATGCACTATCTATTCCTATAAGTAGTTGTGGAGCTCCCCCTGATAGACATGCTACGCAATTGCAGGGGCTACAATACCACATAGTCCTTATTTCCCCAATCTTAGCTACTTTAACTTAGATATGTGAACTTCAACTCCCAGAATTCCCCAGCTGGCTGAGATTGTGAAATTAAATAATGATTTCGAAATGGATCTTTGAATGTTACCAGTTCCCATGATCTCTATCAGAATTCACCAGAGTTGGGTGATTTATTAATTCAAAACAAACGAACAATTGCCAAGTGTGGCCCAGCAAGACTTCTTGCATGCTGAAACAAAGCCTCCACTTCTAGGAGCAGTCCAACTTTTTGCTCCATTTGTTGAGGATGTAGCATAAAGTTTTAATTTTTGGAAACCGATGACCACTGGGCTAATGGATGCACTGCTTCAATCCAGCAAAGCCACTTCGATGACTGCATATTTTAAAACCTACACCAAGATTTCATTTTTTTAAAAAAAGAGGAGTTGAAAATGCTGCTGCTGTAGTTTGGAATTTAGATGATAGGATGCCTGCAATATTTCCCAAAGCCACAGATAACATTGCAAAAAATAGGAACAATAGAAAACAATAGTAACGATCATAATAGATTTAGTATCCCGATGCGAGAACTATGTTGCTTAGTGGAGTCAATGAAAGGAAAGAGGCGAGAAAAAGCATCAAAATATGGAACGCTTCACGAATTTGCGTGTCATCCTTGCGCAGGGGCCATGCTAATCTTCTCTGTATCGTTCCAATTTTAGTATATGTGCTGCCGAAGCGAGCACAAACTAACGCTTCAGTTAAGAGCTATATAAAGCTCATGATACCAGAATATTATAAGGTATGGTGACAAACTATGTATTTTTTTTTCCTTTTTTTAAAGATCTACTTTGTATTAACCCAAAACAAGCTGTGTCTCTTTTATAGCTCGAAGTTTAGAGTATATATTTTAAAAAATCAGAACAAAACTACATTTTCCGCAGAGGATGACCGGCAAAGTCGGGTTATGGAAATCAAGGGGCGTGGCTACGGAATGGGGTGGGGGGGGACATATGGAGACAAAGAGGTAAGTAAAATGTCGAGCGTTTCAAGGAGCCAAGCACGTGAAGTTTCGAATCGTAGCACCGTAAGGTCGAATCCTCCATGTGAGGTCCAAAGGGGGATAGAACGAGGTCTGAAAATAAAAAAGAGGCAATAATTAACCAACGTTGTTGTATTGACGGCTTCTGTTCTATAGCCCAGTGAAGAGTGAATAGCTCGCAGTAGTATTTGCGTAAATGAAGATTTCCACGATGCAATAATATTTGCAGCAAAGAGTAACAGTTCTGAGTTTTCCCGGGTCAAAAAGCCTCCTATTATGATACTTATGGAGAAGGTGGAAACTCGATAAAGTTACATCAGAGTGGATAAGTTAAAGAAGAGAAAATAAAAACGAAGCCTTTAAACTTTTTTTCCCCCCTTACTTGCCGATTCAGATATTTTGGGGCGAGGGCGCGGGTGGCTTTGGGTTGGTTTTTTTAAGTATTTGTCAAAAAAATAATAATACCGGAAGTGTTCCTAAAACCTTCCTCTTAACCGTACCCCTTTGGAGCTCGCTTTTCCCACCCCGCCCTACGCATCGCGCGCTCCCCTTCCGGGACTCCTCTAGTTCCCCCTTCCTTTCCCAGGATGCTTTTCGCCCTCGCTCGGTGTTCCTCCACCCTGCCTGCTCTCGGCTGACGTCATCGGGACGGGAGGGGCGGGAGGGAAAGGGGAAGCGAGCTTGGTATTAACATGGCGGTGGACCGGGCGGACGTGAAGGTGGACTGAGAGGCGGAGGCCCAGAGGACCGGCCGCTTCCCGGGAACGCGGCCGAGCTTCCCTTTCTCTCCCCAGCGTCCCGTTTTTGCTTTGCGGGGCGCCGCTGCTTCGCCCGGCTTCCTCCATACCGGGCTGGGTGAGGGCTCTCCATCTTCCTCCTCTTCTTCCTCGCTCCTTCGAAGCTGTTTTCCCCTTCCTGGGGGCTGGAGGTGGAGGGGCTTCTCTCTCAATATCGGGCTCTCCCCCATTTTCCTCCCTTCCCTTCAAGTTTGGAGGGCGGGCCTTCTCCCCCCCCCCCATTTATCCTCTCGGATTCTTCTGACGACCCTTTTTCTTTCCCCAAATTAAGCGCCTCCGTTTTGAGGCTTGCCTCCCCCCCTTTCTTCCCCTTTTCCGAGAAGATTGCAAAGGGCTTCTTCTTTGCTCTGCCCACCCACCCCAAATTTTTGGGTATTCAGAGTGTCTCCCCCTTTCTTCTTCTATTTCCCCTTCTGCCCCAGATTCCTCTGCTAGAAATTGGTGAGGTTCACCAAATGCCTCTTGTTTAAATAAGGGGTCATTGACGCTTCACACACCCCCTATGTCACCCCTTCAGAAAAATATCTCCCCTTCCCCTTAACTTATCCTGGCAAAATTTCTCTTTCTGCCCAACGTAATTCCTCCCTTTCCTCTCCCTTGTGATTTGATAGCCTACTCCCCTATCTTGCTGAATCCCTCTTCTGTCTCTTGAATAGTCTGTCCACAATCTCCCCACTTTTTTTTTTTTGAAATTTTGGGGGTTCTGCCATCCCTGACCTATTAAACCCTTAACTCCATTTTGATAGATACACCTGTCTTTTTTCCCTGGGAGAGGCAGATCTGCCCACATTTTTTTCTTTTCTTTTCTCCTGGCAGCTTCGTCTTCTCATCCTATTTGTCTTCCCTAATCCTGAAGCATTTTTAGGTTCTATTCGAGGTTTGCCTTCCTACCACCCGGGATCCTTATAGGGGATTTGGTTAGTTTGCCCTTCTGTTCAGCTCTTGCTGAGCGACTAACCCTTCCTTACTTGTTTCCAAATTGGTGCATCTTTCATGCCAATCCCTTTAAGGACTATTTGTCTTCTAACTCAGACTATGGGCTACTTTGTTGTAGGGTAACTCTTTCCAGTTTTCTTTTTCCTTCCCTTGTGCCAGTTTGGGAGGTGAATTCATTGCTTAAGTTCTTTCTCCTATCGGCAGACTTGGTTAATATCTTGAAATTAAATTTATATGTGGGAAATTGGAGCCAAACTCTTCTAAGAGAAGACTGCAGGAGAAGCCTCTGAAAGCAGCCCTGTCAACCCTCTGGGCACCTTCACCAACTCAGGATGTCAGAGAATCAGCCCAACAACACCCATCATCCATTGAACAATAATGGGGTGGGTGGGCCCCCCGCCGGCAATAACCGAGGGGTCCGCAATCTCAACCAGAACCCTCTCATCAATGTTCGGGATCGCCTCTTCCATGCCCTTTTCTTCAAAATGGCTGTCACCTATGCCCGCCTCTTCCCACCGTCTTTCCGTCGCATCTTTGAATTCCTCATGCTCCTTAAGGTAATGGTGGAGGGGAGATAACATTTCCCTTCAATGTGTATATTCTCACATGGGTTTGGAATAGAGTTAGTGATGTTTGAATGCTCACTAAAGCTTATGGGGGAAAATGTTTTTTAGCCTCTACATATTTGGGTGGTAGTGGGACATTTTTTCCCCTTGGAGAACATTTTATTGGCTTGTGATAGATTATTCTCTCCGTGCCTCCTCCTTCACATGCCTCCTGCATTTCTATTCGGATTTTCAAAACTTCCCAGTGCTTAACTTTGATTTCTTGTGCTAGGTGTCACCCAGACTTTTTTTTAAGAGCCATGGGGATTAATTCATTTTATTCAAGCTTTAAAAATTGCGTTTTATTTATTTATATCTCATATTTCTTAACTGCCCATCTCCCTTAGTTTTGCTGTGCATGCAGTGCATGTTCTGTACTGTATCATTTTATTTGTGTTTGTGTATATATATTACATAGGGTATCCTCTGTTGTTTTAGCTTTCAAATGTTTTTGTGTTACTTTTGTGGTCCTCACAGTACTCTCAAAATTTAACAAATGGGAAAGAAAAAATTAAGGCTGAAGGGAATATGATTTGTCTAGAGCACTACCTGACGTAGCAAGTTTGTGAAGAATTAAGTGTAACTTCCTGTGATGTTTCTAGTATAATGCTTCCTAAATTCATGCTAGTTTTTTTCCTAGTTACACAACACTCTGGGCTCCTGTTCTGATCAGCTATTTCAAATTCTCTTTACATCTAATGCAATCAAGTCACATACTCACCACTGTATATGTGTGCTTACACATGTGTATGTTGTACATATCAGTTATAAATGGAACTGTATATGCCTTTGTGGAGTACGTTCAGTCCATTTTATTTCTCTTGTTCTGAGGTGTTACCAGTTAGAAATCCACCAAATTCCATATCAACTTTGGTAAAGATTGGTTTCGCCTTTTTATTTAAGTTGTTGATAAACCTGCAGGAAAGCACTAGGCTTAATGAACTTCTCTAAAGTTCTACTAGTTCCTCACTTCTCTGCCTTAATTTTACTATAACTAAATTAGTAAAGATATCCCTGTCAGTCATGTCTGACATTAGGGCACAGTGCTCATCTCCGTTTCTTGGCCAAGGGAGCCAGTGTTGTCTGAAGACAATTTACATGGTTGTCAAGCCCAGCATAGAACAGAACAGTGGTCATATGGCCAGCATGGTTACATTCCAAAGGTACACGGAACGCTGTTACCTTCCCACTTAAGTGGTACCTATTTATTTACTTGCGTTTCCAAGCTTTCGAACTACTAGGTGGGCAGGAGCTGGGGCAAGGAACAGGAGCTCACCCTGTTGCACAGAACTTGGGTCTCAAACCCGAGCTGCCAGCTCTTTGAAGCTCAGTGTCTTTAAAATTAGTAGGGCTGTGTATTTTCTTGCAGTGGCATTTACAGCTCTGTAATTTAAAGCCCTTGTTCTTGAGGATCATAAAATGTTTTGGATATGTTTTGCCACTTTCTCCAAATGGAGAGCCTCATTCGCTTGCAGTTTGAAGGCAACAGTATTGGTTTTACCACACGGGACCATTGTAAGGATTATAACAAGCTAACATGATATGTTTAGAACTCCCAGAAGAGCAAGGAGGAGATAATTTCTGTTGGTTAGTTTTAAAAAGCTCCATAAAATTACTAGGCTATAAAAATGGTTTATTACTCTCCCAGAAGGCTACTAATCCGTGTTTCCATAGTAAAGCAGGAAGAAAAATGCATTTGAAATGAAGTATTAGCAAACTGATTGTTGTTGCTTTGTTGTGGTATCTTAAAAGTTGCCTTCTCATAATCTGGCTCTGCCTAGCCAGCTGGCAGCACTAGCTGACCTTGACGGATCTGGAAAGCGAAACAGGGTCAGCCCTGCTTGATAAATTTGGATGCAGAATGGCAGGGAGGTCCAGGGCCGACAACTGGACCTGGGTGGTAAAACAGAATCCCAGAAGGTGTCAAGGGCTGATTTATGAGCTGTAGCCAAGGAAACTGCCTGATGTGTAAGTCACCACAAATCAAACTCAACTTGATCGAGACTTTACTTAATGATGCAGCATTGGGTATGATGAACAGAAACATATCACAGCAGCTGCCTTAATTTCTGCGGTACTCGATTTACAACCTTTCATTTAGTGGCCGTTCATAAAGGCACTGACTTATGGCCTTCTTTCACATTTGCTGCATCTCTGCTACGGTCACGTGATCAAAATTCGGATGCTTGTCAACTGGCATGTATTTATGACGCTTGCCGTGTCCCGAGATCATGTGATTCCTCTTTTGTGACCCTCTGACAAGCAAAAGTCAATGGGGTAGCCAGATTCACTTAGTCCCCGTGTTACTAACTTAACGATTGCATTGATTCACTTAAGTGTGGCAAGAAAGATTGTAAAATGGAGCAAAACTCAGTTAGCTTGCTAAGCAAGGCATAGCAGGCTCATTTCTGGCCGTAATTCAAGGACTACCTGTAGTTACAAAGGAAGAAACCCTCTACATTTTGCTCAGAAATGAAGTGAACTGGCTGAGAAGAAGGAGGGAATGCTGACTTCCTTTTAGAAACCTATTCAGAATGGAAAACCTTTGAAAGAAGGTTTAGTCCATGGGAAAAGGCAATTATGGATGGAAGATGCATGGTGCCAGAACCAAAACTGAGTCAAGTTTTAATTATTTTATACCCCCTATTTAGCTTATGTTATTTTATGATGTTTTTATTTATTATTTATTTATAATTTTGGTCCAGTGGTTGAGACACTAGGCTACAAGCCAGGAGACTCTGGGTTCTAGTCCTAGCTTAGGCATGGCAGCTGTTGGCTGAGTGACTTTGGCCCAGTCACTTGCTCTCAACCCAATTCACTTCACAGGGTGTTTTGATGGGGAAAACAGGAGGAGGAAGGAGCTCACCACCTTGAGTTACTTATAATAATAATAAAAGGCGGGGTATTCATAAAAATATGACGCACTCTGTGTAATCGGGTTCCTTGACAGAATTGAAGCTTGATGGAACATTCATACTTGTCTTGGAGAGGTTTGGGAGACGGGGAGGCTGCACTGTTGTAATTTGTTATTCTTTGTCTGCCAGGCTCTCTTTGTCCTCTTCATTCTGGCATACATTCACATCACCTTCTCCCGTTCCCCCATCAACTGCCTGGAACACGTCCGGGATAAATGGCCACGGGACGGCATCCTACGAGTTGAGATCCAACGCAATTCCAGCCGTAATCCTGTTTTTCTCCAGTTCTGCGAGAGTGAGAGGTTTCCAGGCATGATGATTGAGCCTGCTGTTGGGGAGGAGGAGGAAGAGGAGGAGGAGGAAGAAGAAATGACTGTGGAGATGTTTCAGAACAGCTCCATCAAGGTACCATGAGGGAGAAGAATTTTTTTTTTTTTTTAATGATTATGCTTTTTTCCCCATTTCACCTTCCCAAACCATGAATTGTTATCCCCAAGTGGTTACCCTTTGGCCTGATCTAATATGGCTAGTATTATGTGTGTGAGAGAAAATTCCTTACATTCTTTAAATAGGTAAATGTATTTGCCTCCAAATGTCCCTTATGTGTTTTTGTCTCCGGTGAAAAAAAAATCCCCCCAATTGTGAATTTCAGTGAGCGGGGAGATACTTCAGCACCTGGTTCATTTGAGTTGCTCATTTCCTTTTAAGCTCTCTAATATTCCTTCATAAGATGGGCTTTGCTGGGAATTCAAAGCTATAGTTATGTAGACATGAACATTCCTATGGTTAAATGTCTGTGGAAGATTCTCAGTCAGTCATACTTATGTCAAAGGTGTTTTGTTTTTTTTCCAAAAAGGCAACTAGACTGTTTTTTGAGGAAGATGATGTTTCGCTTCTAATCCAAGAAGTTTCATCCTTTGGGATTCCTGTTTCTTAATCGACCCCAAGGAAAAGATTTTGCAAAATGCCCCGAGAATACTTTCTGGAATATCATATAAATAAGAGAAGTAGACAAGAGATGTCCTTGTTGGATCAGATTGTCCAATTGATTGTCCAGTTGGATCAGATTGTCCAGTTGATCCGGTTTCAAATTTTCAGTTTGTGGCTGATCCAGTTCCGCAGAGAAAGGGCTGTCCTCTTAGAGCTGTGGTTCCAAAAGATGGACTGCTCCCAGATTTGTATTTGTGTGTGTGAGAGAGAGACAGAGACAGAGACAGAGAGACACTGTCAGAATGTAGTTCATTGAAAAGAGGATAGCCAGGATGGGGAGTTGTGAAATATTTAGCCTGATAAAAAGACACATTGAAAGGTGACATTTTGTCCTCAGATAATCTGTGGAGCTCTCACGTGTAAGGAATGAGGGCAGATCTAGAACCAATGAAGAGCTGATTCAGAGAAGTATTTGAGGGAAACCTTCTCCCTGAATGATGAAACACAAACTGCCTTAAGAGGTGAAGGACTGGTTTTTGCTATGTGTATTTAAACAGAAGTTCAAAAGGCTACCAAGGGTTAAAAAAATCCAGGCTCCTGCATTAAACAGGTATTAACTGATCCTCCTAGTTTTATACTTCTAAATACAGATTAAATTTAGCGATAGTAGATAATGGCCTTCAGTAGACCTCTTAGTTTTTAAAATGATTTGAAAATGCTTTTTTTCTGGGTCTGATTCTGTGAGTCACCATGGAAGGCTCTACTTATTTAATGATAGCATCTCCATCCTCTCCTTTGCAAAAATCACAAAGCATAAAATAAACACGTCATAATATAATGGTACATAGATCTTTAAAAAAAACTTTTAAAGCAATTGAATATGTTAAATTAACAGTCTCTGTATAGCAAACAAAGAAACATTGCAGCTCTAGATTAGAGCATTCTATTACTTAGAGAAATACAGGGATAATTTGTTACTTATATGTTGTAGAATTATACTGTATAGGGCTTCTCAATTCTAGAACGACTACATACAGTGTAGTAAAATCAGTCATTACAGACTTTTCAAAAAAAAAAAAAAAACTCCCCCTACCCTGAAACACTGGAAGAAATACAACCATTAAACGACAAACAGACATGTGGGAGCTGCCACCCATCTAATTCAAGGACAAGTTTTCAAAGCCTATGAATGCAACCAGGATGGAGACCAGCCATCTGAGGGAGGGTGTTCCAGCGGGCAGGTGCTGCAGCAGAGGAGGCCAATTTCCTAGACTCTCCCCCCCAAAAGCACGTGGCGTTGCTTAATTGCTTCAGCCTTGGGTCACAAGGCAAACAAGGAATTCCTACACATGGGATAATTGGTGCATCTCTGAGCTCGGTTCTTGTAAACAACTTGCACTTAAAAGTGTCATCTTCTGCATTGCTGCAAAGTGTCTAATTCAGGTGTCCAACCTTGGCAACTTTAAGACTTGTGGACTTCAACTCCCAGAGTTCCTCAGCCAGCTTTGCTGGCTGAGGAACTCTGGGAGTTGAAGTCCACAAGTCTTAAAGTTGCCAAGGTTGGACACCCCTGGTCTAATTAGAGGTTCTCTCCTCATCAGTCTGCAGTCAGGGGAACTGCACCGCATCCGTTTGATGCTTAGGAAAGTGATGGCTTTTTGCAAACTATGAAGCAAGTCAGTGGCAGTCAGAGGACACAAAATAGGAAATCAGGTTGGGAATGAGGTGCTGATTAGCTCTGAGTGAAATGCTGTTGGAGACCTTTGAATCTTTGACATTGAGTTGAGTGCCTGGCAGTGATGCTACTTTCTGGACATGGGTCACAAGGAAGGTGGCCCCTAAAATGGCCCAGCAATTTATCTGTCCTTTAAAAAAAATGACGTTTCCAGTATTTTGGCTCTGGAGTTAGGGACGGTCTCAGAAACTGCACATCCTGACATTGGCTAAGACTGAGCATTTAATGTCCTCTCTAAACAGGGCTTCTCAGCTGCTTGCATCATAAGCTCATAAACACCGTGAGGAGTTTTCTGTACTTGCTTCTCTTGGTTTTTCAATAAATAAACTCTCTGGTGGTTTTATTTTTTCAATAATGTTTTAAAATTTTTTTTGATTGTAATACTAAATTTCCATAACTCATTATTAAGGTCTGAATGTTTCAAATTTATCTGGACCCTTAATTCATTTCTTGGATCAAAGTCTTACTCAGTTTTTGCCATATACTCCAGTTCTTTAAATTCTTAAGCTTACGGTTGATTCTTCTTTTGTTCAAGAGTGGAAGCTTTTCAAATTTGTTGGCTCTGAAGTTCTCTAATAGCCCTAAAGTGATAACCTTTCTTATGCCAATGTCCCCAAAGTGATTTGAAATGAATGAACCTGATGTCGCATTAACACAGTGATCGCCAACCTTTTTTGATGAAAAGTGCCCGGTGACATCAGCGGGCGCTTTCATCAGAAAGCGGACCGGCATCACGCCATGAGCTTTCCAGGTAGAAATGGCTTTGATGAAAAGCTCACCAAGCTCACCGAAGCCATCTTTTTGATCAAAAGATGCGCGCCACGGGTGAGCTTTCTCCGGAAAAGCTCACGGTGAGCTTTTTCATCAAAAAAAGCGGCTCACCGGTAGGACTTGTTCACGGACCGGGAGTCCGGCGGCCAGCAAGCCAGCGGCCCTGCCTAAAGTGTTAAATAGCCAATGTCTGAAAGTGATTTGAAAATGAATGAACCTGATGTCCTTTAACAGGCTCCATCACAGTTGTGAGCTGTTGTGAGTTGCCTTTTTCTCCCCGAGCTCAAACCTATGGGAAACCGCCATCCTGCGGTCTGCGAAGAGTAGCCATTCGAACCACAGGAGGGTCACTTCCCATCCTCTCCTTATCTGGAGAAGTTTTGTAGAACCAGTCTACCTATAGCTCTTCGCCACGGTCATTGTCTCTGACCATTTGGAGACATGCTAGTTCATTTACCATGCACTCCCAGAAGTTGAACTTTGTGATGTCTTTAACTGTCACCATGTCCTGCAGCTAATTTGGGTTTGCAAGCACAAATCTACCTTCCCTGATGGGAAGATGGTTCGTAATACGATCTCCTCCTACCCATAAAATACAAAAAAGCTGCAGAACACACAAAGAACAATAGAAACTTAGCTTAAAAGAGGTGTATACGTTTCTCCTTTGTATGATTATTGATACTGGTAGGTACCTCTAATTGATTTGTTAATCCCTATTCAACCTGTAAACCAGAGAATTTGCTGAATTAAGCTAAATCTCGGAAGCTGGTTTAAACAGGGTGTTGAATTATGCAGGGGAAGAAATATATGCCAATTCTCTTTAATTTACATAATTGGGTTACACATGAACTTAAGTAAAACTTCAAGACACATATTACATAGATGATTACATCCGGTGAGATTTGAGGAGCGGGAAGACACACATTTCTGATTTATATGAAAATTATATGGATAATTAATTTGCTTTTCATTTGTCTTGAACCTTCTCGTTGATTTATAGGGTGAGGAAAACGTCAGAGTCCACTTTTCCCGTTTTTGATTATGTGTAGATGCATTACAACTCCCCCCACTTCCCGCTCCATTATGCTAAGTTAATGCTTCAGACTCAACCGTATTCTGGTACTGAAAAGCATAACTCAGCCTCTTGGGTAATCGGAGTCATCTGTAGGATATAAATTTAATTTATTATGGTTGGTTACATAATCAGCTAGTTGTTTAGACTGGATTTGTCATTTTTATCTACCTATCGAGTCTTTCCCAGGGATGTGGGATAGACAGATGTTGTTTGCTGGTATTATTATTAAGCAGAATTCCCCAGCCAGGGGGAAATCTGGGAGTTGAAGTCCACAAGTCCACAACACTGATTTCTGTTGTTGATGCTTAACTAACCTTTTTGAAGTCCACAAGTCCACAACACTGATGCTTAACTAACCTTTTTTCCCCCCTGCTTTCCCACCTTTGTAGTTCACTTAAGCTGCTTATTATGTCTGTGTCTGCAACTTGTAGTTTGTGACATAAAGTTACCTGTCTGCTTTTCATTGTGGTTGTTGTCTTCCTTCTTCTGGCTTATTGCAAGATCTCCACAATCAGTATACATTAGTATGTTCCTTTAAGATACTATCTGACCTCTACTTTTTAAGTTCATTTCCATTTCTTCATATAATTCCAATATATTCCTTCCAACAGGACTCGAGAGAAGAGATTAAAAACAAGTGCGGTATTATTAAATGACAACCAGCAATAAAATAGTGCAGTGTGAATGTTTATGATCAAAATGGTAGATTTATGTCCACTGCAATACCTTTCCCTTTTCTGAATAATGCATAGTTTATGTGGTGTTTCTATTTTGCATTTTATAGTGGTACCTTGGTACTCATCATTAATTGGTTCCAGGAGGCATGATGAGTAGCACACAGATTTTTCCCTTAAGGAATAATATAGTGAGTGAGTCAACAGCAGCCAACACTGACACGTTCTAGCTTGTATGTTGAGTATCAAACACACAATGAGTACTGGGGCAAAATTTTTGCGTCGAAATGTGTTGAGCACCAAATTCAGTGAATTTCAAAGTAGTTGAGTATGATAGCAAGGTACCACTGTATGAGCATTCCTCAACTGACAATAGTTCATTCGAAGTTACAATGGCACTGAAAAAAGTTACTTATGACCATTTTCACACTTTCAACCACTGCAGCATCCCCAGGGTCACATGATCAAAATTTGGATGCTTAGCAACCGGTTCACATCTATGACCATTGCAGTGTCCTGGAGCTATGTCATTATGTTTTGCAACGTTCTGATAAGCCAATAGGAAAGCCAGATTTATTTAACAACCAAGTTACTAATTTAACAACTGCAGTGATTCAGTTAAAAACTGTGGCAAGAAAGGTCGTAAAATGGGACAAAATTCACTTGACAAATGTCTCACTTAGCAACAAAAATTTTGGTCGTAATTGTGGTTGTATGTCAAGGACTACCTGCATTTGATTTTACACTATTTTACTCTGTTTTACAAATAGTCTTTGTTTTGATGACTCAGTCAATAAGTGAAATGTTTGCTAAGTAAAAAAGTAAGAGAGAGGCTGTGAACATCACTGTCTGCTGCCGTTTTCTTCAAATAAAGTTCTCTCAGACAGTGTCATATGCCTGACCCTTTTTTCTCCTTTTTTTTTGCCCTTGGACAGGTCAGAAGGATTACTTAAACAATCTATCTCTTCCTGAGCTGCTTATTTCTGCACAACTAAAGTTCACAAACTCACCTGTGTGAACTAACGTAGCTGATTAGAACTGTAACTGCTGGTAACTTCTGCCTGAAACTGACCAGACTCTAATCAGTTTCATGCTGACATTGCGGTCAACCTAGGCATTGGGCGGAAAATGAATCGTTTATTGCCATTTATTACTGTCCCATTTGCAAACGGCCACTATCTGTGGCAGTTGCTAAACGAGGACTGCCAGTATTGTAAGCTGCCCAGAGATCAGTTGAGCTGTGATTGGTTAAAACATTTTAATAAGTAAATAAATTGGGGTTGGGGACAGAGGAGTTATAACTTCCTCTGTTGTTGAAGACATCAGACGTGATGTTGCTCTTTATGCCCTCATCAATTCCTCTGTATGTTTTTCTTTTCTCTTCCTTCTTTTGATAGTTTGATCTGGATATTGAACCCAAGATCTTCCACAAGGCAACTCGGCTGAGTAATGCCCATGTTTTGTCCCCCAACGAAAGCCAAGAATTCTCCTTCGGCAGCGAGCCAGCCTCTAAAGGTATGCAGCCTCTCAGCGAGACTGTGTCCGAATTTGAGATGCTAGCCAAAGCAGGTAAAGATACGTTGTTCTTAACTTCCCATCTTATTCCACCTGTACATCACCTTTTATTTTCCCCTCCCATTCTCTCCCTTTCATCGGTCACTTTTTTTTTTCCTTTTGGCATGCGTTTGGCATCCATCCACCACTCACTCTATGCTTCCCTCCCCCCAAAGATTTTAACTTGATTTCTAAACTGGCATGTGGGCTAATGTCCTTGGGGAAGTAGTGGACTTGCCAGAGGAAACTCCTCGGCTTGTGACTGCCTGTTGGATCTACGTGATGCGGAACCTCTTCTGTTGCATTTGTTGATGGAGGGGCGTGTATGGAAGGCAGAACAGTATCGCAATAGAGAAAATGGCGTCACTTTGGATAGGAAAGCAACATTTGGGGGTCATTTGTGTCTGGGATCCATTTATTAGTATCCTGAGAGCACTCAGGGTGGAGAGGCAGGATACAAACTTTTCTTTATAGGGACTTTTCTTCTCCGTCCGTTATGCCGAAACATCCTTGTTGTGCACCTTAAATAAGAATTTGAGGGATGAAATAAAATGCTGTGCCTCACTCTTCAATCTTACGAACATCGCCGCATCCCCATGGTCATAGGATCAAAATTCAGACACTTGGCAACTGACTCATATTTATGACTGTTGCAGTGTCCTGGGGTCATGGGATCCTCTTTTGTGACCTTTTGACAAGTAAAGTCAATGGGGAAGCCAGTTCCACTTAACAACCATGTTACTAACTTAATAACTGCAATGATTCACTTAACAACTGTGACAAGAAAGGGCGTAGAATGGGGCAAAACTCACTTAATAAATGTCTCAGCAACATAAATTCTGGGCTTAATTGTGGTCGCAAGTCAAGGACTGCCTGTATACAGGTGGTTGAAAGGGGGTATTGCTTCCCAGTATAGGCTTGGGAGAGTCTCAAATGCTGTTGGGTGACAGAGTGGAAGGGCTTGTAGCCTGATCCAGCAGGACTATTCTTATATTCTTATACTCGTGTTTCACTCTTTTTGTTAAGACCAGTCACACCTGAAATCAGAAGTTTACATTCTTACCTGGTCTGAAAAGTTCTGGCTCCTTGTTTCTGAAACTTACCTGAAATTCGTGCAAATCCCAGTTTGCGTTCCTACTTAGTAAGGGCACAAAAAGTCAGAATCTTGGTTAGTTTTGCCTTGACTTTCCCACCATTGGATCTCCCAAAATGCCTGGACTACAGCTTTCAGCAAATTTGCCATGCCGGAGTAGCTATTCAGAGATCTTGTCCAGTATAGCTATGGGGTGAGGACTTGAGACCGGCCAATAATAACCTGAGCCTTCAGAAGGAGCCCAATACTGCAAAATTAGCTTATGTACACAGTTTATAGTAAACCAGGATTTTTCAAAACCCCAATTGATTACTTATTTACTATATTTATACCCCACTGTCCTGTTCAGAAAAAAAACACCATTGAAGTGGGCTTACTTTTTCAAATGTGCACACCAAAGCACAGAAATCAATCAATAAAACACAAAGAATGCAGGTTTTTTTTTTTTTAAAAAAATGCTGCTTGTCCATGCAATCATTTTGACATCACAATGCCTGCTCTGATTTTTATTTTCATTTGAATATTTCATTTGAATATTTCTAAACTGCGTCTTTATTTCTTCTATCCTCGCCTTCTAAAACGCTTCTTTTTGACTGGATTGGTAGTGTGGCCGCAGGAAGAATACATTGTGGAATATTCCTTTGAGTACGGATTCCTCCGATTATCCCAAAGCACCCGTCAACGTCTGAGCATTCCTGTCATGGTGGTGACTCTGGGTAAATGTCTATTTTACCATTCCATTCTTAACCATTGCTAAGCCTCCAGAAGTTGTGGGTGCTCCAACCCTGGTGGTTTTTAAGAAGAGATTTTTCTGAAGTGGTATAGGGCAGTGTTTGTTTGAGGATGGGTGGACTTCAACTCCCAGAAGTTGAAGGCTGGGGAATTCTGGGAGCTGAAATCCACCCATCTTCAAGTTGCCAAGTTTGAGAAACATTGATAGGGTTTTTTGCCTGAGTAGGAGATTGGAGTAGAAGACCTCCAAGGTCCCTTCCAATTCTGTTATTCTATTAAGAACTCATAAGTTTGGAAACTAAGATAGAAGAGTTATCAAACTAATAATCAGACTGCCACAGTATAATATTCTGTTTCGGGTTTTCTTTGGATGTTGCTGTAGATCAGGGGTGTCAAACTCAAGGCCGGGGGAATCTGGCCCACAGGGTGCTTAGATCTGGCCTGTAGGACCACCCTGGGGACAGAGAAGGACTGACCTGTGGTGCCTCTGCCAGTTAAAACAGAGCCCCAAGGACAATGGTGGCTAACCTTTTTGGGCTCCTGTGCCAAAAATTGTGCGCTCGTGCTCGTGCCAGCACCCAGAAGGCAATGTGCGCCTATGCCCCCTATGCATGCGTGCACAATACCCACCCACCCATTCCCTGTCGCCCCCTTACTTGCACTGCGCCTCACAGCTGATTTTCGGCCAGTTTGAGGCCTTTTTCAGCCTCCCAGAGGCTTGAGGAAGGCTTCTGCAAGCTTTGCAGGCCGAAAACTAGCCCCATTTCATCACTTCCGGTATTTTCGGAAAAACAGGAAGTGATGAAACGGGGCTAGTTTTTGGCCTGCAAAGCCATTTTAATAATTAAAATGTTCCCATCCTTTCCTAATTTAATTCTCTCATTCACTTTATTTCATTTATTTATTAACAAACATTCCACTAGATTATGATAAATATTTTATCCATCATTTTAATCATATTTTCTAAAATGGTTTCTATTTGTAATATAACAATACTACCTTATGTACCTTTGCAGAATCCCTTTTACAATTAAGTTTTCACCCATTATCTCTAAACAGGCTCGTTTGTTGCATTTCATGGCTCCCAAACTTATAGAGAAATTGTGAATTTCCATACAACTGTCTCCATACAGCTAAAACAGCTCATGGATATTTGATCTCCTAAGAGGAAGCCCAAATTAAAAATAGAAAATGGGAATCCTGATTCTATGGCACATGAGGCCCACCAGGCTGCAGAATGGAGGAGGCCAACATTTTCTTCTTTAGCCACGGGGTTCCCCAACGTGGTACCCAGGAATGCCCCTCCCCAACATAACACCTGCGGTAGCCATCAGTCTCCTTATCCTAGCCAATATTTTATCAAAATGTTCTTTTTCCTTAAAAAACAGAAAACTGACATACTACTAAACACAGCACCAGCCTCCAGCATCATATTTGGAATATCTCTAGGCTCCAAGCGATTCCATAAATGTCCTTAACAAATAAGAAATATGCTTTATTTTGTTTTGAAGTGTCTCCCCAATTATCCGCCTGGGATCCACAACTTTTAAAGTTCTCAGCAGGCCCACCAGAAACATTTGAGGCAATGGTTAGTTAGTTAGCTAGTTAGTTGATTAGTTAATCCTTGTGGTTAAATAGCAAAGGCAGAATTTGCTGCAGGCTTTTAGTCATAAGAGTTTTCCCAAGGAAAGAAGAGAAGATAAAATCATTTCCAGTTAGTATGAATATCAGTCTTTCTAGGACCCAGGGAAGAGTCAATCATCAGAGTTGATTTTATTTCCTATGTGCTCAAAGTCTTATCCAGTTCCTTTCAAAACTGATTTTCCTGACATTCAGTTTCCATTTTGGATAAGTCTGACCATTGTTATCTTGTTCAGACTTAACTCTTTGAATCCAAAACCTTTTCTCTTAAGACCAAGACTCATTCATGTTTTCCTTCACTATGATTTATTTAATAATACAGTAAAGATTACAGTATTTTAAACCTATATTTTTAGTGGCAGTGTCTGCCTTGAAAGTCTTAAGTAACACATTTCAGATAATTTAAGCCTGCAAATTGACCCCACCTTCCTGAAAGGTAGAGGCTTCTTCCTTCTTCTAACAATTTTCTCCCAATTTTGGGAATTGTAGCCTACACATTGGAAAAAGCTCCTGTGGTTGAGAAACACTTGTGCTAGACTTTTGTGTGAAATTCTGCCTTGTGGGTCTTTTCTGCTATAATTTAACTTTGTCCGCCGTCGCTCTTCTTACAGATCCCACCCGGGACCAGTGCTTTGGAGACAGGTTCAGCCGCCTCTTATTGGATGAATTCTTAGGATACGATGACATTCTCATGTCCAGTGTGAAAGCCTTGGCTGAAAACGAGGAGAATAAAGGTTCGGAAAAAGGGCACGTGGGTCGAAGCATGAGTACAAAACCTCTGCAACATGCTCTATATTGTTCGGATTGTTGTGGTCTCTTGGCTGCTACACGTGTTGCCATGTTTTACATTATATTTTGCATTGTTTTCCCCTATTATAAGCCACCCTGAATCACTCAGTAGAGACAGGCAGGTCTAGAAATTGAAAGCCATCTCCCAGAAAACAGAAGCGGGCAAATGTTTGACATTCGGCTGTTTGAAGTGAGAGATGGTCTTGATACAGTTAAAGGTAGACCTCGACTTACAACCACTTGTTTAATGACAAGAGCACTGGAAAAAAAAAAGACTTATAGGTTCTTACACTTATGACCATCATAACATCCCCATGGTCATGTGATCAAAATTCAGGTGCTTGGCAATTAGCATCTATTTAATGATGGTTGTAGCATCCCTGGGTCATATGGTCATCATTTGGGACCTTCCCAAACAGCTTCCAGCAAGCAAACTCAGTTGGGAAAACCAGATTCACTTAACTATCCTGGGATTCCCATAACAATCCCGCTGCGATTTGTTTAACAACCGTGCCAAAAATTGCAAAATCGGGTGCGACTCCCTTAACTTAATGTCACAATTGTGATCAAAAGGACTACTCCTTTATCCCTGGGATGGCTGTGTATTTGTGGAACAATATCCCACTACTTTAATTTGCACAGTCTGTGGCTGAGCCATTTTTTTTTTTCTTTACGACAAACGTCACAGAATTGGAAGGAGCCATTGAGTCCAGCTAACTCCCTGCTCTGTACAGGAATCTCAATTAAAGCTGTGATAATAGGTAGCTGGCCAGCACTTGCTTAAGGGGTATGAGTGTGAGTATCTTCTTCCTATTTATAATATACTCATTGTTTGCAGAGATGAAAGCCTTAGCTTTGCTTTCTGGAATGCAGTTCTTCTTGCCTTGGATAGGGAGTTGTGCTTGTTAAATAATCTTGAATAGATTATACACTCTCTTGGAGAGGGGATTGTTTTGAAGATTGTCCAGACCCTTTCAGACAGAGGGGCAAGGTTTCAAATTGGTTGGAGACTGGCTGTTTGGAAAATTGTACAGATGCTGTGTTGTGTGAGCTGCTTTGATTGCCAGCCTGTTTCTAAAACATAACAGAAGAAACTTTGGATGCTTGTTTTAAAGTCTTCAAAGATTGCCCCTTTAATATAACTCTTTGGTGATTTTTGGAAGACCTCCTGACCCCCCCCCATGAAATGATGGCTGTGGGGCTTCAGTAATGGAATAACATCTTTACACCTCATTTTTAAAATTCCTAATCACTATGGCTGAAAAAGAAAATGGAAATCTCAGGAGCCGAAATAGGCACATTTGAAAAATCTCAGGGGTAGAACAAGCTTCATTACTTCTCTTTGTAGTTGGTGAACCAAATGTGGATGCACATTTAGCAAAATTATATATAATAATTATATATAATATATAAACCCCAAGAGGTTTCCGCCTGGCACCTTCTTCAGGCTGTCAAAAAAAATGTTGAGTGTCCTTTTGGGAGAGTGATTGGTGGTTGACTGACTGAAGTACAGGTAGCCCTCAACTTACTACCACAATTGAGCCCAAAACTTCTGTTGCTGAGTGAACCATTTGTTAAGTGAATTTTGCCCTATTTTGCTACTTTTCTTGCCTCAGTTGTTATGTGAATCTGTCAGCATTCCAAGTAATGCACCCATTGAAAGCAGAACTCCGAAGCAAGTAGGTTCCTCAAGTAACATTGGATACATCATATTGGCACAAAGTTAGCACGCTTTTTACCTGATTAAAAATGTAAGTTTTCCCCTTCCCCCAAGTCTCAGTCACATGCTCCAATAGAAGTGCTGGCCAGTTGCTTGGTTACTTTGCTCCTCCTCTCCCAGCTGCCTGTCGGACTGACCTTGGTTCCCACAGGAAAAAACTTTTGTTTTGACTGCAAAACCCCAGTTAATGATTTCTCTCCCCCTCCCACCTAGTGGCAAACTCTGAAGCCTCAAAAATGGCCCCAGCCAGATTCGCTTCAGGATTGACATTAACATCAATTGGAATAGAGCTGGAAGGGTCTTCTAATCCAGCCCCCTGCTCAAGCAGGAGAACTAAAGCATTTCAGACAAGTGACCGTCCAATCTGCTTAAAAACCTCCAGTGATGCAGCACCCACAACTTCTAGAGGCAAGCGGTTCCACTGGTTAATTGTCCTCACTTTTTAGGAAGTTTCTCCTTAGTTCCAGGTTGCTTCTCTCCTTTGTTAGTTTCCATCCATTGTTTCTTGCCTTGTCTTCTGGTGCTTCGGAAAATAGATTTAACCCCTCTTCTTTGGAGGGTTAAAAAAGTATAGGCGGCAGTCATAACCTTGCATGAAAACCAGACATGGATGCATATAAAAAAGGGATAAGGCTGGTTTTTTTTACATCCCTCTCTTTGCGGATAAATTGGTAGAGGATTTTATATTGGATTTTATGTTATGATTAAAGATAGTCCTCAATTAATGACGTTAAGTCAGCCCGCAATTTTGCTTGTAAGTTCTGATGAGAATAGAATAGAATAGAATAGAATAGAATAGAATAGAATAGAATAGAATAGAATAGAATAGAAAAGGAATAAGGAATAAGGAATAGAATAGAATAGAATAGAATAGAATAGAATAGAATAGAATAGAATAAGGAATAAGGATAGAATAGAATAGAATAAGGAATAAGGATAGGATAGAATAGAATAGAATAGAATAGAATAGAATAGAATAGAATAGAATAGAATAGAATTCTTTATTGGCCAAGTGTGATTGGACAAACATGGAATTTGCCTTTGGTGCAAATGCTTTCATGTACATAAAAGAAAAGATACCTTTGTCAAGAGTCAAGAATCATAAGGTACAACACTTAATGATAGTCATAATAAGCAATAAATCATACTAGGAAACAGCCCATATAATCAAATCATACTCGGAAACAGTCTGTCATGCGCCTGGTGGAGACTGACTCTGAGGGAGAGGAGGAACAGCCTACGGAGTGGAAGTGTGACTCCGGAGGTTGTGGAGGAGGCTGGGGAAGGGCAGAGGCCGGCTGAGCAGTCAGAGGAGGACCCAGGCCCATCCCCCGTCCATCCTAAGGCACACAGGGAGGAGAGGATAAGGGAGACACGCGGTCTACTGGGGAGGAGAGGGCCTTGATCCTCTTCATGGGCTGCAGCTGTGACAACTGCATAAGCATTTGGACCTGCGTACTGGTGAACGCTGGAAACAAAGCATGGAAATATCTCTAGTTTATGGTTCCTCTCTGAGTTTGGCGTCCTTCCCAGTGTGTGTTATCTGTGGACATCCTCCAGGCCTTATCTTGCCTGGTTTGTGTTGCTTTTTTCCTTAACTGTTTGTGTGGGAGTGTTTTTGTCTTCCGTCCAAGATATTCGGAGCTTGGAAGCAAAGTGAAGGAATAAAAGGGGCTTCACCTGTTTTCTGTGACTGTGTTTGTTTTGTATTCCACCCTGGGTCATCACACAGTCCATATAAATCATAATGATACAGGCAACAAAGTTACTGTCATACAGTCACAAGTGGGAGGGGATGGGCGATAAGGAGTGATGAGAAGATTAATAGTAATAGTAGTGCAGACTTTGTAAATAGTTGGACAGTGTTGAGGGAATTATTTGTTTAGCAGAGTGAAGACGTTTGGGGAAAAACTGTCTTTGTGTCTAGTTGTTCTTGTGTGCAGGGCTCTATAGCGTCCTTTTGAGGGAAGGAGTTGGAACAGTTTATGTCCGGGATGTGAGGGGTCTGTAGATATTTTCACAGCCCTCTTTTTGACTTGTGCAATATACAGGTCCTCGATGGAAGGCAGGTTGGTAGCAGTTGGTTTTTCCGCAATGAGTTCTCATGTGACATGACCGATTTTATGATCTTTTTGTGGCCGTTGTTAAACACAGCGGTTATAAATCTAAGCGCCTAGTCGTAAGTCGAAGACTCCCTATATTGTAAAGTGCCCAGGATCTTGGGAAGCTTTGTAGGTGTCCTATACACAAATGAGAATAAAACTCCTCTAAAACAGCGCAGCAAATGCTTTGCATTCAGGCGAGGCTTTATCTCTCTTTGGTTCGCGGTTAGCTTGGCTGGTTGTGGGCTGGTCGCACGGAAGTATCCCAGGCTGTGTGGAGACTTTCTTAAGAGAGCCAGCGTATCAAATATTTAGGAAACGCTGTTGAATGAACGAATGAATTCCTCCATTCCTCATGTTGTTATCTTTCCTCCCTCTCTTCCCCTCCTCCCACTTTTTCCTTACTGGTCTGACAGGTTTCCTTCGCAATGTGGTGTCTGGGGAACACTATCGTTTCATCAGCATGTGGATGGCTAGGACTTCCTACGTTGCAGCCTTCGTCATCATGGTGATCTTCGTGAGTATTTCTCTTCTCTTCCTTTTTTTTTTTCCCCTCAGCCTGAATCGGCCGTTGTTGTTTCCCAGAATTTTCAACCTCTTGTGGGAGACACCCAAAGCCTAGTTTGTGTTTCATGGGCCGCAATCCTGCCACAGCATAGCTCAAGGCAGCTTCGCCGGGGATGCGGAAGGGTTCCCTGTTCAACGGCTTCAATACAGGCAGTCCTCGATTTACGACAGTTCATTTAGTGACCATTCGAAGTTACAACATCACTAAAAGAGAAAGGTTTACTGTTTTTCACACTTCACAGTCATTACAGCACCCCTGGTCACGTCATCAAAATTCAGGTGCTTGGCCATGGCGATTCATATTTTTATGATGGTTGTGGCGTCCTGAGGTCCTAAGATCAACTTTTGAGACCTGACCAGCAATGTCAACGGGGAATCCGGATTCACTTAACAACCGGGTTACTAACTTAACAAGTGCAGTGATTCACTGAACAACGGTGGCAAGGAAGGTCGTAAAAGGGGGTAAAACTCACTTAAGAACAGAAATTTGTGGCTGAATTGTGATTGTTTTGTAGCCTCTGGATCTTATCAGCAACTGAACCAGCAAGGAGAGGAATCCAAGATAAAATGTTACGCAGATGGCTCCTGCTTACAGTTAACCCAACCACAACACTGTACATGACAGATGATAAAAGCAATCAAAGGTTTTGGCTGCCTTTCTGCATGCAAAATTAACAAGAAGGAAACAAAGGCGTTTTAATTTCTAAAGAACAACATTATGTGAAAGAAGAGAATGATTGTAACAAAAATACCCCCAGTGAAATGTTTAGGGCTTTATCGGATGCGATATAATGAAGGTAGTTTCCAAAGTGTTTGTTAAAAAATGTGGAAAGAAATAAAACATGACCTTGAAAGGTGCAAGAACTGAAGATTTTCCTGGCTAGGACTTACTACAATAATACTGTAAAAATGAACATATTACCTGAGATAATTAAATTAATGCATATGAGTTAAAATCCTAGATCAGATATGTAAGAGGACTGGTTCCCTGCAAAATGGCTAGCACCTGGGCTGGCGGTACCCTGTCCCTTTAAAACCTCTTTCCTAGCCAGACCAGCAACCTGTGTCTATAAAAGCTGAGCAGAGAGACAGTTGGATGTGATGGTATTGGCGGGGAAGAAGGTGGTTTGTTTTAGTTTGAGAAATTGAAGTAGCCTAAGACAAATTTACTGTTACCGTTCTCCAGAAATGAGAGTCACAAAGAGATGTAGTAGTGGAAGAACAGCAGTTGTAGAACAATTTGCAAGGCTGACAGTTTTTCTGAGGACAATAGCCCATTTCTGTCAACACTTTAAGAACAAAACTTTGGAATGGTTAAATGAATTGTGTTTTTCATTTTAATTCTGGGCAAATTAATTTTCATTCCAGAGAGTGCTTTTCAACTATCAGAATCTATGTGAAGGCTTTCCCGCTTTTCATGGTTGGCCTTGGGGCTTTCAGGCTTTAATGTTTACCAACCTGTCTCTTTTCAGACTCTCTCTGTTTCCATGCTGTTGCGTTACTCACATCACCAAATCTTCGTTTTTATCGGTAAGTTTTAAAAATCCTTGCCCTGAGTTTCTGCAGTGCCTGCTGTCCAGGTGGGCTTGGAATGAGCATGAGGGTGAGTTGTGAGTCGTGATGGTACAAGTGGTTAAAATGCAGAATTGCAGGCTGACGCTGCTCACTGCCAGGAGTTTGATCCTGACTGGGCTCAAGGTCGAATCAGCCTTCCATCCTTCCCTACTCAGCACCGACTACCCAATGGGGACCCAGATTGTTGGGGGCAATATGCCAATTTTGTAAACTGCTCAGAGAGGGTTGCAAAGCACCACAAAGCAGTATATAAGTCTAAATGCTATTGCTGTTGCTATGATGAGAGTACTGAGAAGCCGCAAATTATGGGAGTGGGTTCAGTGTTTTGACCGTAGTTTAAGGAGGAACTTATTTCAATTTATTCCATGCCGTTAATGTGATTATTCTGAGCACAGGAGTAATAGTGTTAGGTACAGTGGATACATTTAATTTTAATTCAGTGTAAATGAAAAACGTTCCATTTGCTATTCAGCATGCCAGGCAAAGATTGAGAATAGCTATCAGCCTTGAAAACCTGCACGTTCTTGGTTTAAACACTGCTATGGTCCATTTGCATCCTAATACATGTTAAATAACTACTCCCCGGTATGGTGCTTGCTGTGATTTATTTTAATGTGCAGTCTTGAACAGCGCAGCCAAGAAATATTTCGTTGTTTGTTCACCCTTTAATGAATCATCATTTTGGCATCCTGATATTAGATAGCAGCTGGCTGGAATCCTCTCTAGTGATGGAAATTTAATTTTCTAGCAGGGAGTAAGGTTGCATTAGCAGCTTTAGGAAGACTGCAGCTGATGTTTATAAGCGGACCTTTACAGCAATAGCAGTAGCACTTAGACTTATATGCTGCTTTATAGTGCTCGACAGGCCTCTTTAAGTGGTTTTACAGAGTCAGCCTCTGGCCCCCAACAATCTGTGTCCTCATTTTACCCACCTCGGAAGGATGGAAGGCTGAGTCGACCTTGAACCTGGTGGGATTTGAACTGCCAAATTGCAGGCAGCCGATAGTCAGCAGAAGTGGCCTGCAGTATAGCACTCTAACCACTGCGCCACCGAGGCTCTTATGCAGACAGTCCTTGACTGATGACCCCAATCGGAGTCAGAATTTCCACTGCCAAGCAGTGGAATTGTTACGTGATTCGTGCCTGATTTTATGACCATTTTTTTAAACCACAGTTTTAAGCAAATCACTGCAGTTCTTAAGTGGATTGTGCAGTTGTTAAGTGACTCCCATCTTCTCCCATTGCTTGTTGTGAGCCAGCTGGGAAGGTCACAAATGACAGTGCACATGACCCTGGGATGCTGCAGCTGTTGTAAAATTGAAGGCATTTGCCAAGTGCCTGAATTTTGATTGTATGATTGTAGGAATGCTGCAATGATTGTAATTGTGATTGTAAGTCACTTTTTTCCCCCCAGTGCTGTTGTAACTTCCATCACTCAACGAAAGGTTTTAAGTCAAGGGCTGTTTGTCAAGTAGGACAGTGTTTCTCAACCGTGGCAACTTGAAGATGCGCGGACTTCAACTCCCAGCATTCCCCAGGCTAGCTCATCTGACTATTTGGGGAATTCGGGCTGTGTGGGGTACGCTGGGAATTGAAGTCCGCACATCTTGAAGTTGCCACGGTTGAGAAACCCTGAAGCAGGAGAGATGCTAAAATTGAGATTTTTTTTTGCCCCCTTGTCAGTGCTGAGCAATGGCTTCTTAAGTCAGAAATCGGAGGTTGCTTTCCAAGACCTTGAAGTATGTATAGGTTGTCCTCAACTTAGGACAGAAGTTCATTTAGTAACCATTCGAAGTTACGATAGCATTCTGGACTTCTGGTTGAGAACATCCGATGGGATAGCGATAAAAAAAGATTTTAGATTGCACGGAGATGGATAGGCTTACACTAGAATTAAAAGGTAGAGGTGATTCGGAATATTATTTGGTTTGGGACGCATGGCACAATGGCTAGAAAATAGAAGTCAAGATTAGTAATGTAATTATCATGCCTATACAAGTACTTTCAATGCTGTAGCGCTGTTACAAATGTTGAAAAATGTTCAATAAAAATATTTTTAAAAAAAAACGAAGTAACAATAACGCTGAAAAAAAAGATCTGTGAAGATTCTCGGTCGTCCAGGTCATGGATGTCCCAAAGGTGCTTTTTCAAGAGGCAACTGGGCTTGTCTTGTTTTTTTTCCTTTGAGGACATTTCGCTTCTGAACCAAGAAGCTTCTTCCACCATCCAGTCAGAGCTGAAGAAGCTTCTTGGATGAAAAGTGAAACGCCTTCAAAGAAAAAAAACAAGACAAGCCCAGTTGCCTCCTGAAAAAGCGCCTTTGGGGGCACTGAACAAAAAAAAAGACTTCTGACTGTTTTTCACACTTACAATCGTTGCAGCGTCCTCACACTCACGTGATCAAAATTCAGCCGCTTGGCAACTGACTCATATTTATGACGGTGGCTGGGTGTCCCGGTGTCCCGCGATCCCCTTTTGCGACCTTCTGACAAGCAAAGTCAGTGCGGAAGCCAGATTCCCTTAACAGTTGTGTTCCTAACTTAGCAACTGCAGCGATCCACTTAATCTCACTTCTTGTGGCAAGAAAGTTTGTAAAAATGGGGCAGAATTCACTTGAGCAAACGTATCACTTAGCAACAGAAACGTTGGGCTCAATTGTGGTCCTAAGTCAAGGACTGCCTTGCATTCTGGAATATACATTGGCTTTGACCTGTATGGCCTCTACCCTACCACTGAATGGCCGGTTGTTCTTGTTGCGTGAAATTGCCTTGTACTTTGGAATAGGGCTTTGCCCCGATTTCTTCTTACTCTGCCCAGCAGCGTTTCTCTAAATTCTTTTACCTGGGATCCCATTTGACTTTTAGCTGTAGGCTAGGTTCCTGGGTCACCCCATAGGCCAGGGGTTTGCAACCTTAAACACCCAAAGAGCCATTTGGACCCGCTTCCCACAGAAAAGAAAACACTGGGAGCCAATACTTTAACAGCCGGTGTGACTGGGTGGGCGTGGCCAACTCGATGTCACTCACTCCCACACAGTCACTTCCTGCTCTGGAATATGGAGTCTCCATCCCCCGCCATCCGCCATCACCCTTACCTTCTCAGGCCAGGCGAAGAATGATGGGGAGGGGAGGGACCAGCCAGTGGTAGGATCAGCCGATAGGGAGCCGCAGCAGAGGGCTGAAAGAGCCGCATGTGGCTCCAGAGCCGCAGGTTGCAGACCCCTTCCATAGGCCAAGAAAAAGGAATTTACCTCTTGCCTGACTGCTGTCTTCTGAATTTGGCCTCCTTTCCCTTTTACAGTGGACCTGTTACAGATGCTGGAAATGAACATGACAATCGCCTTTCCCGCAGCTCCTTTGCTGACCGTCATCTTGGCTTTAGTAGGTAAGGAGACCACCTCCGCTTTTAACCTCCAGAAAGGATCCGCAATGGTGGGGAAAGGGGCAGGAAGCCCCTATTAATTGGAAAGAACTCAAACACTTTTCCAGTCAAGACTTTCCTTGGTTCTGCTTGTTTATTCGTTTAATATTTATTTGACACATTACTATAGTACAGTGTTTCTCAGCCTTGGGGATTTGAAGTTGTGTGGACGTCAACTCTCAGAATTCCCCAGCCAGAATTGAAGTCTACACAAGTCTGGGAGTTGAAGTCCACACAACTTCAAATCACCAAGGTTAAAAAAAACAACTGTAAAATCCTCCTTTCCAACCTATTGAAGTATCCTTCAACTACCCTGTTTCTCCAACAATACAGCCTCCCCCAAGAGGAAGTCCCAGCATGTTTTATAGGCATGAAATGAAATTAAGCCCCTCCCCCCAAATTAAGGCCTATATTAAAACATGCAAAATGGGGGGGAATGGTGGGGGGGGGGGCTTGCCGTTAGGAAGTACTTTTGTTGCACACCCGGATATGGTGCTGCCTGCATTGACCCCGATACGAAGTGCCCCACCAACGCCGAGGTCAACATCCAAGCTGTTGCCACCCGCCCGAAGATGCAAGGGGGGGGGGGGAAATTAAGTCACCCCCGAAAAGACGGCCTAGCCATTTTTTCGGGGCTCAAAAAAAAATAAGACCCGGCCTTATTATATGAGAAACACGGTACCTACCTGCCTTTTGTCAACTGTCTTAACCCATCGTATTGAAGAAATACCTTCTGAAGGACTGGAGGCCTTTCTTTCTTAAAGATGAATGCAGAGCTTCCAGGTTTTTTTGCAGTTATGCCGAGCACAGTCTGTGGATTTAAAGCCAGTCTCTGTGTGGCAGAAGTTTCATGGGTGCAAGAAGGCATCGTATTTGGGCTGAGATTTATGGAGGGTGATAATCTCGCAGGCAGCACGTTGATGTTCTCTTCCTTGTCTTCCCTCTTGAAACAGGCATGGAGGCCATCATGTCCGAGTTCTTCAATGACACCACCACGGCCTTCTATATCATCCTCATTGTGTGGTTGGCGGACCAGTACGATGCAATTTGCTGCCATACCAACACAAGCAAGAGGCACTGGTTGAGGTACAAACCTGGGACGGGACTTAGTCAGAGACTGACCAATGGCCTCCCTGGATCAGAGATAGCAACCTTTGGGAAGTAGGGCAGAGTGGAGGGGGGGGGGGCTTGTAAATATTTTTGGAGGTGTCACAACGGGCAGGATAGATAACTTATTGTACCTGGAGGCTTTTCTAAAATATTTTGTTATCCCTTTACTATTTTTTAAATAGCTCAAGGCAACAAATACACATAAAACTCCTTCCTTCTCCTATTTTCCCCATAATAACAATCTTATGAGGTGAGCTAGGTTGAGAGAAAGAGACTAAACCAAAATCACTCAGCCGACTTTATGCCTAAAGCAGGACCTAGAACTCACAGTCTCCTGGTGATTGGCCAAAAGTGAACAGCCAGCTTTCATGCCTAAGGCAGGACTAGAACTCACAGTCTCCTGGTGATTGGCTAAAAGTCACCCAGCCAGCTTTCTCTGCCTATGGCGGGACTAGAACTCATGGTTTTTAGCCTGGTTCCTTAACCGCTAGACCAAACTGTCTTTTAGGGTTTTTCAGAAAAGCAATTTAACGAGTCACAGAATGGCCATTCTCCATTCAGGGAAGCACTTAGATGTCCATCTAACTCCACCTTGTCTGATGGATTGTCTTATCTTTTAGTGTCACACGTGGGGCTCATTCCTCCCCACCCCCAGATTGGAGGCAATCTTTGTTGATGCGGCCCTCCCAGGGCCAGTTTGACTCCTTAAATCTCTGCTACTCCGGCATCGTCTCCCTTCTCAGCAGCAGCCCTGCCCTTTCCCTGCCCTGGTTATCACCCCTCATTCATTATAGGACTGGGCTGTTTCTCTCTCTCTCTCTCTCTCTCTGTTCACTTTTACACTTCTCTGAAGCGAAGTGGGGGGTGGGGGAAATACAACCATTTGTGTTCAGAATGGTAGTAAACCAGGGTGTTATGTCTCACCTGTATCCACAGGTGAGCAATCAAAATACTAAAGTTCCAAAAATATAAGCAACCAAAAACAAACCCCAACAAAGATAACGGCTGAGGTTTTTCCAGTCCTCAGCAGTAGTTCTGAAATCTGTTTGGCAATCCTGAAGTGTCTATAAATCACAATGTCTCAGATAATCTTCACAGTACTTTCGCTCTAACTTTGCTTCTGGCAAATTTCTCAAGCCAATCCGTTTCCTTTTATCCCCTATGGGGGTGTGTTAGTCTCATTAATTAATCACTGGCTTGATGCTTCTTTCCCAATTGAGATTGACGTCTCAATCTCCGTCTATTTCTCACGTCAAGCCAGGATCCCTCAAAGTCCCCCTCCTCACTTGAAACCTCTCGCACGTTTTCCTGATTATCTGTTACCGGCTGCTGTGTAATCAGAGAGGGAGATTCGGGGGAAGGAGAGGACTCTGACACCTCCAATAAATTAGGTTCGTCTCTCATAACTAAGTCCACTTCCTCATCCTGGCTACCTTCAAAATCACTTAATAATGCAGGTTCGAATCTCAGTGCCAGATCCTCTTCACTCGAGCTCACATCTGCTAACGGACCAGATTCAAATCCCGGAGTCACAACACCAGGGATTGTGTAAATATTGTATGTAAATGAGTGTGCCTGCATATTTACATTTCTGTCTCTCTCCAGGTTTTTCTACTTGTACCACTTCGCCTTCTATGCCTACCATTATCGCTTCAATGGGCAATATAGCAGTTTAGCCTTGGTAACTTCGTGGCTTTTCATACAGGTACACTTCTGGCTCTAAACAAGGCCGTACAGCATTGTGTGAACCCCTAAAGCATGACAGATTTCAAAAGATAGAATCCGTTCTACAATTTAGCCTTCACTGAGAAAATGCTATTTCAGACATTGTTTGCCAAATTTCTAGTCCTTTGGCTTTCAAGTCTGTAAATAACAGGCTTGAAATCTCAGAAATTATCCAGCTGTCATTTTGTCTTCCTGAATACCTAGACTCTCGTAAAAGACCAAAATCTGGGTTGTGGGACACAAAAAGGCAAGGCAAGTAGTTGACGGAGAATTTTCTGCAACGATTCTCCCCATCTTAGCCAGAAAATTAGTGGTTTGCACTGGCTGTGCTGCTTTCATTTTGAGAATCATCGCAGGGCCAAGAGAATAGCTGGGCCGGGGCTGATTCAGGAAAGATGGTTAGGATTGCAGGCTCATGATCTTGCTTTGCTGACACGGATCCCACTCAGTCTTCACCAACTGCCTTCAATAAAGTTGGAGCAGAAATGGGCATAGTGGAATGTTTCATGCAGGGTAGGGAATTTGGCCTTTCCTAACAGCATCTAAGTTACTTGGGTGGCAGATAATGCACAACTGCTGTGATCCCACCTTCACTTTCAACACCCCAAGGTGGCATATGTAATGCTCCTGCCCGTTATTTTCCCACGAGAAAAGCCCTTTGAGATGGGCTGAGCTGAAAGAGAGGGATCATCCAAAGCAATAGCAATGGCACTTAGACTTACATACCGCTTTGTAGTGCTTTGCAGCCCTCTCTAAGCGGTTAACAGAGTCAGCCTCCTGCCTCCAACAATCGGGGTCCTCATTTTACCGACCTTGGAAGGATGGAAAGATGGCTCAAGCTTGAGCCCTGTTAGGATTGAACTCCTGCAATCCTGCATTCCAACCACCACGGCTCCTAAGAAGGCACTTAGCTGGCTTTGTTGCCTAAGGCAGGACTAGACCTCCTTCTCTCCCAGTTTCTAGCCCAGCACCTTAACCACCACACCGGTTCTCTTTAAAGCTCGAGGAGGAGCGATTGATTTATACATTTTGGGAGGTTGGGGAGGGGTGTGTCTAGAGGGGAGAACTTTCTTGCTCAACCCAGGTATCTAAAGCTTTTCTCCTCTCCTGCTCCTCTCTTCCCCTCCTTGGCAGCATTCCATGATCTACTTCTTCCACCATTACGAGTTGCCAGCCATCCTCCAGCAGATCCGCATCCAGGAGATGTTGCTCCAGAACCAGCAGGTGGGGACCCAGACCGCTCTCCAGGACAACCTCAACAACAACACAACCGTGGCGGCCACCAGTTCGGCCGACCAGCAGCCCCACCTGGACGCCAGCACAGCCGGGGCAGGAGATGGCTCCCCAGCTTCTGGGGAAGGCCACAGCCCCCCGGCCTCCGGCGCTGGCGTCTCCCTCGGGAATGACTTGAATTGGGTGGCAGAGACAGCCGCTGTCATCACAGAAGCCTCCTTTCTCTCCAACCTGGGCAGTTCCTTTCTGGACTCGGGGGCCACTCTGGCCGTTGTGACTAGTGGAGGGACTTTGCAGGACCTGGAGCCCGCCTCGAACCCTGCGACCCAAAGTTTGGTTAGTAGTGACCGTACGGAAGTGAGCTCCGTCACGATTGAGGGAACGCCCACCGTTGGGACCTCTGGGACCAACACACCTTCTCCCGCCACGGCCCAGTCAGAGCTGGAAGACGTTCCCCAGCCGTCAGAGAGTTCGGTAGGCCGAGCTGAGCCTCTGAAGACAGACTCTTCCCAAGGCTTGGCTTTAAGGGGACTCCTGAGTCAGGCCTCCGAAAGGCCTGCCGAGAGGGATCCCACGCCGCCCCCCCCAGAAAATAGGATCTCCTGATCCCAGGAAGTCCCTGCTGCTTCTCCTCCCGGAACTCCTTCTGCCGCAGGAGGCTGGGCGGCTTTCCGATGGCATCAATTCGTTTTCCACACCGAGTTCCTCTTTTAGAGAAGAAAGAGGCAGAGTTAGAACATAAGATGAAGGGAGAGGCCTCATTTTCTCCTGCCTTCCAAGTACCAGGAAAGGAAATTGGGGGGGGGGAGGGGGGAGGAGAAGCTGAATAAAAAGAAGGGGGAAGCGATTGTAGATGTCGGTCCCTGCGTCGTCGGAATCGAATCTTTTTGTTAAAGAAGCGGCTTTCCGCATCTCTTGTCAGTGAATTGCGTTGAGCCCCAATTTCTCATCTCTGCCTCCACCCTCCGTTTTCCCAGACTGCATGGAATCATGGGGACTCCGTCTGAGTATCTGCTGGAGATCCTAATTTGCATTTAGATCCTTGTCTGTTGGCATTCAGTTTTGTCTGAAAGGGTGCTTTAGAAGTGGGGGGGGGGGGGAGGAAAAAGAAAGAAAGAAAGAACGGGTATCATGACAAAAGTTGTTTTTGTGGATGCACCTTGGAATTGGGTGGGGGATGATAAAGGCCAGAAACCCTGGTGTGGTGATTATAAAGAGAAATGGATCCTTAAGCAGAAGGTGCAGCGTGGAAAGTTGGCATGAACTGGCTCCGGAATTATCGACGGGAATTGTTATTGGAAGGGTCTTAATACTTGAGTCCTAAAAAAAAAAAATTCCTCATCTGCTTATGTACAAACACCATGTTAATTTCTCTCTCTTTTTTTTCCCTAAAGAGGGTTGTAGGGGATTATTTAAATAATACAACAGGCTTGAGGGGGCCAGGACACAGTGTCTTGCCCCATTCCCCCGCCCCAGGTCCTTTGAACCCAGATCTTTTTCTTCAATAACTTGAGAGTCTTAAGTGATTCTCTCCTTTAAGGTGGGCCTGCCCCAATGAAAAGTCTACAGCCTTCCGATCGGTGGTTCTTTGCCTTTTACCTTCTCTTGAGTTAGCCTCCAAGTGGGAGAAGCCCAGTGATGGGTTGAAAACAAATGTGCAGGAACTCTGAGATTGTGGGCCCTTTGCACTCGTGGGGAGGTGGCTGGATGAACAGAGCCGTTCAGAATTTGCTTCGGCTTACGACAGTTCTGAGTTGGTGCGAGTTAAAACGCTTTCAAAGAATTGAAAGGCAAAGAATTGTTCTCTTTTTGAGTTGAAAGAGAGGAGCTAATAAAATGGACCGGGCAGGATGCATTAGAGCACTGTTTCTCAACCTTGGCCACTTTTTAAGACAGGTGGACTTCAACTCCCAGAATTCCCCAGCCAGCCGGTTGGCTGGGGAATTCTGGGAATTGAAGTATTAAAAAATGGCCAAGGTTGAGAAACATTGCCTGAAGAGCCAGAGGAACGGCTGAAAAGTGATTTTTTTTCTTCTGTCAATTCATCCAAAGAGTTCCCATCCGCTGCTGCTTATACACTTAAATGAGGATGATTGCATTGTCTGGATTGACCGGATTTCAGCCGCCGCATCTTTCCAATGTGACGCCTTTGACTAGCTAATACTGAACTTCCTCCAAGGAGGAAGTTGCTTCCCCAGCATGACCGCTTACCGGGAGGGTCACACTTCTTCCTTTCCAGAATGACGCTTCTCCTATCGAGTGGGAGCAGCCCGTTTCCATAGTTGGCTTTGGAATGGGGTTCCCCAGTGCCTTCCGTAGACTCCCCAAATCTGGCAAGAGGGAGGAATGATTGGGGGGAGAGGGGGCAGTAAGAAACTGAGCAGACACCCCCACACCAAGTCTCTGACCCCCACCACTCCCTTCTATGACCTTCCGAGCAAGAATCACATCTCTGGGACAGGCAACCTGATGTTGGGTGCCACAAAGGAGAGAAGCCGATGGCAGATCAGTCCAGGGTGCAAGTGGTTTTGGTTTCCACTTGGTTTGGAAATGGAAAAAACCAAAACCCAAAATGGCAGGCCGGCGCTTCCCCTTCCCCCAACGAGGGTGGCCCATTCTTGTGCAATAGATTAGTTGAGTTCTTGGCCGTGTGCCGATTCTCTACCCAGATCAGTGGCCGAAGACGCTTGTAACTGGTCAGACTTCAGGCCTTTCCGCTTTAGAGCGGGGTTTTTTTGGGGGGGGGAGGCAGAATTGGATGGAAGAAAGAGAATCAAAACTAAATCACATTAATAGAGTTCATTCTGTTTAATGTACAAAATGTTTGTATGTGTGTACATATATATATATATATATATAGTATATATACTGTATAAATACTGTATTTAATCATTGCTTGCTCCTTCTCCTTTTGTCGGTTATACCCTTTGGGGGGACGTGGGGAGGGGGGGGTTTCAAATGCCAGCACCATAGCAAAACGCACAGCAACCAGGAGAGATTCAGCTGCTCCTGGTAGGAAGGTCTCTTTTAGAGAGCTCTGTTTCCTTTACAATTCTTAAAGATTTCACTTGCTCCAGCTACTGGATTTGCCCATCCCCACGTGAATGGCTTCTGCCTCCTGCTCAGCATGGCCGCTCTCGGCCTCTGTCACCCTCCCCTCCCAAATCCTGGAATTCAGTCGCTCTCCAGAGGTTGAGAATAAGGCTCCGGAAAACAGGGCTTCAGCGGTTTACCGACAGATAATGCGAGAGAAACAGGACATTTCTCTCATTTTAATTTTGCATTAGAGCAGATTTAATTTTTGTGCTGGCTTCCCCCACGTCTTGGCCTGGCGCCGTCTGCCTTGGAGGCCTGGCCCAGCCTCGCCACTAAAAAGCCAAATGGGACCCTCAGCTGGCAATATATTGCAAACTCCTGCTCCAGAAGCTCTTAATACGAACTAATCTCTCCAAAAAGGTGTCTATCTACTCATTGAGTTCACAAAATATTCTCTGAACTGGAGAATCCAGCTTAGTTTATTTTTCCATTCCCCGCCCCAGATATTGGGCTGTGAGGAATACAGGATCGTTTGGGGAAAATCCAAAGCAAAGTTTGAGTTTCCAGAATGCAAGAAATTAAAAAAAAAACATCATTTTTCTAAAGATGACAATGTTTTAATTCCTCTTTTGATTCTTAGTCCATTACCCATCTAATTTTGTTTTTAAAGTAAATAAAATTACGAGGACAGGATTTTTTTGTTATAAAAATGGAGCAGTAGCTCAGTTCAGCATTCTTCCAATTCCTGCCCCCTCTAGATCTGTAGGACTACACTTCCCATCATTTCCGAACATTATGGGTTGACGGAGATGGGAACTGGACGGTTGACGGAGATGGAATACATCTTAAAGGGCGTCAAATTTTGGAAGGCTGTTCTGCATAGAAATGTTAAAAGACCTATTGCAATATCCACCAACTCGCTTGAATTTGCACTGTCCAAAAATAAATACCAAAGGGGAACCCCAATGTGGCTGATGATGTAAACCTATAAAGATGTATTTAAACTTTGGTTTCATACCTCAGGACCATCCCAGCTTTAATTTTCAGCAAATTCCTTTTGAAAAAAATGGGGCTTCGGGATTGGTACTTGGCATTTAAATGTATTTTATTTGGTTTTAAATATATTTGTAAGATTTATAAAATGCCTCATGCTAGATCATCTGTGGGGAAATGTCATCTCTGAAAAGGCCCTATGTGGAAACTCTCAGGCACACCTGATGTATTTCTTTGGTTTCCAACCTGTTCATGCTTTATGAAAGAAAGAAAGAAATACTTAAAACAGGTGTCTTGGCACTTAGATTTGACTAACTCCCAGAATTCTCAGCCAGCAAAGCTGGCTGAGGAATTCTGGGAGTTGAAGTCCACAAGTCTTAAAGTTGCCAAGGTTGGACAAGCCCTGCTTTAAAAGGTGATTGTTCTCTCTTGCCTCTCTTGGTGTTATGTATATGAAGTAGAGCTATGCAGAGCTGAATTCAAATGGCAAATGCTGTGTTTGCAGCACACACATCGCACCTGCTGGGAAGAATGAAAGTAGCTGCACTTTGCCCTGGACTGATGTGATTGCCTACTCCTGCTTCTGTGTAATTGTGAGAAAGAAGACATTTAGCATAAGGTGACCCTGATAAGGGCCTACACAAGGACCTGTGTGTGTGTGTGTGTGTGCTCTGAATTCAGATTTTGCCCTTTTAACTTGAAATCTGCCCAGCTGTAATACCAATCTGCCTCCTAAGGATGGCTGTGCATGCCAAGCTGGTTTAGTCTATCATAAGTTTGTTTCTCTTGCCCAGAATGAAATACTACTCCCATCTGGGTTCTAAAGGAAGAAAAGCTTATTTAAATAGGACAGTTTTTAGGAAAGGCAGAGTTGAGATGGATCTCTAGCTCAAAATAGGTAATCATTGACTTGATAACTGAGCCCCAATTTTCTGTTGCTAAACAAGACAGCTGTAAAGGGAGTGTTTTACGAATTTTACGAATCTTTTTGCCACAGTTGTAAAGTGAATAACTGCAGTTGCTAGTAACACGATCGTTAAAATCTGGCTTCCCCGTTGACTTGTTTATCAGAAAGTCGCGAGAGGTGATCACGTGACCCCAGGACATAAATATGAATCAGTTGCCAAGCACCTGAATTTTGGCCACGTGACCATGGAGATGCTACAACGGTCGTAGGAGTGAAAAACGGTCACAAGTCACTTTTTTTCAATGCTGTTGTAACTCTGAAAGGTCATTAAATGAAGGACTACCTGTATTTTCTGCTGCCAGGGATATTTAAAGACGAAAGTCAGCCATCTTTCTCTTTTTGTAGCCAAAGGATGCAGGACTCAATACAAGGCAACATTTTTGGAGGGGCTGCAAATTTAGCTCTTTGCTCCAACTCCATGTGCTGGAGATGGCAACTCCCATAATTTCTCCTTAGTTCTAGGCTGGGTTTCTCTTTGTTAAGCTTCCATCTGGTTCCAGGAAAGCTGCTCTGTCCAATCCAGAATTGGCTCAGGAGAGAGGAGGCCAGCATGGAGCCCATCTGCCTTGTCCTGAGTCCCATTGGCAGAAGTTTCTTTCAGCCTCAGATCCTGACTCCACCCGCTAAGACAAAGGGGAAAGGGAGGTCCTGAAGCAATTCCTTTTGCCCACCCTCTCAAAGTTACAGAGACAAAATTTTGGTGTAAAATTATTGAAAAATAAAATTAAAATGATGGAAGGAATAATAAATACACTCCACGAGCATATAAATTTTCTATTAGGCTTACCCAATATCAGACCTCTCCCCATTGCTTCTCTCTTCTCCCTCCCCCTCCCCTCCCCTCCCCTTCTTCTCTTCCCCTCCCTTCCTTTCCTCCCTCCCTCTCCTCCCTTCCCTCTCTCCCTTCCCTCCCTCCTTTCCTCTCCTTCCCTCCTCCCTTCCCGTTCCCTCTTCTTCCCTCCTCCCCTCTTCCCCCTTACCTTCTCTCCTCCCTTCCCCTCCCCTCCTTTCTTCTCCTTCCCTCTTCTCCCTTCTCCTTTCCTCTCCTCCCCTCCTTTCTTCTCCTCCTCTCCTCCTCTCCCTCCTCCAGGAATCCTACTTCTGTCTACTTTGGTGATGCCATAATGCTACCTACTGCAATCTTTGGTTGTGCTGTCCCACGGGAGATCTCCCAGGGCCTCCCAACTGCTGGGACGTTGCTCCCTCCATGTAAACAGACCTCTTTCCAAGAATCGAGTCTCTCCCCTGCTTGTTCCACGTGGTCCTTCATCAGCTTTGTGCTGTACCACTAAAGGATGACCCCCCTCCAGCTAACCTCAGAAAAGCACCTTATCAGATGGAATGTTGCATCGTTTGGCTCAACGTTGCCTACCCTGTCTTCCAAAAGCTGCTCCAAGGTTAACACAAACTTCGTTTGAGGATACCAGGAAGTGAATGCCTATCCCACCCCCCTCCAACTCCACTCAGCTGTGGCTGCACCTGAGACGTGGCTAGCTGAGCTCAAGTCCCATAATTTGGGCTATGCAGCCTGGAGACTAGCTGGCTGTGGTGGGTCAACGAGCTTCAGGGTCCCCGGCAGAGAAGCTGCAATTGACCTTGCTTTACAATGATTTAAACCGGAGACAACCCGTTCTCCACCCGTACCTTCTCCCAGCCTTCTCTTAATTCAGCGGTTCCTGTTCTTTGAAGCTTCCTACAAATCGTGCCTGCCTGCTAAAGGTTCAAAAGACGAGCGAAAGCTCCGGAAGTGTGCTCCTAAGTCGCCCAAGAGATCTGTGCCAAAAATCAGCAACAGGACCCCACAGAACAGAAAAGTCAGGATCAACTTGCTGAATGTAAAGGTTAACTTAACAACATTCGTGAATTAATTAATTCGGATTCTGAACGTCCCTGGCCCTGCCTGCTTGTCCTTCTCCTCCTGGTGGCTTTTCCAATGGACATGGATGAAGTGGGACTTTCCACATGCAAATAAGGGTGACCAGCAGCAACCCACACGGGGCCCCTTGGATGAAAACTGATCTGGGGAAGGCAGGGAAAGCTAGAATAAAACACCTCCCGACCAGAATCTACTCTTCTGTTGTTTTGCTCTTTGCGCTGGCATTCTTCACTAGGAACAGGAATCCAAGCAGAGTCCAGTTGGAGGCCCCTCCTCATTCCATCACCTGTCCTCATTGCTCTCCCTGATCAGTGCCTTCAGCGCAGGGGGCAGCCGAGGAGCTTTGGGGGGCGGTCCAAGGGCCACCATGAGCTCACTCTTCCGCACCAGGGCGACCCTCAGCTGCTCTCGCATATCTTCGATTTTGCTCTCTAGCTCCTTCAGTTCCTTCTCCTTGGCTTCCTTGCTGTCCTGCTGGGGATCCTGGCCGTTCATGCAGTGCCAAACAGGCCCTGCTCTCTCGTCTTCGGAGGCCTCCTCCGGGGCGTTATCAATGTTGAAGTGCACCCGTTTCTCTTCCTTCTTTATCGTGGTGCAACGGAGGTTGTTCCAGCCCTCCTCGTTGGGGGGCGGCTGGGGCTCATCTGGAGGCGTTTGAAGGTTGCATCTTTGGAAGAGGAGAGAGAGAGAGAGAGAAAGAGTAAAGACCGAGAAAATCTGGATGTCCCTTTAAGAAAAAAAAAAAAAAAAAAGGAGTCGCAACAAATTTAGCAATCCCTTTAAAAGCGCCTTCACCTTTGCCGCCATCAAAATTGGCGAAAATTTATCCCAATCTTTCCCCTGCATGTTGGAAGTGCAATAAGGAAAATGGAGCGTATTATTTAGGGTGGAATTGTAAAGAAGCCCAAAAGCTTTGGCAGAAAATTCAAGAATGGTTAGAAGAGATGTGTAAGATTAAAACAGAATACAGACCTGAAATTTTCTTGTTGGGAATTAACGTGGAAAATACGACAAAGATATTATATACCTAATAATTCATGTAATTGCTGCTGCAAGATTGGCCTGTGCACAACAGTGGAAATGTAAAGAAACTCCAAGTGAAATAGAAATAATTAGGAAAATTTGGATGCACGCAGAAATGGACAAATTGACAAAAGAATTAAAAAATAAGGATGAATCGGATCATTACAAAGTATGGGATAGTAAGAGGTTTATTGAATAGTCATAAGACCTTATCAGTAACATAACATAAATATATAACAAGACAAAATACAGATAAGTTAGATATATAAGAATACAATAATAAAAACATATGTGGAAAACCAGGGAGTCAAAAATCGGATAATAGATCACCCTTGCAGGATACACCAATTTGTTCAATATATTGGGTTCTTAGGACCGCTGCCTTGATTATAAACTTAGCAGTCCTACGGACAATGTGTACATTAGAGGCCCGGAGGAAATATAACAATCTGTGGTTTGATTCCCAATGGGCTGTTCTTTCCAGTAGAAATGATAAAATATTTAAGCCTAATGGGGGCATATATTTGGCAGTTGAAGAAGATGTGGGAAATATCTTCAATGGCAGATGAACCACATAAGCAGGTTCTCTCGTGGTATGGTACATGGTGGAAGCGCCCATGTCTGGACATGGAATCCAGTAACTCAAATCTGGCTCTGGTATAGGCTCTTCTCTGTAATTGTGGCATACCCATTGAAAGGTATTTTTCAAGTTGGAAGATGTTTTTATTCTTAGCCAACCATCTTATTGATCTGTTTTTTGCTAATAATTCCATGTCAGTCTGGGCACTAATATCCAAGACTCTCTGTTTAAAAATTTCCCTTGCCTGGGAAACCCTTGTCAATAAATATTGGATAGAAAACCCATGTCTTAAGATGGCTCTGTGGAGTTGACTGGCCCAGGAGTTAAATTGGAACTTATTTAACTGTTCAGTTAGGCATAGTTTGGGAAGTCTATCCGCATCCATTGATTGTATCTTTAGCCAGTATGTAAATGTTTTAATTATTAAGTGGCTATGTAAGGAGTGGATACCCAATTCCGCTCTGACTGCTGAAGCAGAAGTGTTCTTATCAGTCCCCAATAAGTGTCTTAAAAAGCGGGTCTGTGTTTGTTCAAGTGGGGAGGCTTTATTTAAACCCCACAGTTCTGCACCATATGTCAGCATTGGAACTATTTTTGCCCTAAATACTTTCAACATAGGGGTCAAAGTGCCTGGGTAATTATGGTTAAATAATTTATATAATCTTTTGGTGCTTATCTCAGCTCTTAATGCACTACTTTTAAAGTGATTAAGCCAAGATCCTGTATTAGTAAAGACCACTCCTAGGTAGGTGTAAGAATTTACTTGTTCGATTGACTCCCCATTAATCTGCCAATTATATTTCCTACTTTTTGTGCTGAAAACCAACACTTTGGATTTACTTTTATTAATATTTAAGAAATTCAAAGTACAATAGGTATTCAGCTTATGCAACAGTCTTCTCAGGCCTATTTGTGAATGAGCCATTAATACCATGTCATCGGCATATAAAAGGGTATTAATAAATTTATCAAGAATCTTTGGCATATGCAAATCTACTGCATGCAGGAATCCTGGTGAATCATTGTCATAGAGATTGAAAAGCATTGGGGCTAAAATGCAGCCCTGTCTTACGCCAATATTGGTAGGTAGGCTCTTAGACAGGGCTCCATTTACGCCAGTACGGATTTTCACATGGGTGTTTGAGTAAAGGGCCCTAACCAGATAAAGGGGCTCCATGTTCAGGTCTGCCAGTTTCCTCCACAAGATATTTCTGTTTAACGAATCAAAAGCCGCACTTAGATCAATAAATGCAGTGAATAATTTCTTACTCATTTTTAAATACCTTGTTACCAAATGATATAATGTGAAACAATTATCTATGGTAGATCACTCTGGTCTAAAGCCTGCTTGTTCCTCCGCCAAAAGATTATTCTCCATAACCCAGATTTCAATTTTGCTCAACAAATGCCTTGCATACATTTTAGCAACAATTCCAATTAGGCTTATTGGCCTGTAATTATTTGGATGCGGCCAGTATTGTTTATAAAGGTAAATAGTCCTGCTAACAAAGGCGCCCACCAGTCCATATAAGTCTTAAATAATTCCGGGGGCAAAAAATCTTCACCAGGTGCCTTATTAGCTTTTAATGATCGAATAATGGATTTAATTTCTGAAACAGAAACAGGGGGCCAGATAGGAAGATTTTCTAAAGTTAATAAATCATTGCTTTGGGTATGCATAGAGTCCTGATTGGGTTTAAAAAGATTAGAATAAAAATTATCCCAGGTTGAAGCAGGAATGGGGATATCAAAATAAAATTTACATTCCTTCAATATACCTGAGACAGCATTCCAAAAGAAAGCTGAATTTGACCCTTTTGCCCAAATTTCCAAGTCCAACCATAATTTAGTTCTAAAGGAAGCCTTCTTTGATGCTATCGGTTTCTTATAATCACGCCTAATTTTCAACATGTTGCTATAGTTTTTTGAGGTGGGACATCGCTGAACTCTACGCATTGCAGCTCTCAAATATTTTCTACTGTGCAAACAGTCAGAATCAAACCAGCTAACTCCAACTTGTTGGCGGTTTCTTATCGGAAGTTTGACAGTAAGAAATTTCTTCAATGAATGACATAGATCGTCATAATGGGCCATAATATTGTCTCTTGAAACACATATATAATCTAGAACGCTACTGGAGTTACTTGAGTGATAAGTAAAAGGATATATAAAACCATAGTCCTTACCTCCTATAATATAGAGATTACAGTTATAAATCATACAAACCAATTGTGTACCTGCAATATTTATTTTGTAATCACTGGAATGCCAGGGAGTAATAGATAGTAAATAATCCTCAGGAATAACACCAGAATAAACAAAGTTATGTAAAGATGCCCCTACCCTGGCATTAAAATCTCCTGCCAAAACTATAGTAACGTTAGGATGTTGGACATTTAATTTTATAACTGTCTCTTCTAAATTTGCCCAGATATGAGGTGTATGATAAGGGGAGGAGCGAGGAGGGATATATATATTCAGCAATATCAATCCGAAAGAGCCATAGAAGAACTTGACAATTAAATGTGAAGCAGAAGCATCACCAAAACCGAGCTTCTGGGCTTGCCAGCCCAACTCTGCTTTGGCTAAAATTGACAAGCCTCCAGAGTCCCTTCCTTTAGTCTTAGATTTAACTGCAAGAAAAGACCACGAATCAGAGCCAGGCAGATGGATCTGTTCTTCATCCGTGGTCAGCCAGGTCTCCTGAAGGGCTATAAAATCAAAGTTTATCAGGAAATCCTCCAAGTCACCATCCATGGCTCTGGCTTTCCAGCCAGCAATATTTCAGGACAATAGGTGAAAATAATCTACTTGCTTGTCATTTGTCATTATAGGGAGAGAATTAATGTGAGCATTGGGAGGGACACTAACATTTTCCAGTCATTCCACAGGAGTAATATTATCCAAGATTCCCTCAGAGTCAAAAAAGACGCACTGGTTTGTTAGATGTTTGCCTTCACGACTGCCAAATTGGTAAACAGACTCCAAATGCTTCTGAGGGCCTACAACCTGTTGCAAAGGTATCATTGTAGGTTGGCCCAGTGGGATAGTGTCCGAGACCAAAGGGAGTAGTAACGAGCAGGTGGGAACCTCCTTATGACGCAATTCAACACCTACTCCAAGGTCATTTCTATTTGTTGTTCTATTTGTTGTTCCACAGTAACTGAGCAACCACTCCTTTCTTCTCGCCTGTACACCTCTTTTACAGAGTTATTATTTGCAGCATCTATATAAAGAGGAATTTCATCAGAATTCTCAGAAAGAGCATTAATAACATCTGCAACCAGGATAGTAAATTCTATGGAAGGTTTTGCAGCTTTACATGTGACTTCTAAAAGATCCTTCAGGTCATCTAATCTTTTAATGATGCCCGCTTGTTCTAGCTCTGGCAAAGTACAAAAAGAATTAATCAGGCTTGACTCCAGTATCTCAGTACGCTGCCGGATAGGAGGTTGATTTTTCAAGTTGCCACTTCTCAAGGGTGCGGGAGAGATAACATCCTTAGAGTTAACAACTTTAAAATTGTTGCAATTAGGCTTGTGGAAAGCAGTGCTCTTCTTGCCAATATGAGTTATTAAAGGACTAATACCCTCCTTAGTAAACACGCGAATAGGAAAAATTCCAAATTCACTAAGGAAGGAATTCATTTTAAACAGCATACTGGCTATAGTGGTTGTTTAATAGTCAACAAAATACGTTTAAAAGCCCCTATGGAGGGAAGCCATTCCACCCTCTGCAAATCCACCAGCTGCCTTTCACAGCGAAGAAGCTGGCTAAGGGAAAGAACAACCGCATTTCTAAATCCCCACTTCCCTTTATTCGTTTGGTTATTTAAAATTTGTAAGGTAATCTGATGCCGCTGTAGATAACAGTTAAAACTTGTGTGCTTTTTATCCGAGACTTCTTGGGAGAGAGAACCTTGCTTAGCATGCACCTCTAGGTGAGGGAGTAGATCACATGACAAGTTTTTTATGCTTTTAGTGAAACCCAAGTTAGCGTCCATCTTTGGATCAGCAAACTTAACAGTTGACTCTTTTAATGAGTCCACTTTATTGTTGACCTCGGTTAAAAGCTCAAAAGTAGTCAGCACTGTCTGTGCCCTCAGCATGCATTGCCTAGATATAAAATCAAAAAAGTTTTTATTTTGTAATTCCCCATACTCTCGTTGCAACAAACCCTCAGCGGCAGCACCGACAGCTGATGTTTGAAAGAGGGAAGACTCCCCTGATAAAGAAGCAGAAATGTCCGGAGGATGTGAGCTCTCTACCTCAGCTTGTAAGTCCCATTCCAGTGGATCGTATCTGTTAGAAAGGCTAACAAGTGAGGATGATAATGTATTACTTACGAACGTTGACTGAATATCATTTAAAAAGTCATCCATTTTAAGTTGTTTGGTAAGGTTGCATATGGACTGTGTTGATGAAAGAGGACGCTCCCTCTTCTTCTGTTTCCGTTGCTCATGGCGCTCCGTATTTGAAGTAATGCTTGCAAGAGATTCTATAGTGGACGTGTTCCAGGAGTTCTTCGAAATCATCAAACGCTCCCACTTGCAGTTCCCGTGCCTCCCAGCTCAGGTCCCTGAGATGCACGCTCCCACACACAGCAGCGACAGCCCTGTTGCACGCAGCGACCCAGACACGCGGCCAACAAAGTGTGGGATAAGTTTTATTGTTGGTTAGAAAAGAGGAAGGATCGAGATAATAAGAAATGATTATATGTATATATTATATACTATGGTATATAGAATGTAAATATGTACTATTTTTATATATGACTTAGCAATGTAAGACAACTATGTGGGTTAGGAGGATTGCACCAGGTTCATTGTTTTTAATGTTCTTCTTTTTTGTGTTTGTCTAATAAAAACTTAAATAAAAAAAAAGTGCCTTCACCTTATTTACAGCCACACATGTCAACTCGTAAAGCATTCCTATGCCTGTTTTTGAGTTGCCATAAACAAGATGAGGGGGCAGGAAATCTGAGGGAGCAGGGCTGCAGTTGAAAACCAGAAGTACATCCCACACTTCTCTTACAAAGATTCTAGCTAAGCTACCGGATCTTCCGCCTGTGAAAATCCTTAGTTGGAGAACGTGATTGATGACACCCAGCCTGTGAATGTGCTTAATTGGAGAATCTGATTTATGACACACCCGGGGGGGGGGAGGGGGGAACATGTTGCTCCTAATAAATCTTTTGGTTTCTTTTGAAGCTTGGCTCGAGGGTCATAATTAGGGCAATCGCTGGAATGCTGACAACACACACATTTTTTAAAATGTACAAAGAATTTCAGTCGTAAGCTCAGTAAAAGGTGCGCAAAGTCAGGAAAAATAGCAATAGAAACACAAGATCATTTAGGATGAAACTGTATAATTCAATGTATCTCAAACTTGGCAACTTTAAGATGGCTGGACTTCAACTCCCAGAATTCCCCGGCCATGTGTCACAGGTAGTCCTCGAGTTTCGGCCATAATGGAGCCAGTGCATGGTGACAATGGTGATAAATTGGGTCACCCACATGACAGATAAGATTTTACAATTATTTTTGCAGTGGACATTGTGCAAATGCTGTGATCAGTTAAACAAGTCAATAGGTCACTAAGAGCTGGTTTTGCCGAAACCAGAAATAAATGCCCATTTTTTGGCAAAAATGCCATACAATGCAGTCACGTGACTGCAGGATGCTGCAAAAGGCCATCTATGTGACCCAGCAGCCGAGCGCCCAGAATGCAGTTATGCGACTACAGGGAGAAGGAGAGCTGTCAGAACTTCTAATCCAGGTCGTAAGTACCTCCAGGGCAGGGGTCTCCAACCTTGGCAACTTTAAGCCTAGCGGACTTCAATTCCCAGAATTCTTACCCCTCTCCTGGAAAAATGAAATATTTTAGGACTATATACTAAAAAGGCAGAATATTTCCCCTAAAAGAGAAGTAGAAACTCAGAGAGGCAGAAACTCAGCCCCACTGCCACCTTTGTTAATGGGTCATTAAGACCCGGGCCAGTCTATTCTACATAACAAAGTTCTACCTCCTTCACACAGAACCATTTCATTGCCCTTCATTGCATTACCAGCCAAGTTTCAACCAAACTTAACACAACCTACAAAGCTAGCTATGACCTCTGACAGCAACCAATCAGGATACACTTCCTGTGCCCCAGGAAGTTCAAAGCCCAGAGAGGGTATAAAACACAGGGACTCTCAGCGTCTCTTCCTTTTTCCTCACCCAAAAGCTCCAAAGCATGTGATCCTACCCACCATTAAACCATCTTTCCAAACAGCCTCCATGTTTCCAGTGTCTTTTTCCCCACTTGGAACTGAACCCAGAAGGATATTTCTTCCAACATTTCTTCCAAATTTCTACCTGTAATGTGAAATGGGTTGGCAAAAGAAAGGAAGATGTGAAAAGAATGTACCTTTTCTCCAAATTCAGCTTCTTAAGCCTCTGTTCCTCCAGTCCCATGTTTAGAGCTCGGTGTATTTTCTGGGTTATGCATGTTAAAAAAAAAAACCACAAAGAAAATAAAAGCTTCAGAGATTTGTAAGATGAAGAAAAGTAATTGGGACAAAATAACTTCCCTAAGAATAATTGGGAGGAGTGTCCCAATTGCTCAAATGTTATTATTATTCATTGCTTTGTTCCACTGCAATTATTTCTCTCAAATTTTGCACCCGTTTTATCATACAGCTTTTAATTTGTTCTGCCTCTGTGTCACATTTTAGCAACAATTCAAAAATATCTGCTAGCATCACAGTGGAGGGGATTGATCGACTAACAATAGGCACCCCCCCTCAATCCTGCCCCCCCATCCTGCCCCTGCCCTGCCCATCTTTAAATGGATCATAGCCTTTGCTGGTAGTCATTTATATCTTTAATATAGATCAGGGGTGTCCAACCTTGGCAACTTTAAGACTTGTGGACTTCAACTCCCAGAATTCCTCAGCCAGCTTTGCTGGCTGAGGAATTCTGGGAGTTGAAGTCCACAAGTCTTAAAGTTGTCAAGGTTGGACACCCCTGATATAGATGATGATAGATACATGATAGAGGATAGATAGATGATAGATGATTGATAGATACAGAGTATATGTGTGATGTAAGCATCTGGTAAGATGGGTGGCCAATAAATTTTATAAATAAATAATAAATACATAAGTACATACGTAAATAAATGGGTCTTGGTTTTGCACATGCATTTCAAATTATGTCAAACGGTGGGAGGGGGGGAGGCAACCCTGACAGAAACCAGAGGTGCCACCACCTGATCAAACCAGCCTTCAAGGACATCAGGTAGGGCCAACATCCAAGCTGTTCCCAAAACATCTAGATGGCGTGCTGTTGGACACTGATGGTCAAGAGCGGAGGGCCATGGAAAGGGGAACAGTGTAACCTTTGAACAGGAATATTCAGATCTAGCTTTTCTTTCGCTGCAACCACTGAACTTTAGCAAAAGAACCTAGCACTTCAACCAAATGGCGTTGAGGGTCGTTCTTTCCTAGGGAACTAAGCTGGGGCAGGCCTGATATGAAGCTAGATCTGAATACTTGTTGGATATGCTTGCCACCTTAAGCTATTTGTAAAAATAATAAAGGTGGGGTATCGATCAATCAAAAGGGTGATCATTGCTTATAAGTCTTTTTTTTTTTCCCCAGTGCTGCTGTAACTTCGAATGGTCACTAAGAGAATGGCCATCAGTCAAGGATTTCCTGTAGTGACTGCTTTTTTTCCAAAACAAAATGCAGAGGTGGGTATTCAGCAGGTTCTGACCACTTCTGGAGAACCGGAAGCGGAAATCTTGAGTCGTTTGGAGAACCGGCAAATACCACCTCTGACTGGAGATTTTACAGTATCCTTCCCCTGCCATGCCCACCAAGCCACGCCACGCCACGCCACGCCCACAGAACCAGTAGTAAAATATTTTGAATCCCACCAGTGACAAAATGGGACCCCCTCCTCCAACCCAAGATAATCCAAGATTATCCCTCACCTGGCTGGTATGGAGCCAATAATTGAATTTCTTCTTGCGCCGAATGCGAGGCAAGATGAGTCGGTAAAAGATGTGCTCTCCAAGGGAGGTGAGCAGGGAGCCACAGAACCCGATGCAAAGGAGGACAAAGAGGCCGGAGAAGTGGTAGATCCCCATCTGCAGAGTCTGGAAGTGATGGGGGAAGGAGGAAAGACAGGCAGGAGTGATTGAACCCACTAGGAACGTTCAAATTTGAAAAACACAAACTCCTCAAGGTCACTATATTATACGTGTGTATGGACCAAGGGCGGAGGAGGCACGGCAAACCTCTCGGAACACTCCTGCCTCCAAAGTCGCTTGGTACAGCGGCCTTTTGCGGGCGCAATTAGGAGCGCATCTAGGGGCCTTGGGAAGTCCGAGGGGGTGGAGCAGTCAAGAGGGGAAGCTCTTTTCCCGCAGAGCCTCCGTACCTCAGTAACGGCAAAGACCCTTTTCCCGCAGGGCACCATCTTGTACCATTTGTCGTGCAGGAGGTCCATGAAGCCGGCCGACTTGTAGCGGCTGATGAACTCGGAGATGTTGGAGGTCAGAGGCGAGTTCTGCGGAAGGCCGATGCCATAGCCTGGCACAGTCCAAGAGAATTGAGAGGGGTGTAAAAGAGGAGACAATATCTACAACAGGTCTTGAAATGGACACCTTATATCAAAAGTTGTCATAAAAAAAGCTCAACAAAAAGAACGTTCTTTCTGCGGCAACTCAGAAAGCTCAGGCTGCCCAAAGAGCTGCTGATACAGAGGAATTATTGAGTCTGTCATTTGTAGCTCAATTAACGGTCTGGTTTGGCTCTGCAACCAAACAAGACAGACACAGACTTCAACGGATAGTTAGGACTGCAGAAAAAACAATTGCTACTAGCAATTGAGGACCTGTATACTGCATGAGTCAAAAAGGGGGCTGTGAAAATGTCTACAGACCCCTCACATCCTGGACATAAACTGTTTCAACACCTTCCCTCAAAACGACGCTATAGAGCACTGCACACCAGAACAACTAGACACAAGGACAGTTTTTCTCCCCATGCTATCACTCTGCTAAACGACCAATTCCCATAACACTGTCAAACTACCTAGTAAGGCTATATTACTATTCTTCTTTTCATCTTTCCTATTATTCTATTTCCTTATCTTCTTATGACTATAACTTTGTTGCTTGTATCTTACAATCTATATTAATTGTGTTATTATTGTCCTAGTATGATTTATATTGATTGCTTATTTAGTATCCTATGACTGTCACGAAGTGTTGTAGCTTATGATTTATGATGAATGTATTTTGTGAGGATTATGATCATATATTACTTGTTGCTTGTATGTACGCTGAGTGCTTATGCACCAGAGACAAATTCCTTGTGTGTCCAATCGCACTTAGCCAACAAAGAATTATTCTATTCTGTTCTATTCTATTCTGTTCTGTTCTGTTCTGTTCTAATTATTCTATTCTATTTTACACCCATGGAGATTCTCAGTCATCCAAATCATGGTTGTCCCAAAGATGCTGTTCAAAAGACAGTTGGCCTTTCTTGTTATAAAGTGGTTGGATGTTACAGCTTGCAATGTTGTAAGAGACTGAGTTGGTCCCGCTAACCATTTGTCTGAGTTCCCTCTTTGTGGATTCTGGGGAGCTCATATACGCACAGAGTAACTTTCCCAGAGCAAAGGCAGCAGTATTGTGGCTTGTCCTTCAGTAGTTGTTCCAAGAATGCAGTGATCAGAAAGTTACCTTTTGAAAAGCACCTTTGGGACTGCAGTACAGAACACCTGCAGAGAAAACCTTCCCTTTAACTACAGACACGGGGAAAGCAACTTGCTTCCTTTTGCTATCAGATGCTTTCAACTGTGATGCAACCAGCAGTTTGTTTTCTCTCTCTCTCTCTCTCTCTCTCTCTCTCCTCTCCCCCCCCCTCTCTTTCACACACACACACACAGAGCAAATGCTCCTATTTTTACACTCAGGTTTCTGGATACAAAGTGAAGTATTTCATGAACCAATGCATAATTATCTTTTTGGAGCCTCCTGGGAAAGCCTTATAAAAATTAAGTAAAAGTAACATTCTCCATGAAAGGAGGAGTAATATTTCTGCATTTTTCCTAGCTTTAATTTTTCACGCTTAAAGACTGAGGACAACTGTTTTCAAAAGAATGAGCCAATAGAATTCTTTATTGGCCAAGTGTGATTGGACACACAAGGAATTTGTCTTGGTGCAAATGCTCTCAGTGTACATAAAAGAAAAGATGCATTCATTAAGAGTCAAGAATCATCAGGTACAACACTTAATAATAGTCATAGGGTACAATAAGCAATCTGAATGAAAGCCTCATTTGGCTACCGAACCCCTTCCTTGCTCTGCCTCCAGATGCTTTCCTCAATCCAGAGGTGTTTTTTGGACATACCTTCAATAGCAAAAGGCTTTCCAACGGTTAAGAGTTTGCAGTCGGAATCAATGGAGACCTCGTATTCCAGCAAGGATTTGTCCATGATGAAGGCATTGAGCTTTGGTGGGCTGGTCCTGGTGAGGAGAAGCAAATTCCTATCAAATTGGGCAGCATTGATTAAGTCTGCAGGTAGTCCTCATTTAGCAACTGCCTTGGACAGCAACCCTTTGTAGTTACGACAGTGATGAAAAAGCAACTTTGCAACCAATGCCCACATTTACAAATTTCATAGCATCTCTCTCTCTCTTCCTCCCTCGCCCTCCCCCCTCTCTCTCCCTCCGTTTCTCTCTCCCTCGTTCCCTCCCTCCCTTTCTCTTCCTCCCTGTTTCTCTCCCTCCCTCTCCCTTCTTCCCTTTCTCTCCCTTCTTTTCTCTCTCTGACTCTCCATCCCTCTTTCTCTCCCCTCCCTCTTTCTCCCCCTCCCTCCTTCTCTATCTCTCCCTCCGTTTTCTCTCTCCCTCTCCCTTCTCCCTTTCTCTCTCCCTCCCTCCGTTTCTCTCTTCTCCCTTTCTCTCTCCCTCCCTCCGTTTCTCTCCCCCTCGTTCCCTCCCTCCCTCTTCCTCCCTCTCCCTCCGTTTCTCTCTCCCTCGTTCCCTCCCTCCCTTTCTCTTCCTCCCTCTCCCTCCGTTTCTCTCTCCCTCATTCCCTCCCTCCCTTTCTCTTCCTCCCTCTCCCTCCGTTTCTCTCTCCCTCTGTTTCTCTTCCTCCCTGTTTCTCTCCCTCCCTCTCCCTTCTTCCCTTTCTCTCCCTTCTTTTCTCTCTCTGACTCTCCCTCCCTCTTTCTCTCCCCCTCCCTCTTTCTCCCCTCCCTCCTTCTCTATCTCTCCCTCCGTTTCTCTCCCCTCGTTCCCTCCCTCTCTTTCTCTTCCTCCCTCTCCCTCCGTTTCTCTCTCCCTGTTTCTCTCCCTCCGTTTCTCTCTCCCTCATTCCCTCCCTCCCTTTCTCTTCCTCCCTCTCCCTCCGTTTCTCTCTCCTCTGTTTCTCTTCCTCCCTGTTTCTCTCCCTCCCTCTCCCTTCTTCCCTTTCTCTCCCTTCTTTTCTCTCTCTGACTCTCCCTCCCTCTTTCTCTCCCCTCCCTCTTTCTCCCCCTCCCACCTTCTCTATCTCTCCCTCCGTTTCTCTCCCCTCGTTCCCTCCCTCTCTTTCTCTTCCTCCCTCTCCCTCCGTTTCTCTCTCCCTGTTTCTCTCCCTCCGTTTCTCTCCCTCCCTCTCCCTTCTTCCCTTTCTCTCCCTTCTTTTCTCTCTCTGACTCTCCCTCCCTCTTTCTCCCCCTCCCTCCTTCTCTATCTCTCCCTCCTTCTTTCTCTATCCCTCCCTCCTTCTCCCTCCCTCCCTCCCTCTTTCTCTCTCCCTCCCTCCCCTTCTCTCTCCCTCCCTCCCTCCCTCTTTCTCTTTCTCTCTCCTTGACTTGTGAAGGCACTTGGAACCAACATTTCAGCTGCTAAGAGATGTGGTTGTAAAGCATGATATTATATGATTGCATTGCTTAGCATTCTCATTACATCGTTAAGTGAGGATCACTGGGTCATTCAGACAGCACCTCTTTTCAATTCCTTCCAGCTTCCCCCATATAGACTTTGCTCGTTGGAAGCCAGCTGGGAAGGTCGCAAATGGTGATCACATGATCCCAGGACAGTCCAATTGTCATATTACACACGCTGGTTGCCAAGTGGCTGAATTTTGACCATGTGATCACGGGGATGCTGTGACGGTCGTAAGTGCAAGGACTGGTCATAAGTCACTTTTTTCAGTGCTGTTGTTCACTTCACACGGTCACTAAATAAATGGTTATAAGTCAAGGACAACCTGTATTGCTTCCTTAAGGATTACAGATACCCAAGAACAAATGTCAGTGACATTACCTCACCAAACAAAATGGGGCTTTAATACATTATAATGGTTAATCTGTAAGATCCCCGCAATCTGTTTCACGTGTAGCTTGCACAAATGGGCCCATTCAAGTTGGTAAGATGTTTATTATTCAGGGGGCATACGTGGCTCTTCCCTCTCTCATTTCCCCCTGCCAGAACAAACTGAGGTGGGCTTGGGCTGAAAGAAAAGGGTAGGCCTAAGTCCTTCAAGAAGCTTTTTTAGCTTTGGGCTGAGAGAGAGGGGCTACCCCAAAGTCTGAGGTAGGACTTGAACCCGGATCTCCCTGTTCTTGGTCCAGGACCTCCACCACTGGACCAAAATGGCTGCTGCTGGGATGAGAGAGAGAGGGACAGGTCCTATGTCTTCCAGGGGGTCTTCCATGGCTGAAGGGAGACTAGAACTCAGTCCCAGCCCAACCTCTTGAGATTCCACCTGTTAGCACAACACGGATGACTGGAGAGAGGGATGATCTCAGCCTCCGCTCAACCAAACCGTTGGCTGTGTCCTTAAGGAGAAACATCTCTAGATGTTTTAAGTGATCTCCAGCAGAAACCTTTTGAAATTAGGCGGATGGCCCCCAAAGGCAGGAGCTACAACCGGAAGAGATGCCAACCCATCACAACATCAACATCTCTTCTCACCCCCCCCCCCCGCCCTGAATTGTCCTCCCTCAGGCCCCGCCTTCCTTACTTGAGCATTGTGACCCCCTCAGGGGTGGTGGGGACACTGTGCCGCCTCATGTACTCGTGCATGTCGGGGAAACTCTTCTTGATATATTCCTCTGCGCTGCTCTCCCAGACGGTGCCAAAACGAAAACCCTGGGATGGATGGTGGAGCTGCAGAGGGCAAAATTGGGAATCAGGCCATTTGCTCCTGGATTTGGGAGGTTTTTTTTTGTTTTTGTTTTTAAATTTGGGGGAAGAGGGGAATTATTGTCTTTTAATGTGAAACGTTTGCAACAGAAATCAGGGTGAGAGGGGAGCCAAAGAAGGGAAAGAAACGGGTGGATGAAGCAGAAAAAGAGAGAAAGGGTGTGATTTCATGGGATGTTTGCAAATGAGAACATGTCAGCCACAGCAGGATGATAGACATCACAGAGGGTTTGAGAACAGGGGTGGGGGGAAGCGGGGGGGGGGCTGCAGGATTGTCTTCTGGCATTTCAGGTGATGAAAACAACTCCGGGACTAAATGTTAAAATTTTAATTTAGGGGGAATACAGAATAAGAGAGTTGGAGCAGGAGACCCTGTAACTAACCATTTGTCTGAAGTGGTGTAGGGTTTCCTGCCTAAGCAGGGGGTTGGACTAGAAGACCTCCAAGGTCCCTTCCAACTCTGTTATTCTGTTCTAAATGGCTGTCCGGTTTCTTCTTGAAAACTCCAGTGTTGGAGCACCCACAACTTCTGGAGTCAAGCTGTTAATTGTTCTCACTGTCAGAGAAAGTTCTCCTTAGTTCTAAATTGGATCTCTAATAAGTTTCCATCCGTTACTTCTTCTACTGCCCTCCAGTGCTATGGAAATAAATTAAAATGTAATACTTGAAGAGGTTTTTAAATACGATTCAGTGTGTGAGAAAAAGGGTGAAAAGGATGTTTCTTTTTTTTCCATTCGGACCTCATGGGGTTACTAGGTTGATCGGTTTGAGATTGCTTCCCCCAAGCAAATAGTCATGCAAGATTTCACCATCTCAAGGTGATAGACGGAAATGTCAAAGGTTTTTTTTTTAAAAAAAAGACTAGATAAATTCATGGAGATGGAGGAAGAGGAAGAGGAGTGGAGATATGAATGGGCCTTCTTTTTCTAGATATCCAGGTAGTCCTTGACTTACAACCACAATTGAGCCCAAAATTTCTGTTGTTACATGAGACACTGAAGTGAGTTTTGCCCCATTCGATAACTTTTCTTGCTACGGTTGTTAAATGAACCAGTGCAGTTGTTAAACCAGTAACACAGCTATTAAGTGAACCTGGCTTTCCCGTTGACTTTGCATGACGGAAGTGCTGCAAAAAGTGATCCTATGATCTTGGGGCACCGCAACTGTCATAAATATGAGTCAGTTGCCAAGCATCTGAATTTTATGGCCGTGGGGATGTTGCAACGGTCGTAAGTACGAAAACGGTCATAAGTCACTTTTTTTCAGCCCCGTTGTAACTTCGAATGATCACTGAATGGTAGGACTCACTAAGTGGTGGGACTCATCTCCAGTGGGGGGATGAGTCTGCCTATCGAGATAAGGCTGGACCGGTTGCTTTCGTGGTGTGGATACAATAACTTGGTCCTCAACACCAATAAGATCAAGGAGCTGACAATGGACTATGGAAGGAACAGAACAGACATCCAGCCCTTGCTTATCAATGGAGACCGAGTGGAGCAAGTGGCCAGTTTTAAGTTTCTGGGTGTTACCCTAAAAGAGGACCTGACCTGGGGTGCTCACATTGCAGTCCTGGTCAAAAGGGCCCAGCAGAGATTATACGACCTGAGGCTTCTCAGAAAACAACAACTGAATGAGAAACTGCTGGTGACCTTCTACCGCTGCACCATAGAGAGTATCTTAACTTACTGCACCTCTGTATGGTTTGCCAATTGCACAGTGGCTGATAGGAAAGCACTCCAGAGGGTTAATGTCATTGCCCAGAAGATAATTGGTTCCCTTCTCCCCTCTTTGGAAGAGCTTTATAGCTCCCGCTTCCTTAAGATGGTTCAAAACATTCTCAAAGATCCATCTCATCCTGGGAACCCCCCCACTTTTTTTTAACTATTACCATCTGCAGACAGTACAGAATAATAAAAACAAAGATAAATAGGCTGAAAAACTGCTTCTATCTCAGGGCAGTAGCTCTGTTGAACTCTACTGTATAGTACAGCCTTGGTGTAGTGTCAGGGGGTTTCAGTTCAATGTGTGAAGTGTGAAGGATGTGTGTCATGGTCATGATATGCGCTGAAGATGGTGTTTGATTTCATGGTACGAGGTGCGATGGCAATAAACTAAACTAAACTAAATGAACTGTTGTAAGTCAAGGATCATCTGTAGCCTAACACCGAGTATGTGCTGTTGGGGTAAATAACGAGGGAGAGGATCTGCAGACTTCTCAGAGAGTCTGATCATCCAGGAACATTAAGGGGAGAAAACCAGAGTCAACAAACTTTGATTAGATGCAACACGATTATTCTTTTTTTGAACGGTCCACGAGACTGGAAGGTGACGGAGGGGAAGCCAAGTTCAAGTGTGGGACACAGGCAAAGCAGAGGCAGAGAAGAAATTTAGAAGAAAGGAAGAAGATGGAGAAGAATTTGAGTAAGACAAGGGAGACCAGGCAGGACACTGTGAAAGAAGGGCAAGGAGCATAGAAAGAAAGTGTTTGTTCAACCTTGGGATCGTGAATCCCAGAGAGCTCCTCAAAAGTTTTCTCGCCCACCATCACGGCGGCCAAGTTGGCTGTGTAGCTGGAAAGGACCAAGAGGCAGAAGATGGCCCAGAGGTTCATGAGGAAACGGCCCGTCCAGCACTTGGGCGTCTTGCTGGAGACGGTGCGGCCAAAAAGGATGGCGTAGCAGAGGTTCAAGGCTGACGAGTAGGAGAAGATCTTCATACGGTTGCGGCCGTGGGGCGTCATGCCGTAGGGGCTCTTCCACTCGTACAAGGTGAGGAAGAGGGCCGTCATGTGGAGAGCCACGAAGATGCCCACCCACATGGACCAGTGTAATGGCCACATGAAGGCCCCGATGGGCGATGCAGTGTCCCAGATCCTCACCAGGATGCCCAAGCTGGTGGAGAAGAAAGGGCTGGTGAAGTCGATCACTTGACTCCGGGCTGAATTGATGCTGAAGGATGTCACGGCCATGTGGGCCGTGCCACTCAGGAGGTCTCCTACCAGCCCTGTCCAGCGGCCGTTCTTCCACGCCCCGTATTTTCCGTCTCCCACGATGTAGAGGTCGAAGTCAAAGGGCATGTCTTCGGCCAGCTTCTCCAAGAGGTCGATGCAGTAGCCGTAGCAGCATTTCCGGTACTCCATGGGCACCGAGCCGTTCTCCGAATTCAGCTCCTCGAAGAGGGCATTGAGCACAGAGGAGTCATTGGTGTGAGGATCCAGGCAGAGTTGCCCCGCTGGACAGTTGCCCTCTTTGTCTACCTGGAAAGAGCACCAGTTAATAACCTTTTGAATATCAAGCAGGAAATTGAAGGAGCTGGCCAGGAGATACCTGGAGATCAGCCAGGGGTGAACTGCTACTGGTTCGCACTGGTTCGGGCAAACCGGTAGCTAATTTTATCATTTTTAAGGACTGGTTCGGCAAACTGGCAAATCCCACCCCTGGCTGGCCCTGCCCACCCTCCCAGGAATCCCCACTTGGCCCATTTTGGATGGCTGGTTAAGGGCAGGGCCTGTGCAGAGGCTCGGGGAGGGCAAATAATGGGCCTCCCGGAGGCTCCGAAAAGCCAGAAATGGGCCCGTTTCCAGCGTCCAGAGGGCCTCCAGAGTTCAGGGAGACTGTTTTCGTCCTCCTGGAGGTTCTAGGTTCAATGGGCCTCCCAGAAGTTCCAGCCTCCAGAGAGCCACCACGGTTTTCGTGGTGTTGCACAATTTTATATTTTTTGCAACAGAGAAATGTCTGTGAGGCAATCGGCAGCTGCCTCCCCCCCCCACATGTCCCGATGTACCTACGCACCTCCCGGATGAAGACAAAGGGGTGCTCCACCAAGGTCACCACCCGCAGCTTCATGCGCGAGAAGCCCTCGCCCTCGGCCTGGTTCTTGCGCTGCAGGTGCTGCGGCCAGCTGCCCTCCTCGGCTTCCATTTCACCCCCCTTCCAGCTCCCCACCGTCACCCATGTGGGCTGGCCCACCGAATCCCTCAGCAGGCTCCAGATTTTGTACTGACAGTCCGTGTGGATGTGAGACGTGTTGTGCACAAAGACCTCGCCTGTCTGGCCATGAAAAGATGTGTTGGCTAAAAACCTGCAATAGGGAAAGTGAAAAAATAAAAAAGCAGGAATCAGAATAACAGGATAACAATGTTAAGAGGGTCTTTGGAGGTCATCTAGTCCAGTGGTTGCCAACTGGTGGGCCGGGGACCACTGGTGGGCCGTGAGAAAGTTTTGGTGGTCCGCAGAGAAATTCCACCCCCAGAGGGCCCCCCACCAAAGCAATTAATCCAGGCTGCACGGGAATACAAGGCTGCGCTGCCCACATGGCCTGCGGGAACCCTCCCTGCCCACTCACTCCTCACCCGGCAAACTTACCTGCTAAATTGCTATTTTTCCTTTTTTTACTCCCGACCGTCAGCTGTTCTGCTGTGCCGGGAGATTTAGATTAGCTAGAAAGTAGGAAATTGTTGGATTTCTTGCTTTCTAGCTAGTCTTTAGATGAGCCGAACCTTCCATAGGACTGAAGCAGTCCAGACTGAGCTAGCCGATGGCAGAAACACAGATCTCTAAGTGAACCTGTGATAATGTGAGCAACTCAATCTGCCTGCCTGCCTTGCCTGATTTTGGGTAAAAGTTGTTCTTTTTCTTAATAAAAATTTCAATATTTATATAAATATTCATAATATTCACATACAAGCCATGCCCAGCCAGCCCCATGACCACCAAGCCACACCCACAAATTAGGCCACGCCCACAGAACCCGTTAATGCTCCCCAGGATTTAAAATTAGGAGTTTGGTGGTTCTTGAGGTCCAAAAGGCCTGGGACCCCTGATTTGGGCTTAATCATGGTCATATGTCGAGGACTACATGGTGGGAGAAGGGGTCGGTTACTCTTATGCAGGGGTGTCAAACTCGATTTCATTGAGGGCTGCATCAGGGTTGTGTTTGACCTTGTGGGCCGGGGTGGGCGTGGCCAGCTTGATGTCACCCAGGTTGGGGGCATCTGTGGTGGCCCAAGTGCTCTGCCAGTGGGCAGAGAGTGGCAGGAGGCCGTCGCAGCCGAAAACGGAGCCTGGGAGGGCCGCACACAGCCCTCGCCAGCTCCATTTTCACTGTCAGAGGCACCACAGGCCGGTCCTTTGCTGATTTTAGGGCAGCCCTGTGGGCCAGAGCTAAGTACCCCGCAGGCTGGATCCTTCCCCCGGGCCTTGAGTTTGACACACCCCTCTGGCTCTTATACATCCAAAAATCAAGAGCAGCTTACTCACTGGGAAAGGTAGAGTCCAGAGGATTCAGAGTCCACAGCGTGTTTGTCGTTGCAATTCACCATGCTCTGGATGAGGGCAAGGTCAGGCCGAATGTAGACAGCCCGGGAAATGGCACGGGACACCAGGACGATGGCATCCTGGATGAAGTGTTCCAGGGAGGGCCTGTCCACCTCCCCAAAGGCCAGAAGACCTAACGGCAGCCCCTCCGTCTGGAGCTCATCCACATTCTGGGGTTGCCCCCAAACCCAGTGGAACTGCTGAGTGACCCCCAATTCCTTCGCCATCCGGAAGATGAGCTGGGAGAAGGGAGCATTGCACCCGAAAAGCAAAGCCGGGCCAGGCAATTCGCGGTATTCCTCCATGTGCCGCCGAAGATGGCGAGCAGCTTCTCTCTCCTCCAGGAAGCTCAGGTCGATCACCACCGTCTTCTCCAGGCGGGCATGGCTGGTCCAGAGGTCGACAAAGGCAGAGGCATCCCAGGCTTGGCACAGAACCAGGGTGACGTCCTGCCAATGGTTGGCATGGAAAATGGTGACCAGCAAGTCCAGGAGAGTCTCGAAGTCACCGCATTGGTCCATGTGGAGATGGAAGGGGTTCTGCGAGGAGTCAGGGGTGGAAAAAGAAAGTTTAAAAGCAAATGAATACAGGCAGTCCTCGACTTATAGCAGTTCATTTAGTGACCGTTCAACGTTACAACGGCAATGGAAAAAAGTGACTTTTAGGACCCCTTTTTCACCATTACAACCTTTGTATAGTATCTGCAGGATTATGGGGATCAAAATTCATAGGCTTGGCAACTGGTTCGCACTTATGATCGTTGCTGTGTCCCAGAGTCACGTAATCCCCTTTTGTGACCGTCTGACAAGCAAAATCCATGGGGGGGCATCCAGATTCACTTAACAACCGGGTGATTAACTTATCAGCTGCAGCGATTCACTTAACAACAGTGGCAAGAAAGGTCATGAAATGGGCCGAACCTCACGGAACAAATGTCTCACTTAAGAACAGAAATGTTGGGTTCAATTGGGGTCATAAGTTGAGGACTACCTGTAGAGCAGTGGTCATCAACCAGTGGGCCACGAGAAAATTTTGGTTGTCCGCAGAGAAATGCCACCCCCAGAGCATCCCCCAAAGCAATTAATCCAGGCTGCGTAGGAACACAAGGTTGCGCCGTCCACATGGCCCGCGGAAACCCTCCCCGCACACTCACTCCTTATCTTGCCTGCTAACTTGCTATTTTTCCAACCATCAGCTACTCTGCTGTGCTGGGAGATTTAGATTAGCTAGGAAGCAGGAATTGGATTTCTTGCTTTCTAGCTAGTCTTTAGATCTTCGGCTCTGCTTCCTTAGGGGACTGAAGCTTTTATTATTCAGTGCACTGCAAGCAAATTTTATGTGACAGACTCAAGTAGCCGATGGCAGGTAGATCTCTGAATGATTCCGTTAGCAACTCAATCTGCCAGCCTCCTTTGCCTGATTTTGGGTAAAAGTTGCTCTATTTTTTATTTAAAAAAATCAATATTTAGATAAATAGTTATAATATTTACATACAAGCCATGCCCAGCCAGTCACATGACCACCTAGCCACACCCACAAATTAGGCCACGCCCACAGAACCGGCTGTTAAGAAATCTGAATCCCACCCCTGCCTCTGTGTGTTTGTGTGTATGTGACAGAGAGAGCGGAGGGGAGAGAGAGAGGTTAGATCAGATCTCTCTCTCTCTCTCTCTCACCAACATCAGCAAGCCACCGTCAGTCAAAATTCATATTAGTGGTCCCCAGGATTTAAAATTATGACTTTGGTGGTCCCTGAGGTCCAAAAGGTTGACAACCTCTGGACTAGAAGACCACCAAGGTCTATTCTATTCTATTCTATTCTATTCTATTCTATTCTATTCTATTCTATTCTATTCTATTCTACCCTATTCTGACTCGTGGACAGCTGCTGTCCTAGGGAGCCTACCTCGCTCTTAGAAAGAGTTTTTGAGATTCAGGTGTGGATAAAAGTATGCCTTTGCAAATGATGATAGCAGCACAAGCATTCCTCCCTTTCTGCTTAGCAGTGTCCCAAGAGGGTTGGTCATTGCTGGCCCACCTGTACCATCCGTAGCCCCACAGCCGCCTTGCAGGAGAAGGCTTAAAACCAGAAGTGGGGCAACCCTGTAAATGTGGTAGCTGCCACCAGAGGGCAGAAGATATCCGCAGCTAAGCTTTAAATTCAGCCCCGCCAGAGAGGTCTCCGATCAGAATAAAACTAAAAGTGGAATTTCAAATAAAGCTAAAGGGTCCCTTGAGTCCAGTTTCGGGCAAAAGACAGAAGTAGTTTGCACTGCCTATTTCTAGGATGCGTTTTTATTTCTTAGCCTGTCCTACAGTCCTGGAATTCTCTGGAGATCTCCTATGCGCGTAGATATCAGGCCTGATGCTGATTTGATTTCATTTTTCGATCAGCCGTGGTCCGAAGAAAAAATTGATGCAGCTCTATTTCCATATCACTCTCTAAAAGAGCCCCCCCCCAAACTCTCCAGCTCGTCGGCATCTTCATGAAGCCTTGGATTGTTCACTGACACCCAACATCTACTGGAAGGAAGAGATTTAGGGCTGGTCTTTGAAGCTGCAGCCATCACAGCAGTCACATGATCACGATTTGGGCTCGTGTTTGCAATTATGACAATCATAGGTCTCAAGGTCATAAACTTTCAATCCTGGCTTCCAACAAGCAAAGTCATTGGGGAAGCCTGCAGGAGGCCATCAATGGCAACCATGTGATGTCACAGGGTTTGCTTAATAATGGCAACTGGAAATGCCAAAGCCACTGTTGCTAACACCGTCCTGGTAAATTGCACTTCACAACCATATCACTTAGCAACAGAATTCCCATTCCTAATTACCGTTTTTTAGCCAAAGACTATCTCTGTGACAAATAATAATGTAATAATAGAGACAACTCAAGGCCGCGCTTGCTGGCAGCTGACCCCACAACTCTGACTCACACTGTTTCACTAGTAGCTCCTTCACCTTCAGGACTAGGAACTGGCCTGGAATTCTACAGGGCCCGCAAAAGATGAACTACTAATCCCAATTGACCTTCCATCATTTATTGATCCCCAGCCATTTATCAATCCTTTAGATCAGAGTTCCCCAACCTTTGTAGTTTAGTGGCCCGGAGCAGAGACAAGAGGGGAAAGAGAGATGGTTCTGTGGGAGGGGCAGGTGCAAGGTGGTGCAAGTGTGCAATGCTTGCACAAGTGAGGCCCCGAGCACTGACAAGTCTCATGCAAGTGGGCCTGTGCGCACACATGTATGCACTTGCCCAGGGGTGGGCTGCTGGGGGGGGGGTGGGGGTCGCAGGGGTTCGGGAGAGCCCCTAGCTAAGATTCTGTGCAGTTTGGAGAACTCCCCATATCCCACTCTTGACTGGCCCCGCCCATCCCACCCCTCCCCTCCCCTCCCAGGTGTCTCCACACGGCCCGTTTTGGATCCAGGTAAGTGCAGGGCACACACAGAGGCTTGGGGAGGGTGAAAAACGGGCCTCCCGGAAGTTTGGGAAGGCCGGAAGTAGGCCCATTTCCAGCTTCCAGAGAGCCTGCAGACCCCAGGGAGGCCATTTTCGCCCTCCCGGAAGCTCAACGGTAGCCTCTGGAGCCCCGGCAGGGCAAAAAGCCCCCCCCCCCCCCCCCAGTGGTACAGGAGGCCCACTAGGCCACGCCCACCATGGCCACGCCCACCCAGCAACGGGGCAGAGAACCCGTTGCTAAAATTTATGAAGCCCACCCCTGCAAGTGCCCCAGCCACCCACTCATGCAACCCAGTTGCGAATAAGCTGCGGACTGGAAGTGGGCTGAGGCCCACAGGTTCGGGATCCCTGCTTTAAATAGTCCCATCAGGCCTTGCGGGTGAATATTGACACTTGGGGGAACCCTGATCTAAAAGACTAAGGAAGACATCCTGATGAGAAACCAGTTTATGAGTGGATTGATCGTGAATTTACCCTATCACAGGGGTGGGCAAACTTTTGGCTCGGGGCCGCATTGACTTTAAAATTTGACAGACGGGCCGGGTCAGCACAAGATTTTTTGGGAATCGCCCACCCTTCCCCCCTCTTCTCCTCCTTCCCCCCCTCGGAGGCTCCCTCCCTCGGAGGCCCCTGAGTCAGGAGTCAGGCTCCGCGCGGCTCCAGTCCCGCTGCCTCGGGAAGGGAAAGGCAAAAGGAAGAGCCGCGGCGGTGCTTTGCAACGGGAGCAGCGGCACAGGAGGCTCAGGCTCAGCGGCTCCTGGTTTTGCCTTTTCCTTCCCAAGGCAACGGGACTGGAGCCGCACGGAGCTGCGCCGGCGGTAGCAACTCCTGACAGCCCCAGCCGGACACCTGAGCGGAGCCCGGGCGAAACTGCCTCTTGCTGCTGCCGAGCACCGCCGGGTCGCTCCTCCAAGCAGCCTGCCCGCCCACCGGGCTTCCCTCTGCCGCGGCTCGGGGCCAGGCGCAAGCGCCCGCGAGTTAAAAGGAAGCCGAAAGTTGCTGGGAAGTTGCTCGGGTGCTGGGAGCAGGCTTTTAAAGTGCCGCCCGAGCAGGACCGCCGAGCCGGGAAACGGGCACCAAGGCAGGGCAAAGCTCCACCAGCAGCGGCCTAGCTTTAGGTGGCTCCAAGCAGCCCGCCCCGCCCGCCGGGTGGAACCCTTCCGCTCCTCGGCGGGAAGACGCTCCAGCCTGCAAGCTTTGCCTTTGCAAAGTTTAAGCCTGGAAGCCCCGGAAAAAAAAGGGGGATCGGTGGGGACTCACCTTCGGAGAGGTCGCACTCGAAGGTGATTTCGAACTCCCAGCCGAGGCCTTTGCAAATTTCTTTTCTTTCCTACCCCTAGATCGCTCCGCACTGTTTTGCAGCTTTGGGGAGCACGCTGCACAGGGCAATTACGCCACGCCCAGCGATTTTTTTTTTCAGGGGCATTGGACAGACCAATGGCAGCGATTTTTTTCAGGGCGGGCCGCATTGGACAGACCAACGGGCCGGATGTGGCCCGGGGCCGTAGTTTGCCCCACCCCTGACCTATCATTTAGGGCTCACAATGCCTCATTAGTGGGAAAGACTGCAAAGCCTCCATGTTCAGAGGCAATCTCTTTCTCAATGCAACAAGGAACTGCGGCTTGTGGCATTGCTGGAGATTTGCTTGATCTGGGGCCCTCCAGATGTGTTTGATTGAGGCTGCTAATTATTCCACAGGTGGCATATTTAGCCCATGGAACTCATTTCCACAAAATATGATGAGATCTGCAAATAAAAAGCTGAATGAATTTATAGAGGACAGACTGTCGGTCTTGAAGATTCAATCTATCTCTAAATTGCATCGAGGTGACATGACTTCAAATATCCGTTGAAAGGAAACAATAACAGAAAAGGGACAAAACTCCATTTATTAAGAAGCATCAGATTGGCCTCCAAATGAAATGCTGGACCAAGAGAGACTTTGGCATCACGCAGGAAGGCTATTCTTATATTTTTACAAATGCAAATATTTCATTTTGAAGACATTTTTAAAAATGTCCATTGTCATGGTCTCCATCACCATCCTGTTGATCGCGACACAAATCAAGGCAACATTCTGAGTAAAGAAACAAAAAGGATTAGCAGATTAACAAATAATCAGAGTTGGAAGGGACCTTGGTCATCTAGTCCAACCCCCCGACCAAGCGGGAGACCCTACACCATTTCTGACAAATGGCAGTCTAATCTCTTTTTGAAAGTTTCAGATGATGGTGCTCCCACAACTTCCGAGGGCAAGGATACCAGGGAAAACCCTTGTAAACAACCCTTAGGGATTATCAGTAGACAAAATCTGGAATTGGAAAGAAAACGTGCCATTTTCATGGACAAGTTGTTCTGTTAAACAGGTCTCCTCCGTTGGAACATCTCAATGATTGAGCCACACCGGATCCAGGAAGGATAAACCATTTTGGAAAGCAAGGGGTTGTGTGTGCCAAATCATGCAGCGTTGCAACGAGCATATTCTGCTATGCAGGTAATTATGTTGTACTCTTCCTTGTAGGTCAATCCAATATTTCTAACACGAACTTGCCAACTCATTAATTCCTTCGGCAGCCTGACGAGCAATTTTATGTGTTTAGGGTATTCAATGATTCCTGCCGGTCTCAATGATGCAAATCTTCTCCCAGCTTCAGCTAACCTCTGACTCTCTATGGTAGGAGTGCGGAACTATGGCCCCTTTAGGACCCGGGGACTTCAATTCCCAGAATTCCTGAGCCAGCCTGCTGCTCTACAGCAGAGTTGTCAAACTCAACGCCCCACGGGCCAAATCCAGCCTGTGGAGTGCTTAGATCTGGCCTGCGGGGCCATTCTGGAAACAGCGAAGGACTGGCCTGCGGTGCCTCTGCTAGCGAGCTCCGTTTTCACTGGCAGAGGGTTGCAGGAGGGCATCACAGCTGAAAATGGAGGTCGGGAGCCCATTTTCGCTGGCAGAACACTCGGGCCATCACAGGCACCTCTGACACCAGCGATGTTGAACTGGCCACGCCAAAGGTGGCATTCAGCAAGTTCTGACCAGTTCTGGAGAACCGGTAGCGGAAATTTTGAGTAGTTCAGAGCAGTGGTGGGATTCAAATATTTTTACCACCGGTTCGGTGGGCATGGCTTGGTGGGCGCACTTTGTGTGCGCATGCATGCCAAACGTGCACTTTGCACAGGTGCAGAGGCATTTGTGCAAGCTCAGAGGCGTTTTAACCAGGGGTGGGATTTTACCAGTTCGCACCTATTCGCTAGAACCAGCTGTTAACATTCTAAGCAGTACGGAGAACCGTTTGTTAGAAGAAATTACTGGCCTAATCCTGTAAGGAAGGCAGGAAGGAAACATTCTGGTGTTGCTTACAGATACTGCCTCTCCGTTAACCCTTATTACATTCTTGGCAGGACTAGACTTCTTGTCTCAGGAACTTCTCTGGAGTTTTTTCCCCCTCCTTTGCTGGTACTTTGCTTGTGTGGAGTGACCATTCAAAGTTACAATGGCACTGAAAAAAGTGACTTATGACCATTTTTCACACTTGCGACTGTTGTGGCATCCCCACAGTCATGAGAGGCCAGGCAAGGAGAAGCGTGCCTCGATGTGAGTGATATTGAGTTGGCCACACCCAGACAATAACATGACCACCAAGCCACGTCCATCCAGTCACATGACCACCAAGCCATGACCACCACCTAAGCCATGCCCACAGAACCGGTTGTTAAAAAATTTGCATCCCACCCTTGGTTCTAACTCACCTCCTGCAAGCCTGCACTCTCCTGGTCGCTTTAGCAGCTGCCGCGCACCACTCTGCTGTGCTGCGCAAAGAAGCTACCCTTCAAATTCAGAGGATAAAGATGAGTATGGGAACCTGGGCGGGCGGGTAGGCCCAACAGCAGAGTGGCAGAGAGAACCGGTTCAATCTCTGCTGCTCATCGCCGCTACTGGCTCGGCAGAACCGGGCCGAACCAGCAGAATACCACCACTGGTTCAGAGAACCAGCAAATCCCACCTCTGACTGGTCCCACCCCCATCTCTTCTCTGCCTCCCGAGTCCCAGATGATCAGCTGAGTCTTCTTTGGTTGCCCTGCACAGGAGAACGGAACTGGAAAGCAGGTTAGTGGGGTGGGAAGGGAATGGGGATTTTACAGTATATCCTTCCCCTGCCACACCCAGCAAGCCACACCCACAGAACCGGTAGTAAAAAAAAATTGAATCCCACCACTGGGCTACGCCCACCCTGGCCATGCCCCCTGCCCGCCAGTACCTCACCCTGAAGTCAAGCACAACCCCGATGCGTCCCTCCATGAAATCGAGTTTGACACCCCTGCTCTATAGTCAGTGCGTCCATAGCAATTCCTCAAGCACAGACATATCAGCCTGACAATATTGTTGTCAATGTACTTGCAGTGCCGCCCACAACTGCTTTATGATTTATGATTTGCGATTTTCCAACATCCCTTTAACATCAATTACAGCCACTTGCTTAGTGAACGTTCGAAATTACAAGAGCCACTGAAAAAAGTGATTTATGATGGTCCTTGCATTTATGACCATTGCAGCATCCCATTGTCACATGATCAAAATTCGGGTGCTGGGCAACCGGCATGTATTTATAATGGTTTGCAGAATCCCAGCGTCATGTCATTGATATTTAGGAACCTTCCCAGCTGGCTTTCAATAAGCAAAATCAATGGGGGAAACCAAATTTGCTTAATGACTGCACGATTCACTTAACAACTGCAGTGATTCAATTAACAACAATGGAAAAAAAGGTTATTTAACAATTTAACTATTACTCATTTAACAATTGCCCTGCTTAGCAACAGAAATGCTGGTGTTTGTTGTGGTTGTAAGTCGAGGACTATCAGTACAGAGCCATTTCTGTCTCAGCACAGGGAAACAGGGCAAGCTCTTGTGGAAATAAATGAGTCCAGCAAAGAACAGATGAGATGCGGCCTTCGCAGATTGCAGAACCTTTGGAAGCTGCCCCAGACAAACCTTGTTAGAGGAGGCTTGGTCCTACACAGCTATGACCCTCTACAAGAGTCCTGTATTTCCATCAACATCACCAACCAGTGGTGGCTCGTGGGGTTAGGATGCTGGGATGGAGGTTAGCAAGCCAGTGTTCGAGACCTGAGTGCTGCTTGTGAGATGGGGTGAGATTCCCATCCTTTGCTCCAGCTCCTGCTAGGGACATGAAAGGAGCTTTCAACTGGGCGTCCCCCGGCCACCAGTGATGTCACCGGCTAATACTTTCAACCCAGAAGTGCCTCAGTGCTTCCGACATGAGGGCAAGCAAGCCAACGTATAAAGCCCACTTCGAATGGAATTGCTAACACTAGTACACAGAGACATGAAATGCAGGACAACTCTTGTGCAAGTGCTAACATAGGTAAACGCATTTGTAAAAACCAAGGAAACCTCCTCCAATCTCGCAATTTCCAGGTACAGGTGGCCAAAAACCTAACAACGGCCCACATCTCGTAGATATGAGGGACACCTACGGTACCCACAATCTATTTGGATCTTTGTTTCACTTGGTATGGCAGGCTCCTGCCACCCACCCACCCAGTGGTGAGATTCATATTTTTTTACTACCAATTCTGTGGTCATGGCTTGTTGGGCGTGGCTTGGGAAGGATCCTGCAAATTCTCCATTCCCTCCCCTCTCCTGGGGGAAGGTTACTGCGAAATCCCCATTCCCTCCCCAGCCCACTAACCTGCTTTCCAGCTCCGTTCTCCTGTGCAGGGCAACCAAAGAAGACCCAGCCGATCATCTGGGACTCGGGAGGCAGAGAATAGATGAGGGCGGGGCCAGTCAGAGGTGGGATTTGTCGGTTCTAGTCTAAACTACTCAAAATGTCTGCCGCCGGTTCTCCAGAACTGGTCAGAACCTGCTGAATGCCACCTCTGAACCCACCCACTCAAAACCCACATGATTGTCTACCCTTCCCTTAAAATAGCGTGTTTTTCAACCTTGGCAACCTGAAGACGGGAAAACTTCCACTCCCAGAATTCCCCCAGCCCTCATGGCTGGCTTACCCAAAACCACTTATCAGAAAGTCTTATTGAATTTCAAGGATTAGTAATAAGTCCCTTCCCTCAGAACTGTCATGCCTTTGAACAGACATTAAACAAATTATCGTAATTTGAAGACTAGCCGTATTATAAAACCCATTGTCACTGAATGAGTTTTATATCGTTGCAGCAAAATTATCATCCCTAATTTCACCAATTTTCATCTTCATAGGAATACTTTAAGTTGAGATATTTTAAATATATATTTTAGTGCACATGGTAATATTTTAAGTAAATTTAAATTTACCTGTTCTTTCCCTGGTAATGGGTTTATGTGTCACCACGGGCCAAGGAAAAACCATTTTTACTCAGTTTTGGATGGAAGCAGTTATTGTCTTACAACCACAACTCAGCCCAACATTTCTGTGGTTAAAACGATGCTGTCAGGGCTCCAGCATCCACCCCCATTTAAATCATGGGTCTCTAGCCGCATCTCTCAGAGTTTGAAGAAGATTTATTAGGAGTGAACATGTCGGTGCTACCTGGGTGTAGCTGACTCTGAGACACATAATTCATTTCACCTTTGACCCTAGTCTTCCCCCCACCCCCTGGATCTATCTACTCCAATGGGACACATCCATAGCCAAGAGTCATCAATCATGCTCTCCAGTTAATAATCTTGTGCGCACTTCGGTTGCCTAGCAAATATCTGTGAAGCATTTAAGGAATGCACTACTTCCCCCACTCCCTTTCTGCTGACAACTCTGAAAGACCAGAGAAATATTTTTGAGTTGACAGATACATTGTTCAGTGAGTTTTACCCAGTTTTGTGACCATCCTTGCCATAGTGAATCACTGCGGTTGTATTCGGCTTCCCCATTGACTTTGCTGGTCAGACGGTCGCAAAAGGTGATCACATGAGCCTTGGACACTGAAACCGTCATAAATATGAACCACTTGCCAAGCATCTGAATTTTGATCATGTGACCATGAGGATGGTGCAACGGTTATGAGTGTGACAGTCAAAAGTCACTTTTTTCAGTGACATTGTAACTTTGATCGGTCACTAAATGAATGGCTGTACGTCGTAGGTTAAGGACTACTTGTAATTTACTCAAGTTATAAATCAAGGTCATTCCATATGCCTACCAAGCAGATAAGGGCTCTTCTGCATTGCATATTCAGCTCCATCCTTGATTATTATTATTTTTAACCTCCTCCCTGGATTGAAGAAGCCTCCTAATGCAGCGGTATCAATCTCCTTATTTGACTAAAGCCTCACTCTCAGCAAGAGCTCCTGAGCAAAAGCTGGAATATACATAACATAGACAGAAACTTCAACAGATCCATCAGCTGGTCAATGAAGAGTAGCTTGCTCCTAAGGGATCTTCCACATTAAAATTAGACTGTGAAACTTCCATAGAGGAGAACAGCAAAAAAGAAAAAGAAAAGAAAAAAGGGTAACCGAATATGCTATGAATAAATTCAGGGTTTATTTTGGTCAGGGTTTAGCAGAAAAGTGAGATGGATATTCCCGGAGCATCTAAGGGAGGTAGAGAAGGGGATTGTTATAGTTTTGGGCAATCTCAGCCATTTTTAAGATGCTGTATGGACTTTAACTCTGGGAATTCACCAGCCAGCATGTTGACTGGGGAATTCTGGGAGTTAGAATCCATGCATTTTAAAACTGCCGTGGTTGAGAAACACTGGTGTGTTAGAAATAAAAGAACAAATGGAAGAAGAATTAATGCATTTCGATAATCAATCCAACCAATTAGCCCAAAAAAAGGCTAATACAATCCTTGGTTGTAGAAACAGAAGCATAGCATCAAAATCACGTGAAGTATTAGTACTGCTTTATAAAGACTTTATAAAGACACCTGGAACACTTTATCCAGTTTTAGTCACCACATTAGAAAAAAGATGCTGTAAACTTTGGAAAAAGTGCAAAGAAGAGCAACTAAGATGATTAAAATGGTCACAACATGGGGGAATGATATGGACGATGTGGGAGTGAAATATCCCAGAAGAAACCTGCAGCATTTGGGGAGCTTTTCTTGCAGTTTAAGCAACTTTAGGGTGACTGAGAAAGTACAGGTAGTCCTCAATTTACAACCACAACTGAGCCCATTTCAGTTGCTAAACGAGACAGTTAAGTGAGTTTTGCCCCCATTTTATGACCGTTCTTGCCACAGTTGTTAAGGAAATCATTGCAATTGTGAACTTGTACAGTTGCAAAATGAATCTTTTTGATTTTGCTTGTCATAATGTCATGAAAGGGGATCACATTATCCTGGGAAACTGCAACGGTCATAACTGTGAGTCAGTTGTCAAGCATCTGAATTTTGATCGCATGACCATAGGAATGCTGCTGCAATGGTCATTAAGTGTGAAAAACATAAGCAACTTTTTTCAGTGTTGTAACTTTGAACGGTCACTAAATGAATGGTTGTAAGTCGAGGACTACCTCTGGACCACCTCAAAAAAACTCAACAGTGATCCAATGATCCATCCCATGTTGTACAGGAAAAAAAATCTTCATATATCATTTCAAATAGGTGGTCAACCTCTTCGTGTAACATCCTCATTTTCTAAAATAGGTTATTCCACTAACAAACAACTCTTGCTGTCAGAATTCTTTCCCTGGTTCCAAACAAAATCCCCCCCTCTTGCTTTCAAAATTCAACATCTTCCTTCTTCACCGAGCAAAAGAAAATAAATTTACAAAACAGATAAATGCAAAACATACACCCAGATCCAGTGAAAACAGCTTTTGACGTGACTGCTAAAAAAACTCCTCTCAAAGCTATTGCCGAATTGCAATTGTCTTCCTGTGAGATAAGGAGGAGACATAATAAATATACAATGTGGAAGTTATTGCAGCAAATAGATTTCATTAAACATGCATGTGAATGAAATGAAGTTTATTTATTTATTTGGTTTTCATCCCAGCTTTATTTTTTATAAATAACTCAAAGCAGCAAACACCTAATATTCCTAATAAGCCTCCTATTTTCCCCACAACAACAATCCTTTGAGGTGGACTGGGCTGAGACAGAGAGGCTGGCCCAAAGTCACCCAACCAGCTTTCAAGCCTGAGGCGGGACTCGAACTCTCAGTCTTCTGATGATTGGCCCAAAGTCACCCAGCCAGCTTTCATGCCTGAGGCGGGACTCGAACGCTCAGTCTCCTGATGATTGGCCCAAAGTCACCCAACCAGCTTTCATGCCTGAGGCGGGACTAGAACTCTCAGTCTCCTGATGATTGGCCCAAAGTCACCCAGCCAGCTTTCATGCCTGAGGCGGGACTAGAACTCTCAGTCTCCTGATGATTGGCCCAAAGTCACCCAACCAGCTTTCATGCCTGAGGCGGGACTAGAACTCTCAGTCTCCTGATGATTGGCCCAAAGTCACCCAACCAGCTTTCATGCCTGAGGCGGGACTAGAACTCTCAGTCTCCTGATGATTGGCCCAAAGTCACCCAACCAGCTTTCATACCTGAGGCGGGACTAGAACTCTCAGTCTCCTGATGATTGGCCCAAAGTCACCCAACCAGCTTTCATGCCTGAGGAGGGACTAGAACTCTCAGTCTCCTGATGATTGGCCCAAAGTCACCCAACCAGCTTTCATGCCTGAGGCGGGACTAGAACTCTCAGTCTCCTGATGATTGGCCCAAAGTCACCCAACCAGCTTTCATGCCTGAGGAGGGACTATAACTGTTGAGGTAATTCCCCGTTAGGAGAATGAGCGCACACAGGGAGACGTAGTGAGAGTGGTGAAGAATAACACACAACTAGCACACAGATACACTGAATAGTAAAATGTAGGTTTTTACTTCCAATAAATGTTTAAGCAAAGTCCAAACAAGCAGTCCAAGTCATTCACAGTTAAAGCAGTCAGTTTTCAGTCCAGGGATAATCCAATAACAAAGTCCAGTATCAAAAACAGTTCAGTAACAGACTTACATCAAATCCAAGAAGAACAGTCAATACAGGAAGGCAACAGTCTCCAGAAAAGTACAGAACAGAACAAGCCAGGTTTCTGGCTCCATCTTATGGCCGTTTGAAGAACCACACCCAATTACAATTTTAGCATTCCCTTAAAGAGACAGTATTAAAATGTCTATCCTGGTTTATATATTTTCCAACCCAACTAACTGTTAGGTGACTTACATTCCTAACAAGAACTCTCAGTCTCCTGATCATTGACCCAAAGTCACCCAACTAGCTTTCATGCCTGAGGCGGGACTAGAACTCTCAGTCTCCTGACGATTGGCCCAAAGTCACCCAACCAGCTTTCATGCCTAAGGCAGGACTAGAACTCACAGCCTTCTGATTTGTAGGCCAGTGTCTTAACACCAGGTGGTTGAGCTTTCATTCTAGTTCTTCTCACTATTTGGGGGAAAAGTAGCTGCCAAGATGCTGAACAAAAGCTAATTTGAAAAGAAGGGTGGGTAGTTTCGCAAGGCTATGAGTCCAGAAGATTGTGATCATATTGTATTTAGAAAATTAGGATCACACATCAATCTTTCATCGGCCTGGCCTAGACTAAACACATTGAATTCTACTTTGTACTGGATAGGTTTTGTAACCTGTTCTCAGCAACACAACTTAAGAATTAATTTGGGAGATATTGAAGAATTTTAATGAAAAAGGATAGGGCGGGGTCCCCAACCCGTGACGGGACCGTCCGTGGAACAAGCGATCTTTGATGAAAAGTGCTTCTGGTGAGCTTTCTGGGTAGAAAGCTCACCGGAAGCACTTTTCATCAAAAGATGGGGCGCTGCGTCGTGTTTCGGTAGAAAGCCATTTCACCCGATACGAGGGCACGCTCATCTTTTTGATGAAAAGTGCTCCGGTGAGGTCACCGAAGCCTTTTCATAAGGTTGGGGATCACTGGACTAGGGATTTAATGAAAAAAAAGGGACTAGGGGTGACATGATAGCAGTGTTCCAATGTCTCAGGGGTTGCCACAAAGAAGAGGGAGTAAGCTGTCGTGTCTTAGGCAATATTTATCTTCCAAAAGATGCCTAAAATAAGCAGTTAAAACTCTACGAAGGCTCCCATACAGTTTCTTTATTGGATCACACCAGGCATCCTCAAAGTTATGTTGAGATTAATCTAATGACCAATCTTTGCATAGTTGATGTCATAGTGTGAAAATATGGTTATCTTCATCCCATAACGATGCAGCAAAGGGAAAGATAACCAGCACGATACTGGATCCAAGCAAGCAATAGAACAAAGGCTTCCCCCAACCCAACTAGAGGTCAATTCAGTGATCAATCAGGATTACAGAGGTGACCACGTGACATGAACTACATTTCCCATGAGGGGGAACAGGTCCCAATTGCTCCCAATTCCCAATTAACTATATACTGTCTGAAAAGCACACAAGCTGTTCTCCAAAGCCCCTGAAGGCAGGACAGGAAGCAACGGATGGAAATTAATCAAAGAGAGAACCAACCTAGAATTAAAAAGACTTTTTCCTGACAAAACAATTAATCAATGGAATGACTTGCCTTCAGAAAGGCAAGGGGGGGCTCCAATACTGGAGGTTTTTAAGAAGAGACTGGACAACCATTTGTCTGAAGTGGTATAGGGTCTTGTGCTTGAGCAGGGGGTCAGACTACAAGACCTCCAAGGTCCCTTCCAACTCTGATAAAGGAAGAAGCAATCAAGAAATACCGGTATGTAAGCAGACATGAAATTGATAGAGCAGCCATGAAGATCCTGTAAAACGGGAACCAGATATTGTGATGTGTCCGTGCCTAACAATGATCACAATCATGCACGCCATGATATTCCCCGTGATGTTCTAGGAAAGGAAAAGCTGGACTTTGAAGAAGCCTGACAGGGACAGTATTGATGCTTTTGAACTTTGACGTTGGAGAAAACTCCTGAGAATAATGTGCACAGACAAGAAAACAAACCGATGGATGATTGAACAAATCAATCCAGAGTTTCACTTGAGGCCCAAACCATCAGGCTGAAATGATCCTAACTCAGAAACTAAGCTAAGACTCAGCTTCCGGGAGAAGGAAGGCCACTTGGTTTTTCTTGCCTTGCTTTTCCAACCATTGAATTGAATCTATATATATAAAAGCGAAATACCACTCGCACATCATCACAAAATCTCCAGAACTGTAAAGCCTACAAACTTGACATTTGGAACGTATCTTCCTCTTGGCTTCTAGGTGCTCACTAAGAAAGGATGTTTCGAAATGACCATCAGAGCATTAGTATTTCCTATATTATTATTAACACGCTCTGATGCTAAGGAGTTCTACTCCCCCTCCCCACCTGAAAAGAAATCTGTTCCAAATGCAAAACAGAAGCAGAGGAGTTTCAGTTTTAGTTTCACAGCACCAAGCAGCTTTAGTACAGAACAGCTGAGCTATACCACACCCAGTCTCTTTGCTATCTCCTTCTTGCTCACACAGTAAATACTGCTTCAGTTTCCAAGCAGCCCTCAACTCTCTCACACACTAACAGGATGCCAGCCAGACGAATACTGATGGATGCTGTTGGGCAGAGGCACAATTTTTCCCCTTATATTCCTCCCCAAAAACTAAGCCCAACCACATTGTTTTGTAGCGAAGCACGGGTATCGAGCTAGTTGTTGATAAATCACAATATCACAACTGGGTGAGGTTTTCCAGAAGTGGTCGCAATAAAAGAAAATGGTGGCAAGAAAGGTCGTAAAATGAGGCAAAACTTACTTAACAACTGCCTCGGTTAGCATTGGGCTTGGTTGTGGTTGTAAGTCGAGGACTACCTGAAAGACCCCATATTTCTCTTCCAAATATGAAAAAGAAGAACCTGCTGGAAACCACCTGTTGGTTGGCTGCCATCCTGTCGTTATCAGCTTGACCAAGAATGGGATGTAGAAATACAAGCTAATGAAAACTATCTCTCCATGTTCAATATTTATTCATTTATAGCTTTTTTAGAGAGATCGGACAGCTATTTGTCTGAAATAGTACAGGGTTTCCTGCTTGACCAGGGTGGGTGAGTGGATGGACTAGAAGATCTCCATGGCTAGTGTGGGCCTGGCTAGTCTAGTGAAGAGAAGGACCAGGGGAGACATGAGAGCAGTCTTCCAATATTTGAGGGGCTGCCACAGAGAGGAGGGGGGGTCAAGCTATTTTCCAAGACACCCAAAGGCCAGACAAGGAATAATGGATGGAAACTGAACAAGGAGAGATTCAACCTAGAAATAAGGAGAAACTTTCTGACAGTGAGAACAATCAACCCATGGAACAGAAGTTGCCCTCGGAAGTTGTGGGAGTGCCATCACTTGAGGCTTTCAAGAAGAGATTGGACTTTCATCTGTCAGAAATGTTGTAGGGTCTCCTGCTTGGGCGGGGGGTTGGACTAGATGACCTACAAGGTCCCTTCCAACTCTGGTTATCTGTTAAGGTCCCTTCCAATTCTGTTATTCTGCTTTTGATGTGAGGCAGAAGAAGCGCAAGCTACCCAGCCAGCCTTTCCCCCCAAAAACACCCCAAAATAATTATTAGCCAAAATAACTTGGAGTTTCTATCCGCCTACAGGGTGTCAGGCAAGGAGAGGACAAATTGACAGAGATTTATGACCCAGCCATAAACAAATGAATTGCTTGGCTGGATTTGATCCACCTGGCCCAATCTTTTGTCTCCAGCAATAATCTGTAAGGAAGAACCCTTTTCCCCCCAAGAACACTTTAAAAAAAAAAAAAGCAAACACTAATAGAAATTGAACACGGTGGTAGGCAGCCATTGGATTGGGAGATTCTGTTTTGGATTCCTACACCAGTCACATATTCCTCTACAATCCGACTCTACTTGTCATTTTCCCCCCCGTAAACAATTGCACGTGCTCAGTCTTTATCAGGCTTGTGTTTTCAACGCAAAAGGTGCTCCCTTATTTTTTATTCATGCAAGATCTCTTGTAGTTCTGCACAGCATGACAATTCTTCTTTTTCCGTTTGTCACGATTTGGCATTTTTCCTGTACTCTCTCTCTTTTTTTTTAAATACTTGCAATTTGAGTTTGAAATCAGACGCAATGCTAGACCCATTCTTTAGGGATTTGCATGCTGTTGGTTTTTGTTTTTTTTAAAGACATCTCAACGAGCAGAGTGATCATCAAAGTCAAAAACACAGTTAGCCCTTGCTTTCCTTTCCTTCTATGGCCAGAAGGCTCCTCCATCACCTGGATACGAAAAAAGAGAGAATGTTTTGTACCATCTAATTGTACCCCAAACTCCTTTGTTTCCTCTCTCTGCTCCTTGGCTTTCTTGTTTGCAAAATGGGGATGACTAAGCTGTTTGCCACAACTCAAAGCCACATGAAGCAGTTATGCCCACAAAGCACTTTGCAAACAAGGATAAGACAGAAAGCAGATGGTACGCTTGGAAGCATTTCGCTGAAACCCATGAGTGGGCCAAAGAGAATAGCTGGTATTCACAGCTGAAATAATTAGCTGATTAAAGGCTTGTGTCAAAGGCCCAGGGCGCTCCCAGAGAGGAGGCTGACTGATGTGATTCTGAATGAATATCTAAACTGACATTGGTGCCTCCTGGTCGCCTGGCTTTGAGTAGGTGATCGTGGAATGTATGGGGGGGAATGATATGCAACAGTTTGGGGAAATTCAGCAGTGTAATTGGACCAAGCTCAAGGAAGGAAGGAAGGAAGGAAGGAAGGAAGGAAGGAAGGAGAGGGAAGAATGAAGAAGGAAGAAAGTAGAGGGATGAAAGAAGAAAGGAGGGAAGGAAAAAGGATGGATGGATGGAAGGAAGGAAGGAAGGAGGGAGGGAAGGAAGGAGAGGGAAGGGAGAGAAGAAAGAAGCAAGGAAGGGACTAAAGGAAGGAAGGAAGGAAGGAAGGAAGGGAGAGGGAAGAATGAAGGAAGAAAGTAGAGGGATGAAAGAAGAAAGGGAGGGAAGGAAAAAGGATGGATGGAAGGAAGGAAGGAAGGAGAGGGAAGGGAGAGAAGAAAGAAGCAAGGAAGGGACAGAAGGAAGGAAGGAAGGAAGGAAGGAAGGAAGGAAGGAAGGAAGGAAGGAAGGAAGGAAGGAAGGAAGGAAGGAAGGGGAGAGGGAAGAATGAAGAAGGAAGAAAGTAGAGGGATGAAAGAAGAAAGGGAGGGAAGGAAAAAGGATGGATGGAAGGAAGGGACAGAAGGAAGGAAGGAAGGATGTCTGATGCTCCCTACCAGATTCCCACAAGGACATTTTATGGAGAAGCAGCAGGAAGTCGGAAGTCACTCCAGCCTTCATGTCTTTTTTTGCCCGTCCTTCATCATTCTGTTTCTCTGTTTAAATAGGAAAATATCTCTGAAATGATTACCCAGTGGGACCCAGATTGTCTAGTAGTTCCAAAAAGAATCCTGCTTACGAAAGTAGCCCAACTGTAGTAGAATATTTGTAGCAGTAGTCAGAAGGAGAATGGTTGTAGTAGCATTTTGGTGAAGCATGTTTTTAGACTTAACACATTTTATTAAAGGCATATATTTTCATGAGCTACATGGTATTCCCTCTGCCTTTCCAGGAGGCAGGAAACTGGCTGCTGATATATGATATAAGGGAGTGAAGGATTGCTAGACTGGCTGGGAAACTGTCACAGAATGTTGAAAATGAAGATCACGTGACCGCAGCAGCAGCCAGTTGCACCGAAACAGCCACAACTTTCCCAAATTTCATTCCCTCAGGAATTATACATTCCAAATTTTGGATGCATTCTCTAAGTCCATTTTAGGTACCTTGGTTCAAAAACCGTTGCCCTATGGTTCACTATCTCACCCAGTGAAAAGTCATCATGAGAATTTTAGTAGTACACAGATAGATAAAGTCAAGCAATTCCGCACGCTTCTCCTTTCAGTTCTTATTAAGTCAGATGAAAGAGCATTTGCCATCCCATTTGCTTTCAGAGATTTCACGCATGGAATAAGGCATTCTTTCATTCCTTGTGTGATAAGGCAGTCCGGGGATTTGTGGTTAGGTGCATATGCGTGAGTGAATGAGTAAGCATATGATCTGTCTTATATTGTATATTCTTTCACCTGCAGAGTAGCAGGTTCCTGATTTCTCCTCCTTCCATTCAACCCCAAGGAAACTTTTCCAGTGGGATTTCTCCAAAAAGCAGTGACAGAACTTCTTCACCCTTAAGAAGCTGTTAGAGAATTTCTCCTCCTGGAGAAATTTAGTAAAACCTCCTGTCTCATTTTTCTGCCCTCTTAATCTGATGCAGAATCTCGGGAGGTGATTAATGACCAGCTCCATTCCTAGCCTGTTTCCTCGACTTACAACCACAAATGTAGTCCTCGACTTACAACCACAAATGAGCCAAACATTTCTGTTGCTAAGCAAAACAGTTGTTAAGCGAGGTTTTCCCGCATTTTACAACCTTTCTTGTCACAGTTGTTAAGTTCAGTGAATCTGGTTCTTCACTGACTTTGCTTGTCAGAAAAAGTGATGATATGACCCCAGGACACTGCGACCGTCATAAATATGAATCAGTTGCCAGTGTCAGGATTCCGGCAGTTACCCCCATTTAAATCATGAGTCTTGAGCCAAACTTCCAAAACTTCAAAAGGATTTATTGAGAGTTAAAATGTCCTGCACTGCCTGGGTGTAGCTGACTCCGAGACACATGATTCATTGTCACCCTTGACCCTGGTTTTCCCTCCACCCCCTGGGTGTATCATAATTCATATTCTCCAATGGGACACATCCATAGCCAAGAATCATCAATCATCCTCTCCAGTTAGAATTTTGCATGGCAGAAACTTCAGTCACCTAGTTACTATCTTTGAAAACATTTATGGAATGCAGTTTCGGTTTGCAAGCTGCTGCGCTGCTCCCCCCTCCCTTTCTGTTGGCAACTCTAAAAAGACCATAGAAATATTGTATGAGTTGACCGGCAGGCCTCTGAATTTTGATCACATGACTATAGGAATGCTGCAAGGGTTGTAAGCACGAAAAACAGTCCCAAGTCACTTTTTCGATGCCGTTGTAACTTCGAACAGTCACTAAATAAACTGTTGTAAGTCAAGGACTACCTGTATCCCTTCTGCCTATAAGCACACAAGACAGCAATGTTTAATTGAAACACCCCGTAAAAGAACCCAGGAAATCTCTAGGGTGCCCAGATCCTCGCCTGAAAATCATGAAATTATTATAAGTCTTTCTGAAAGCAGATCAAAAGACGAGACCCGTCTTTTGGCTGAGGACTGCAGTCAGTCTTTTCCCACTTAGAAATGTATCTCTGTGCAATTGCAATTTCACCATGTATGATGCTGTTGGGAGTTTTGCAAAGATGCAGTGGAAAAGAGGGAACAGATAACTAATGGAAGCTGAAATCTTGTATAAGAAAATAACCTACTGAACTCAGGGGTCACTCATCCAGTTACCTTTCTGCTAAGTTTAGAAAATAATGCATTTTCTTTCAGGAAAAAAAAAAAAAAAAAGCACAGACCTTGACCAACTCAAAATGTTCATTCCCATCATTCCATTCCCCTCCCTTCACCCCAATGTTTTAAAAGCCAATGCGTTATAATGGTTAAGTGGAGAACCAACTTTCAAGTCCCCCCTCAGCTGTGAAGTCCTATGTACCTCATAACCAGTGGTGGTATTCTTCCGGTTTGGCCTGGTTCTGCGGAGCCAGTAGAGCCAATGAGCAGCAGAGACTGAAACAGTTCACTCTACCACTTTGTTGTTAGGCCCAGGGGTGGGATTCTACCAGTTCGCACCTATTCGCTAGATCCGGTTGTTAACATTCTAAGCAGTTCAGAGAACCGGTTGTTAGAAGAAATTACTGGCCTAATCCTGTAAGGAAGGCAGGAAGGAAACATTCTGGTGTTGCTTACAGAAACTGCCTCTCCGTTAGTCCTTATTACATTCTTGGCAGGACTAGACTTCTTGTCTCAGGAACATCTCTGGAATTTTTTCCCCTCCTTTCCTGGTACTTTGCTTGTGTGGAGTGACCATTCACAGTTACAATGGCACTGAAAAAAGTGACTTACGACCCTTTTTCACACTTACGACTGTTGCAGCATCCCCACAGTCACGAGAGGTCAGGCGAGGAGATGCGTGCCTCGATGTGAGTGATGTTGAGTTGGCCACGTTCAGCCAGTCACATGATCACCAAGCCACGTCCACCAGTCACATGACCACCAAGACACACCCACCAACTAAGCCACGGCCACATTTTTTGTTAAAAAAATTGAATCCCACCCTGGTTAGGCCCACCCGCCTGCCTTGGCTCCCAGACTTTATTCCTTGCTTTTGAAGTGCAGCTGCTTTGCGCGGCACAGAATAGGGCTGCGCGGCAGCTGCTGAAGTGACAGGGAGAGTGCAGGCTTGCAGGAGGTGAGTTACAACGCCTCTACACCTGCGCAAAGTGCGCGTTTGGTGTGCGCACGCACACAAATGTGTGCCCCCGCACAAAGCATACCCACCAAGTCACGGCCACCGAACCGGTGGTAAAAATCTTTGAATCCCACTACTGCTCATCACATTTGTTGTTATGAGCAGTGGCCCCCAACCTTTTTTGAACCAGGGACCGGTTTCACGATTATTTATTCTTCCACAGACCGGTACCTGAGTAACGCGAGACTCCACCGCCATCAGGACGGCTCTTCGTTCGAAGCCGCCCCCCCCACTTCGATGAAACTAAGGCGTGAGCACCCAAACGCCGCTTTCCAACCGAAAACCCGGAAGCAACCGAAAACCCGGAAGCGCCATCGAAACAAGATGGCGGCGCCCAAGCTTTGCGGCCCGGTAAAAAATGATCCACGGACCGGTACCGGTTCGGGGACCGGTGGTTGGAGACCCCTGGTTATGGGAATAAAATAAGGGATGTCTCACTTTGGGACATTGTTTTAAGTGAGGGTGGGTGGGTGGGCTTGTGTGGATTGGTTGAGAGTTGGCATTGTCTCTGGTTGGCTGCCTGGTTGTTTTCGATTCTAAGGGGTTCGTAGGCTGGTTGGTGGAAATTGCTTGTGGGAAGTGCCAGGCTTCGATGAACTCACGAGCGTGCCGAGTGGTAGCGTGGCCTTAGGTAATTTTTGTGTTGCTCCAATCAAACTGGTGGCGCTTGGTGTCAACGTGGGTGGAGGTTAAGGATTTGGTCAATGAAAAATGAGGACCCAGATCGTTGGGGGCAATATGCTGACTCTGTAAAACCCGTTAGTGAAGGCTGCAAAGCAGTATATAAGTCTAAGTGCTATTGCTATTTGGGATCATGGTGTTTGACTGACCCTCATCTGATATAACCTCCCCATCACAAGACTCATCACAAGTTCTCACTGATGACTCACACCTGACCCATCACAAGGCCCTCACTTGACATACCCACACCTGAAGCCCTTAGCAGAGGTCTCCAAACTTGGCAACTTTAAGACTTGTAGACTTCAACTCCCAGAATTCTCCAGCCAGCTGGCTGGAGAATTCTGGGAGTTGAAATCCACAAGTCTTAAAGTTAAAGTCTTAAAGTTGCCAAGTTTGGGGACCCCTGCCCTTATAAACAGAAGAACACTGACATAACAGATAACAGAGTTGGAAGAGAACTTATAGGCTATCTAGTCCAACCCCCCGCCCAAGAGGGAGACCCTACACCATTTCTGACAGATGGGAGACCAATCTCTTCTTGAAAGTCTCAAGTGATGACGCTCCCACAACTTCCGAGGGCAACTTCTTTTCCATTGGTTGATTGTTCTCACTGTGAGAAAATTTCTCCTTATTTCCAGGTTGAATCTCTCCTTGTTCAGTTTCCATCCATTATTACTTGTCTGGCCTTGGGAAATAGCTTCATCCCTTCCTCTCTGTGGCAGCCCTTCAAATATTGGAAGACTGCTATCATGTCTCCCCTGGTCCTTCTCTTCACTAGACTAGCCATGCCCAGTTCCTGTAACTGTTCTTCATATGTTTTAGTCTCCAGTCCCCTCATCATCCTGGTTGCTCTTCTCTGTACTTTTTCCAGAGTCTCAACATCTTCCTTATAATGTGGTGAACAAAACTGTTCACCACATTCCCTAAACTCCACTGAGTTTACCTAGCCTGGTAACAAAATGTTCTGGAAACCAACCCACAAGCTCAGACAATGAACCTTCACCCTCATCCTACATCCGAGCTACAGATATTTTCCACTGTTGCTTTAAGTCTCAAGCGAAAGAATGGAATATCGATGCAATAAGGATGGAACCACAACAGCATTTTTTTGCCAATGGCTGTTTGAACCAAAGTGGGGCTGGTTTTGTGTTGACAAAGAGGGACATTTTCAGCCTGAAACTCACTGAAAATCCAACCGACAACATTGGTAAAGTGTTCTTAAAGAACAAGAGAGGGAAGATGAAGAATTGAGCGCTGGGAACAGGCTCCCGTTGTTCCTCTGTGTTGCTGCTGCCCAGACTCCAAAGGCTCCGGAGTCAGCACCCCACTCCCAGATGATCCTGGCCCCATTTCTGCATCGGATGCAGGACCCTCATCCGAATCATCTCCAGTATTCCCGGACTGATCCCCTTTCTTCCCTACTGTCTGATTCCACTGCCATCTGCACAGGCTGCTGGTGAACCGCAACAATGCCAATCTATAGAATTCCAAAGATGCGGATTAAATAAGAACTATCCCAGCCAACCTGAGCCTTTCCCACCCCAGCACCCTAGGTGTAGTGGAACTAAAACTCCCAGAGTCCCCAGTGTCTGTGCCAGGTAAGGAATACTGGGAGTTGCAGTCCTAACCTATCTAGAGCTCACTGGACTGGGAAAGTTGACCCAGCCGCTTTCTACACTGTTCCGGTCTCTTTTCATGCTCTATTTATATTTCATACCTCTCTCACCAATTCTCCGCTTTGCAATTCCAGTCTCTCAACTGGAATTAAGGTGTAAAGTGCTCCGAGCCCAAAGCATCAATTTAAACCAAGCTGAAACTATCCAGTTCTCAGCAACTGACCATTTGCCAGATCAGTTCGCTTTCCAGAGGCTTTCTCCTGCTCTCGGGGAGACAACAATTGTTTCACAGGGATGAGTAAAATCTCCAGGGCTTTCCGGCTACTATTATAGCCGCAACTTCTGAACCTCGGAGATGTCCAGCTTGTAAAGGCCATCATGCTGGGATGAAGTGAAATGCCCTCAGGTTTTAAATGCAAACTCCACACAAGCTTTTCGTTCTGACTGTGCCTTTTCCCCCCCACCCTCTCATTCTTTCTTTCTTTTTACCGATGTGCCGGCAGGAAATTGGTTTTTGCCAAGCCTATAGATGAAATACAAATGGCCTGCCAGGGAAAATTACTTGCCGGGGGACGAGGAGCAAAAGATGCTTTCAATCTGATCGATAGGATGTGAAAATGAGGGGGGGGGGGGGACAAGGGAATGGGGAGAGGGGGAAATCCCCCTTTGGCATCTTGACATGACCTTGTAAGCCTGTTTATTCTGTAAATAATTTCCTGAAGGGGGAGAAAAGAGACATTGGAGATTCCAGAAACTCTGTTTGTTCCCCAAATAGTGTTTTAGCTAGATGGCACACAGTGGAATGGGTAAAACTATGCATGCTTGATCTCATTGTTCCAATATACCCTAGTGGCTTTATTTTTGCCAGGCGTAGGTGCCAACAAGCCCAGCTTTGGGTACCTGCCTTCCCTCTGTTCCTGAGTAGCTCCCTGCCCTTCTTGGCTTGACAAACCCAACCCATTTCTTAACTATCCTCTGCAGGCTACTGCAGAACGGCAGAGGATGGGGAGCGTTATACAAACACCAGCAGGGCTAAAGCAAAGTGGCCGTGCGCCAGTAAAAGTGGGCATTGTTCAAAAGAGGGCTCTACTACCAACCTCATTTTTTCTCTCCCTCCATAGAATCTTGATCCCTTAGAACAGTGGCCCCCAACCTTTTTTGAACCAGGGACCGGTTTCACGATTATTTATTCTTCCACGGACCGGTACCTGAGTAACGCGAGACTCCACCGCCATCGGGACGGCTTTTCGTTCGAAGCCCCCCCCTTTGACAAAACTAAGGCACGAGCAACCCAAATGACGTTTTCCAACCGAAAACCCGGAAGCAACCGAAAACCCGGAAGCGCCGTCGAAACAAGATGGTGGGGCCCAAGCTTTGCGGCCCGGTAAAAAATGATCCACGGACCAGTAACGGTCCAGGGACCGGTGGTTGGGGACCCCTGCCTTAGAAGCTTTATTTCTAGCCTCAGCCAGTGGTGAATTGTTTGAGCCAACCCTGGTCCACACGGACAGATTATTGTATTGCCACTGCAGAATGATCAGGCGTGCCTAACCTTGGCAACGTTAAGACCTGTGGACTTCAACTCCCAGAATTCCCCAGCCAGCGAACAGGGGAAGTCCCAAAGTCGTAAAGTTGCTAAGGTTGGACATTCCTGACCTAAATGGCAATTCTCTTGAGAGGTAGAGCAGAGAAACAGCAGACTAAAAAATCCCAGCTCTGGAATCAATGTCGTTGATTGGACTTGAGCCAGTGATTAACCTACCTTGCAAGGTTGTTGTGAAGATAAAAGAGGAGTGGTCTGATCTATTTGGAGGCAGGAGAGGGTTCACAAGTGGGAAAGAACTGTAAGAATGGCACACACTTGCATCTACCTACCTGCATCTACACATTTGCAGAAGAACCTATTTCTGTCCCTAAAATATCTCAGTTAAACATCCATCAATAGACACATAGAGATAAATCATACCATTTAAGAGGCAATAAAACAGAAGGAAACGAAAAGACCACTGACACATCCTCTCCAACACCATATAAACAAGGATTGACACCAGACAAACACTTGAACAGAAAATAATACCCCAACCAAGGAAACCACCAGAAAAAAACCCGCAGGGCCACCAACACTTGCAGGGCAAACTACAGTGTATAAACAAGAAGGAATCTACTAGATATGCATACACTCACTCTCACTGATGATGTTGCCTAGATGGATACTGAAACATCCACAAACAAACAGCCAAGCTCATCGAACACCAAGGTCCCCACCGTTAAATCCTAAGCTATTTATATTCTCAGCCATTAAATAGAATAATTATGTGACATAGAAGAAAAAAAAAGCTTTCCTTTACAAAGGTCTTACAAATGTATATGCTTTTTTAAAAAAATTAAATCTAACTACAGGCAGCAGCTACTGAGGATCCAATTTTCTGGAACACCTGACAGCAGCTGTAGAAGAAAGAGGAAAGCACAGCAAAAAAAAAAAAAAAAAGGATCCTGAGATCTCTGCATGGAATAGCAATTGCTCAGAGGAGAAACGATCCACTGGAAACCCAACTTAGAGTGCCAGAGAACCAAAACTTCCACTTTTTGGAAAACTACTTCATTCTGCAAAATATGCAACAAATATGAAAATAACAGAGACATTCAGAGCTTCTAAACAGAAGGTTTAAGAACCTTTTATTTTTGGGGTGGGTGGGGGGGACACCCCCATTAGGCTGAAAAGTTATTTCTCCTATTGCAACAGCGGTGGGTGTGATTCAAGAACAGAGAGGAAGGCAACCTATGGTTCAAACAGCCTCATTTTATACCGGAGTGCTGGAACAGGTATTGGGGCTAACACAAAATCTACCTTCTTGTCCCCTCCTGAAATGTTAAGTGAGTAGGATCACCCAGGGAAGAGTTAAGGCTATAACAAGCACCCTGTGCTTTGAGATCAGAAGAACATCAGCATTGGGAAAATTCTTCTGGTTTAGACCCCAGTGTTTCCAAGAAAGGCTGGGAAACCCATTCTGTCTATCAGATATCTCACAGAGCGAACACAGGTAATATTGAGCTTACAGGTCTCAAAATTCAAATCTTCCCTATGTTTCTGAGTACCATGAGATGCTTTTCCATCAGAAATCTTCAGTCTTACTGATTTCTGTCTGATTCTGACAATTCCAATTCCAATTCCAGAGCTAATAGGGCTGGTGTCCTGCCATTTTCTTTCTTAACCTAGTTTCTTTGACCCATTATTTATAGGTAGACCATTCTGAACATGGTGGCCTCCCAGTTTCTAGCATCTAACATTAAGGGATAGATTGCCTCTGAATAAGGAAGCTCCACCGTGCATAATGATTGAAGAAGATTGAAGAAGTCTTGATTTTGAAACAGGAAAAAGCCCCACCTCATGAATACATTCTAACATTCCCCTTTCCTACACCGAGTAGCAATGATGACTCCAAGAATGCCACAAGCAAAGAATGAAAGCGACAAAAGATCTTTATTTTGTCCCCAGGAATGGCACAGGCAGATTGCCACTATACTCTCAGGCTCAATTTAATTACCACACCTAGTAGGAGACGGGAAAGCCACACGAGGACACATAATAATTTATTCTTTGCCAAATGAAATTCATAGCAAGAAATGGCTATTGCAATCTTCCCAACCTGATGCTCCCCAGATGTGTACTGGCAAAAGATGCTGAGAACTGAAGTCCAAAACATCTGGGAAGCAACATGTTCCTTTGCTCCAGCATGTCTTTCTGACTCTGGATACTGAGGGTGCTAATGGGTAAATTCTTGCGAGAGCTTCCATATCTAAGAATAGCTTATCTGCTGGAGGACTAGAAGTACAGTGCATGAGCTGGGTTACAATTGATACCTTTGTTTGTCCTGAATATAGGACGATGATGTACCACGGGTATTTCCTGCATCCAACAGATGAAAGTCGGCAGTTGGTGTCTATGGAAATTCACGGGAGTAGTAAATAATGGTTTAAAGATAAACAGCTCAGGCAACAGAATTCTCCTGCTGGCACTCCTCTAGCATTCAAGCAACCTGAAGAATGGACGCTTGGCGGATGTGGAAATCAATAGCAATCATCACAACCCTCCATTTACAATAGCAGGGCACCACAGGAGTCAACCAAAAGGGCCACAGCAACCAGAAACCGCCCAATCTTCTCTCCCCAGGGATCTACCACCCCCTAAGATAGACTGCACCGGCATATGGAGGCTCCCAGCATCCTTCAAACGGGACAACGGCTTGCCTTGCTCCCAAGCATCCTTCAAACGTTTGAAGGACGCTGGGAGCCTCCATATGCGAGTGCAATCTATCTCTTTGGAAGATAGGCTGCCCCTGGCTGTGGAGGCTCCAGAGAAGGAGGGGGCGAAGGAGGCTTACCCAGGTCCTGAAGGGCATCGGGGGCTCGTCGACATCGTCGCCCGGATCGCCCTCCTGGTCCTGACCCTCCGGCTCCTGCCTGATGCTGATGAAGGGGATGTCCAGAAAGGCGGCGGCGAAATCCACCTAGCAGCTCCCGCCGCGAGGCGGGAAAGGCGAGGACGGCGGCGACCCCTCGCACCACCAGCGCCTGGCACAGCCAGCGGGCCAGCGAGGCCGGGTCCCGATAGAGGGGAGCCCCGGGCAACACCTCCAGGCTGAGGTTGTACGGCAGGAAGGCGGCGGCGGCACGGCTGGCTCGAGCCAGGGCGTTGCGCACCCGGCTCTGCGCGCCTCCTCCGCGGGGCAGCAAGGCGCCCAGCTTCACCGTGTGCCCGATCCGCGCCAGGATGTGGCAGGGCTGCGGGTGGCCCCGGCCCGGCGCGGGGAGCAGCAGCAAAAGGCTGCAGGGGAGCGCCAGGCACCAGCAGCAGAGGAGCGCCCGGCGCAACTCCATAGAGGAAGCCTGCGCGGCGTGGGCGGGCAAAGTTTGGGGCGCCCGGCCCTTCCGCCCCCCTCCTGGCCCCTGGGTGAGCAGGAGGGCTGGGGGCGCCTAGGAGGGGAGGGAAGGGGCCGGGCAGGGCCCGCCCATGGGGACGTCGGGGGCGGAGGAAAGAGCCGGGCGCTGCTGCCGGAGCTGCAGCCGATCCAAGTGGCCGGGCGCTCTTCTGCGCTCTGCCTGGCGCTCGCTTTCCCGGGCGAAGGCGGGATAGATAGGCTTGCCTTGGCGCCGTTGGGCCACTGGGGGCGCTGGACGCGGCGGGGACCCGCCAAAAGAGGGCGGGCCGGTCGGCCGAAAGAACCGGCCGGCAGCCTCTGGGCCAGGGAGGGTGGCATCGCTGCCTCGCGGGGCAGAGAACCGGGGGGGCTTTTCAAACGGGGTGGCCCGAGCGATGAGAGACGGGCGATGGGGACAAGGACGCGTCCGAAAAGCCAGCGGGAGAAGGAAAAAGCGAAAGGCGACGGGTTCAGCTTCGGCACGTGGCGCCTGAGCATGCACAGAGGGCGGAGGAGGAAGCCGGCCAGGGAACGAAGATGGACGAGGCTGCGGCGAGAAGGGCGATCGGCATGTGGCGGAGGAGGTAATCAATCAATCAATCAATCAATCAATCAATCAATCAATGAATCAATCGGAATAGAGCTGGAAGGGACCTCGGAGGTCTTCTAGTCCAACCCCCTGTAGAATTTCAGACAAGTGGCTGTCCAGTCTTTTCTTAAAAACTTCCAGCGATGAAGCACCCACAATTTCTGGAGGCAAGTCGTTCCACTGGTTAATTGTTCTCACGGTCAGTAAGTTTCTCCTCAATTCCAGGTTGCTTTCTGTCCTTGATTAATTCCTGGTAGAGTAGTGGCTTTGTGGGTCTTCTGCCGGATAGGAGACGGAGCTCCGAGCAGACGGAAGGGTGGGTGGGGGATTCGAGGAGAAATCGGTTCCTGCGCACGGAGCCGGTGCAAGAGCGTCTCTGAGGGCGTGCAGAGTGCAGGGAAGGGCGATTCAGGAGGCCAGGGAGGGACGGAGAGGATGGGCCGCTGATGTCCATTGATGTGAGCAATAAGACAAGGAAAAGCACCTCTTAAACATAGGCGGAGTAGAAAGAAAGCGGGCGAAAGAGGGATGTTTCAAACGGGATTCGATATGTGCTTGGCGAAAAGTCCCGATTTATCAGGAGTTTTAGCCTGTAGCAACAAAAGGGAACTTCCTTGTTCAGAGGCAGTCTATCTCTAAGCAATAAACGCCAAGGACAAATAGAGAAGGTTGATTTTTTTCCGGGCTCCGCATTGCTGGAAACAAAATAATGAGCTAAATACATGTTTTATCCAAGCCAAACTTAATTAAGTTGAGAAAGGAGTTTACTTTACATCTGACTTCCAAAGGAACTGCTTTAGCCAAAAGGGAACATCACTTGGTGTTAACCAATAAAACGATTTTCAAAGCATTATTCTTATATGGATCGATAGTTTGTCATTCAGTGCAGGATCCAATTACACCAATGTGGATTATAATCAATACTGGGTCTAGAGGGAGTATTAGTCATAGTAAGGACAAAAAAAAGACCCTCCTTATTTAGATGCAGTCTACCTCTGAACACCAGGTACAGGTGTTTTACCACAAAGGGTGAGGAGTGGGATGGAGACTTGTAAATAACTGGAACAGTCATGCCGAGGAAATCTATACATCTCCCTTGCACACAAAAATCTTACTTTCACACCACGTTCTTCTTTTAATAAGCTATCAGTGTTGAAATTTCTATCTCCCCCATCAACCAAGCCATTTTATTTGGAAATCAATTCACTTAAAGTGGTACAGTAATTGTATTTTCAACGTGGGTACCCTTGGCTGTCATAAAAAGCCCTTCAGGAACCAACAGGAGATTTTCGGCATCGGGAGAAAATATTAAAATGCTAGGAGAATCCCAAAGCGGAGTGAAATGAAACACCATCTATTTGTTTGGGGTTTTTTTTCTTTTCTTAATATTAATAATAATTAATAATAATTAATTAATTAATTAATAATATTAATTAATAATAGTTCCTGGAGTTTCTGCAGCCATTTTTTTTTCCCAAGCATCTTGTCTTTTTCACTACTCTGTAAAATGAAACCTTTGAAAACTCATTCCAGGCATTAATTTTCCCCCCAGCTTTTCAAATTATAGGTTCAACATGAGGTATTAATTCCAGCCAAATTGATATTTATTCTTTCCGTTTCAGAAGATGAGACTATATATTCTTCCTCCTCACACGGATGGTGAGATTGTTTCATAATGTCACAGCAGTTGAGCCAATCAGTATCAGGGATGACACTATAGGTAGTACTCGACTTACAACAGTTCATTTAGTGACCGTTCAAAGTTACAGCGGCACCGAAAAAAGTCACTTATGACCATTTTTCACACTTATGACCATTGCAGCATCCCCAGGGTCAGGTGGTTTACATTGGTCACTTGTCAAGATTTACATGCTTGACAGGTGACTGACATTTACGAACGTTGCTGTATCCCAAGGTCACGTGATTCCCCTTTTGTGACCTTCTGACAAGCAAAGTCAGTGGGGAAGCCAGATTCACTTAACAACCATGTGGCTGCAGTGATTCACTTAATAGCTGTGGTGAGAACAGTCCTAAAATGGGGCAAAATTAAAAAAAAATCTTACTTAACAACATAAATTCTGGGCTCAATTGTGGTCGTAAGTTCAGGACTACCTGTATAAGAAGAATGTCCTACATAGGCAGTCCTCAACTTACAGCCACTTGTTTAGCGGCCGTTCAAACTTCCAAAGGCACCGAAAACAGTGACTTACGACCGGTCCTCGCACTTATGACTGACACATGATCAAAATTCAGGCACTTGGCAACCAGTGTGTATTTGTGACGTTTGCAGTGTTCCAGGGTCACTTCAGCGCCATTTGGGGTCATAAGTCAAGGACTACCTGTATATTTCTGTACAGATTCCCAGCCTGAAGAGAGCATGACAGACATGGACTGCTGGTTTTACTAAATACTATTTGCGTGCTTCACATTATTCAGAGCGTTCAAAGCTGGGAATTAATAATGAGTACCAAATCCTGTAACCTATAAATAATACACTGCTCAAAAAAATAAAGGGAACACAAAAATAAGATCCTAGATCTGAATGAATGAAATATTCTTACTTTGTTCATTACATAATTGAATGTGCTGACAACAAAATCACACAAAAATTATCAATGGAAATCAAATTTAGCAACCCATGGAGGTCTGGATTTGGAGCTACACTCAAAATTAAAGTGGAAAAAAACACGACAGGCTGATCCAACTTTGATGTAATGTCCTTAAAACAAGTCAAAATGAGGCTCAGTCGTGTGTGTGGCCTCCACGTGCCTGTATGACCTCCCTACAACGCCTGGGCATGCTCCTGATGAGGTAGCGGATGGTCTCCTGAGGGATCTCCTCCCACACCTGGACTAAAGCATCCCCCAGCTCCTGGACAGTCTATGGTGCAACGTGGCATTGGTGGATGGAGTGAGACATGATGTCCCAGATGTGCTCAATTAGATTCAGGTCTGGGGAATGGGCGGGCCAGTCCATAGCATCAATGCCTTCGTCTTGCAGGAACTGGGGAACAGGCGGCCAGTCCATAGCATCAATGCCTTCGCCTTGCAGGAACTGGGGAACAGGCGGGCCAGTCCATAGCATCAATGCCTTCGCCTTGCAGGAACTGGGAACAGGCGGGCCAGTCCATAGCATCAATGCCTTCATCTTGCAGGAACTGCTGACACACTCAGCCAGGTCTAGCATTGTCTTGCATTAGGAGGAACCCAGGGCCAACTGCACCAGCATATGGTCTCACAAGGGGTCTGAGGATCTCATCTTGGTACCTAATGGTAGTCAGGCTACCTCTGGCGAGCATATAGAGGGTTGTGTGGCCCCCGAAAGAAATGCCACCCCACACCATTACTGACCGCCAAACCGGTCATGCTAGAGGATATTGCAGGCAGCAGAACGTTCTCCACGGTGTCTCCAGACCCTGTCATGTCTGTCACATGTGCTCAGTGTGAACCTGCTTTCATCTGTGAAGAGCACAGGGTGCCAGTGGTGAATTTGCCAATCTTGGTGTTCTCTGGCAAATGCCAAACGTCCTGCACGGTGTTGGGCTGTAAGCACAACCCCCACCTGTGGACATCGGCCCTCATACCACCCTCATGGAGTCTGTTTCTGACCGTTTGAGCACCCACATGCACATTTGTGGCCCATTGGAGGTCATTTTGCAGGGCTCTGGCAGTGCTCCTCCTGTCCCTCCTTGCACAAAGGCGGAGGTTGCAGTCCTGATGCTGGGTTGTTGCCCTCCTACAGCCTGCTCCACGTCTCCTGATGTACTGGACTGTCTCCTGGTAGCGCCTCCATGCTCTGGACACTACTCTGACAGACACAGCAAACCTTCTTGCCACAGCTCGCATTGATGTGCCATCCTGGATGAGCTGCACTACCTGAAACACTTGTGTGGGTTGTAGACTCCGTCTCATGCTACCACTAGAGTGAAAGTACCTCAGGCATTCAAAAGTGACCAAACCATCAGCCAGAAAGCATAGGAACTGAGAAGTGGTCTGTGGTAACCACCTGCAGATCCACTCCTTTATTGGGGATGCCTTGCTAACTGCCTATGCTTTCCACCTGTTGTCTATTCCATTTGCACAACAGCATGTGAAATTGATTGTCAATCAGTGTTGCTACCTAAGTGGACAGTTTGATTTCACAGAAGTGTGATTGACTTGGAGTTACACTGTGTTGTTTAAGCGTTCCCTTTATTTTTTTGAGCAGTGTAGTATTATGTAACAGCATTCTGTTTTTATCAATCAGAGGTCCATAATAACAGGACTATGCTGTTTCCTTGGCAACATTTTCAGAAGTCATTTGCCAATATCATCTTCTGGGGTAGTTTTGTTTTGGTTTTTTTTTTAAATTCCCTGCCTCAGTAAAGAGTAACAGGTGGTCCTCGACTTGCAACAGTTCATTTAGTGACCATTCAAAGTTAAAACAGCACTGAAAAAAGTTACTTATTGCAACAGCACTTAGACTTATATACCACTTCACAGTGCTTTACAGCCCTCCCTAAGCGGTTTACAGAGTCAGCCTTGTTGAGGTAATTCCCCGTTAGGAGAATGAGCGCATACAGGGAGACGTAGTGAGAGAAGTCTTTGAATAATACACACACAGCACACAGATACACTGTACAGTAAACGTAGGTTTTTACTTTCAATAAACGGTTAAGCAAAGTTCAAGATAAGCAGTCCAAAGTCATTCACAGGTAAGGCAGTCAGTGTCCAGTCCAGGGATAATCCAAATATCAAAGTCCAGTATCAAAAACAGTTCAGTAACAGACTTACATCAAATCCAAGAATATCAGTCAATTAGGAAAAATGGAGGAACGGCAATACTCTCCAACAGAAGGAAACAGAGACTCACTGAGACACACTCTCTTCTGAGACTCTTTTTTGAGACTAAGACTAAGACAACCCAGGTTTCTGGCTCCATCTTATGGCCGTTTGAGAAACCACACCCAATTACACTTTTAGGATTCTCTTAAGCAGTGGCCCCCAACCTTTTTTGAACCAGGGACCAGTTTTACGATTATTTATTCTTCCACGGACCGGTACCTTCTACTAGTCCCTAAAGCAGCACGGAGCTGCTTTAGCCGGGCTTCTCTCCCTTCTCAGTCTCTCTCACCTTCCTCAGTGACCTGTCGCCTTCTTCTTTCCAGCCTCGGGCAAAAACCAAAAAAACACTTGGCATAGCCGGCTAGAAAGCACGCCCGAATTCCTCGCAGCTTCCCATCTCCGCCTGCGAGGAAGTGGGCGGCGGGGGACGAGGGGTGCAAGTGTGGGCCGGGAAGCGACTGGTCAGGGAATGACCTTCCCGGGAAAGTCGGAGGCGCAGCCGCCGCCGCAGCTGCTGCTTCTTTGCTTTCTGGCAACGGACGCCGTGGCGCTCTTTCAGCGCCTGTGCTCAATCTGTTCCTCCGGGTCGTGGTGCAGCAGCAAGCAGCAACAGCTTTATCTGCGGAGGCGGCGCGCTGCGCGTGTGTGTGGTTGACGGGGAGAAGGGAAGAAGAGGAAAAGGGAGACTAGCGCTGGGCATACCGTAGCGCTCTTTCTCCCTCTCTCCCCTTGCGGCGCCCAAGCTTTGCAGCCCGGTAAAAAATGGTCCACGGACCGGTACCGGTCCGGGGACCGGTGGTTGGGAACCCCTGCTCTTAAGGATACAGTATTAAAATGTCTATCCTGGTTTATATATTTCCAACCCAAATACCTGTTAGGTGACTTATATTCCTAACAAGCCTCTTGCCCCCAACAATCTGGCTCCTCATTTTACCCACCTCAGAAGGATGGAAGACTGAGTCAACCTTGAGCCTGGTGGGATTCGAACTGCCAAATTGCAGGCAGCCGGCAGTCAGCAGAAGTAGCCCTGCAGTTCTGCATTCTAACCACTGCACCACTTATGACCATTTTTCAAACTTACAGTTGCTGCAGACGCTTGGCCACGGATTCATATTTATGACGGTTGCAGGATCCTGGGGTCACGTGAGTCCCTTTTGCAACCTTCTGCCAAGCAAAGCCGATGGGGGAAACCAGATTAACTTAACAACCGGGTTACTAACTTAACAGCTAAGGTGATTCTCTTAACAACTGTACCTGGAAAGATTGTAAAATGGGACAAAACTCACTTAACAGCATACATTTTGGCCTCAATTGTGGTCGTAAGTCGAGGACTGCCTGTAGCTGGCCCAAAATCACCTAGTTGGCATTTGTATCTAAAGAAAGATTAGAGCTCAGTTCTCCCTGTACCTAGTCTAGCACCTTTAACTCTGTAGAATGCCTGCACGGTTGCTTTTTTTTAAATAATCAATAAGCTATTTAATAATTAAAAAATAGGTCAGTAGTTTTATCCTTTTTTTTGCAGACAGGACTGGATCTCAGGCTTGGCTGTTTTTTTACAAAGAAAGGAAAGTACGGTTTGAAATAGATGTGTTCATCCCAGAAGTTTAACCTGCTGAAATAAGCCATTTTCTGACTAGTTAAGGCTGTCGTGTGAACATTGACACTGTCCTTTTTGAAAAAGTGGGTGTATTGAGTACTCTTGTCCCACATCCCACAAAAGAATGAATTCTTACCTAGAGTATACTTCAGTATTTGAAATTATCAGATGAATTATTGTTTTTCATTTGGATTGGTAAAATGAATCAATTAGAATACATTCTGTAGTATTTCCAGTGGACATATTTTACATTTCCCAACGTATTTCTATTTTATTGGGCCATTGTCAGCCAATAAAAAATAATTGAACAGCAGAGAAAGAGAGAATCAGTCTTCGCATAGCCAAAATACTGCCAAATTCGAGGGGAAAAAACCCCCTTCCTGTTGTACTCAATAACCTTTATCCAGACATTATGGAAATGTTGATATATATTTTTTTAGAACCATGAAGCTATTTTTGATGATAACAATGTCTTCAGAAGATAATATTTGTAGCTCAGGGTTGAACTGGGAGTCCTTGTTGCTCTCCAAACTTGGTTATTTTCTTGCAGACTTTTCATTATAGCAATAGCAGTTAGACATACATACTGCTTCATGGTGCTTTACAGCCGTCTCTAAGCCATTTACCGAGTTGGGATATTGTCTCCAACAATCTGGGTCCTCATTTTACCGATCTTGGAAAGATGGAAGGCTGAGTCAACCTTGAGCCGGTGAGACTCGAACTGCTGGCAGCGGGCAGTGACTTAACCTGCAATACTGCATTCTGATCACTATGTCACCATGGCTAGCATGCACTCCAACCAGACAGTTGGGACCATTGCTAAGCAAATTGCACCCAGTTTTATGATCTTATTTGTCATGGTTGTTAAGCAAATCATTAAATGAATCATACAGTTGTTAAGCGAATCCAGCTTTCCCAGTTGACTTTGCTTGTTGGAAGCCAGCTGGGAAGATCATAAATGGTGATGCGGCAATTCTTGTAAATACCTGCCAGTTGCCAAGAGCCAGAATGTTGATCACCAGGGATACCGCAACAGCTGTAGGAGCGAGTAATGGTCATAAATCACTTTTTTTCAGTGCCATTTTAATTTCAATTTCAAATGGCCACTGAACAAATCGTTATAAGTCAAGGGCTACCTGTAACATCTTCAGTGCAGTGAAGATGTTTCCAAGTCAACTAATGAAATATCTGCAAGAAAACAACCAAGCTCACAGAGCACCAAGGATTCCGCAAAGATGTTTTTATTCATCCAAAATCCCTGGAATGTGATTTGCATTGTTGAGTGTGAGAAATGGAGACCTTAAGTAGCTCAGTGTAGCTGTTTTGATAATGAATAATCCAGGAAGAAGACTGATTGCATGAGGGAAACATTTAAGGAGAAACCTCTCCCAAAGTTAAATTCCTTCTAATTTTTTCTCGACTCTTTGGTTTTCTATATCAGAGACCAAAACACAAAAGTATGCAAACATACTTTTTAAAACAACCTATTTCCTGTGGATAAATATGGATTTGTATGCATAACTCATCTTGCATTGTTCTTTTAAAAAAAAACACCCAATTTTTATTCCACCCATTTTCCAACGGACTCAAGGGAATTCCATTCACTGCCTGTGGTTTATCTTCACAGCAACTCTTAGCTGAAACTCAAAATGCTGTTATTCCTTTCTCTAGAGTTGGAGCAAGAGAAACATCTGTTTAATTCATGCCCCAGGTTCAATTACTGCAGTGAGAATAGAAGCAGTTTGCATTTTTAAAAGTATTTTTTTCTTAGGGTCTGAGGTGCTGTCCAAGATGTTTTGGATGCTTGGAAAAACAATAGGACCGCTACTGTTATTACTGTAACTACTCCTGTTAGTATTCTATTTAGCAAGGCATGGTGCAAATAAGAAAAAAAAAGCAACCCAAAGTCCACCCAACAAAATTAGTTTCCACCTTAACAGCCAAACCAATAAGCACATTAATAATTAAGACAAACTAGATGCAGCTGCTACTCTACATATTTAAAGCAATGCCTTGCAGTTTGCTCCAGTTTATATAGAGTGATTATCTGCCATTAAGTTGGTGCCTTAGTGGCCACATAGATTTTCTCTGTAAACTGGTCCCAAGCACTTATAAATCCATAATTAAAATAAAAGAGCTACTAATTTAGGAACTGCCAATATGAATGAGATATATTGGGATTATCAGTCCCTACTCCAACCTGCTCATTCAATATAAAAACCTATTTTGAAGACCATAAAACTTTCACAACAAAGAATGGAAAAGCGGAAATGATTCCTGAAAACCCAAGGCTTGGAGTCTTTGATCCTGGAATAGGGAATAGAAAGTAGATTCTGCTCAAAGAAACGGAAGTAATGGGCAGAGTGAAATAACAGTGGATAGATTTAGAGGTTGGGATTCACTTATTCTTGTAGTAGTTTTATTTATTTATTTATTTATTTGATTTGTCAATCGCTTACAAGTTACAGGTATAAGAATGAACATAGTTTTGAATACATGAGATAGATACTTATAAGAAAAATAAAAAGAAACAAAAGGACAGGGACGGTAGGCACAATTGGTGCGCTTATGCACGCCCCCTAGGAAGTGGGTGAGGTCAATAGTAGACAGTCTTAAGGTTAAAGTTTTTGGGGTTTGGGAAAGAAACCACAGAGTCAGGTAGAGTATTCCATTGACCACTCTGTTGCTGAAGTCATATTTTCTGCAATCAAGTTTGGTGCAGTTAACCTTGAGTTTGTATCTATTGTGTGCTCTTGTATTGTTATGATTGAAGCTGAAGTATTCATTTGCAGGTAGGACATTGCAATATATGATTTTATATACTATATTTAGATCGGACCGAAGGCGGCGTAGTTCTAGGTTTTCTAGGTCTAGAGTTTCAAGTCTGGTGGCATAAGGTATTCTGCAATGAGTAGAGGAGCGGAAAACTCTTCTTTGTGAAATATTTCTGGACTTTTTCAATTGTGTTAATATCAGATACACGATATGGGTTCCAGACTGATAAACTGTATTCAAGTATAGGTCTAGCAAATGTTTTGTATGCTCTAGTTAGTAGTGTGATATTACCAGAGAAAAAGCTACGTAGGATTAAATTAACAACTCTTAATGTCTTTTTGGCTATGTAGTTACAGTGGGCTCTAGCACTTAGATCATTAGAGATGAGTACTCCAGGGTCCTTGACAGAGCTTGGATCATCAACAAGGTCTTGACTATTCAGCTTGTATTTTATTTTCTGATTTATTTTTTTTGCCAATATATAAGACAGAGCATTTATTTGTTGAGATTTGAAGTTGCCATTTGATTGACCATTCTGATACATAGTCAAGGTCTTTTTGAAGGGTAGCAGTATTGTTTGTGGTGTTGACATCATCAGTGAAGAGAACGCAGTTGCTCTTAATATGATCACAGAGGTCATTTATGTAGAGTATGAAGAGGGTTGGTCCTAGAACACTGCCTTGGAGGACACCACTGTTGACAGGTACAGAATTTGATAGGACGCTCCCAGTTTTGACCATTTGTTGTCTGTTTGACAGGAATGCTTCTTTCCAGTTTTGTAGGTGTCCAGAGATACCATAAGATTTTAGTAGTTGTTCAATCGCTATGTTGTGTTTGACTCTTTGCAGCCCTATGGACCATAAGACGGCAGGATCCCACCTATCCTTCACTGTCTCCCAGAGTCTGCCCAAATTCATATTCATTACATCAATGACACTATCTAACCATCTCCTCCTCTGCCATCCCCTTCTCCCTTTGCCTTCAGTCTTTCCCTACATCAGGGTTTTTTCCAATGAATCCTCTCTTTCTTCATATTTGTGTGTGTGTGTGTGAGAGAGAGGGAGAGAGATTAGATCAGATCTCTCTCTCTTTCTCTTCTCTCTCTCTCTCTTTCTCTCTCTCTCTCTCTCTCTCTCTCTCTCTCTCTCTCTCTCTCTTTCTCTGTCCCACCAATGTCAGCAAGCCATCATCAGTCAAAATTCATATTAGTAGTCCCCGGGATTTAAAATTATGAGTTTGGTGGTCCCTGAGGTCCAAAAGGTTGTCGACCCCTGACCTAAAGAACACAAACATTTTCAGAATGTGCTTCTCAGGAACTGAATGTCAACAAGTGTTCCTCAAGTATCTTGGAGTTACTGGGGACTTAAAATGTCTTGATATCAAGGTATGCTTTACCTCTGTGTTGTCAGCTGATTATCAAGTAAGGCTCGAGATTTTACAGTTCTTCAGAATGAGTTACTTTGAACAAAAAGGATATTGCTTTTTATTGTTCAAAAATCTGTTTCTCTAGCAGCAACGGGCCATGTTTTCAAAGATGGAGAGTCTACTTTAGGGCAAAGGTCGCCAACCTTTTGGATCATAGTTTCTCTCTTTGGGCTTTTGAGTGGAACTTCTCTGATACGCCTTTTTTGTTTCTTAAAAGGAAAAAAAAAAGTATTTTAGGACTTGCCCCATTCAATTGGAACTTCACCATCCTCAGAACAGGTGTGTGAGGATGGACTTCCAAAAGCCACAGAAAAGCCTTGAGGCTCTGTGTAGGTGCAAAAAAAAAAAAAAAGGAGAATCAGGGGCTTTCCCAATGTGGTTAAACTACAACTCCCAGCAGCTCCTGCTAGGCTGTCTCTATGTGAGGATTATTTATTTTATTAGATTTGTTTTTTTGAATCCTACCCATATTGTTTTTTATAATTAACTCAAAGTGGTGACGATACGTAATACATCTTCCTCCTCCTATTTGCCTCACAACAACACCTCTGTGAGGTGAACTGGGCTGAGAACAGTGACTGGCCCAAGGTCCCCCAGCTAGTTTTCATCCCTGGTTTCTAGTCTGGTGTTTTAACCACTAAACCAGGGGTCTCCAACCTTGGCAACTTGAAGACTTGTGGACTTCAACTCCCAGAGTTCCTCAGCCAGCAAAGCTGGCTGAGGAATTCTGGGAATTGAAGTCCACAAGTCTTCAAGTTGTCAAGGTTGGAGACCCCTGCACTAAACCATTGTTATATCAAGAGGGATACCAGTAACCCACCCCCTCTCCAAGAGGCAACTAGAAAGAGTTCCTAACACACCTCCTGCATGGTGTGCCTTTTTTCATTCCCAGTGCCAGTGCCTAAATCCAGGAATTTGCATGGGAAGCAGACGCACTGTTGCACATTAGTTAATCCTCGAAATAAATGGCGGGATGCATGCCCTTAAACAGTCTTGAGGTTAACTGCTACCTTCGTTTATATTTCTCTGTTCTACCTGCCTCTCTGCCTCAGCCCATTGGGTCTAGAACAGGGGTGCCTGAGGCTACCCAGCTGCGAATGCAAACGCCATGCATCTCAATCATGTCCTGCCTAGATTGTGTGTTTGTGTGTGTGTGTGAGAGAGAGGGGGGGGTGGGGGAGGGAGGAAGAACAGCCAGCTGAGTCTGGAGTTTCATGCAGTGAAAGATGATTCTCCATCCTGGTTCCATTGCCAGGTCCTAAATGTTTGGATAGCTTTAATCCATGTGACTTAAAAACTGCATCTATTAGAGGGATGGATGGAGGAAGGGAGGAAGGAAGGAAGGAAGGAAGGAAGGAAGGAAGGAAGGAAGGAAGGAAGGAAGGAGAGAAGGAGAGAAGAAAGGAGAGGAAAGCGAAAGAAAGGAAAGAAAGGAAAATAAAAGAAAAAGGGAGGAAGCAAAGGAAGGCAGGAAAGGAAAGGAAAAAGAAAGGGAAAGAGGAAAGGAAAAAGGGAGGGAGGGAAGGGAGAAAGGAAGGCAGGAAGACAAGTGTACAAGAAGCAGACCAATGTGAAATCTAGACCAATTCCTGCTGCCTTTTTAGTAACCAGAACAAGGCGTTATATTATTATCCCTCTCTTCTGTTTTTCCCCCCCAGTCATGCTTCACTGTATGTGTGACCAGAATTCAAAATCTAAGCGCTGAGATTTTTTTCTTTTCCTTTCCATTTTTTGGGGGTGGGTGGGGGGGAGGGGCAAGAGACAAGCAGTAAAGAGGAAGGAAGGGTTAAGAGATTATGTTTGTTCCAGAAAGCCTTCAAGCCTTCATTATTGCTACAAATAATAAAGCTTAGATTGTCTTGGATTGTGTTTTGGAAATAAGATAATACAAACAATTATACAGGTTATTTTTGTCCATCGATAACTGTGGATATTTGGGAGATTTCTCCCAGGAATTTACAGTTCTGGATTATAGACTTCTTTTTTTTTTCCCAAATGAAATCACTTTAAATATTCTTCGTTGGGCTGTTTTTTTTAAAAGAAAAATACCCTTTTGATACATAAATAATTGGAGTGGATGTGGGAGGAGAGATCCAGCCTGCAGCCCCTATTGCAGAGGTGTCAAACTCAAGGCTGGATACGGCCTGCAGGGTGCTTAGATCTGGCCCATGGGGTTACCCTGGAAACAGCGAAGGACATGCCTGCTGTGCCTCTGCCAGTGAAAACGGAGCTCAGGAGGGCCACGTGTGGCCTTCCCAAGCTCCGTTTTCTCTGGGAGGGTTGCAGACGGCCCTCATGGCCGAAAACGGAGCTTGGGAGCCCATTTTCTCTGGCAGAGCGCTCGGGCCGCCACAGGCACCGCCTACCCGAGTGATATCGAGCTGGCCACGCCCCCCGGCCACCCAGCCCCCCCCGAGATCAAACACAACCTTGATGTGGCCCTCAGTGAAATCAAGTTTGACATCTTGGCCTATTATGTGGGGTGCCATAAAGACTCTCTCATCTGACAGCAACATGAAGCCTCTCGGTGAGTTAAGCCTTCAGTTTGGAAGGAGATAAAAGTATTCGAATTACAAGCATTTGTTTAGTGGCTGTTGGAGGTTACAAAATTCCTGGAAAAAGTGACTTGCAACCGGTCTTCACGCTTACGACCGATGCAGTGTCCCCACATTCATGTGATCAAAATTTGGATCCTTGACAACTGGCATGTATTTAGGACAGTCGTGCTGTGTCTGGGGTCATGTGACCAGCATTTCTAACCTTCCCAGCTGGCTTCTGACAAGCAAAGTCACTGGGGAAGGCGGGTTGGCTTAATGACTTCAACTGCCGTGACTTGCTTAACAACTGTGGCAAAAAAAAAAGTTTATAAAATGAGGTAAAAGTCACTTAAAAATGGCCTCACAGCACCTCCATGGTCGTGTGATCAAAATTTAGATGCTTGGCAACCGGCATGTATTTACAACAGTTGAAGTGTGCTGAGGTCATAATACAGGTAGTCCTCGACTTACAACGGCACTGAAAAAAAGTGACTGATGACCGCTTTTCACATTTACGATTGTTGCATCATCCCCAGGGTCACGTGATTTACATTCAGATGCTTGATAAGTGCTTCATATTTATGATGTTTGCTGTGTCCCAGGCCTGCCTGATAACATTTTACAACCTTCTGACAAGTATATGGGGGAAGTCAAATTCACTTAACAACCGTGTGACTAATTTAACAATTGCAGTGAGTCGATTAACAAACGTGGCAAGAAAGGTCATAAAGTGAAAGCCATCACTCTGCTAAACAAATAATTCCCTTGTAATTCCTTTGTATTTCAACTATTACAAAGTCTGCACTACTATTACTATTAATCTTCTCATATTCCTTATCACCCCTCCCCTCTCACTTATGACTGTATGACTGTAACTTTGTCGCTTGTATCCTTACGATTTCTACTGACTGTTTCCTTGTATGATTTGATCGCTTATTGTACCCTATGACTATCATTAAGTGTTGTACCTTATGATTCTTGACTCTTGACTAATGTATCTTTTCTTTTTATTTATTTACTTTGTCAAGCGATTATAAGATAACAGGTATAAGTATAAACATAGTTATGAATACATGAAATGGATACATATAAGAAAAATAAAAAGAAACAATAGGACAGGGACAGTAGTTGGTGTGCTTATGCACACCTTTTATGTATACTTTTATATTTTTTTATTCTTTTATGTATACTGAGAGTATTTACACCAAGACAAATTCCTTGTGTGTCCAATCACACTTGGCCAATAAAGTATTCTATTCTATTCTATTCTATTCTATTCTATTCTATTCTATTCTATTCTATTCTATTCTATTCCTATTCTATTCTATTCTATTCTATTCTATTCTATTCTTCCCTTCCCTTCTTCCTTCCATTCCATTCCATTCCATTCTATTCTTCTTCCAATATTTATTCTATTCTGTTCTGTTCTGTTCTGTTCCGTTCCGTTCCATTCCATTATTCTATTCTATTCTATTCTATTCTATTCTATTCTATTCTATTCTATTCTATAAGTGGGGCAAAATTTCTCACTTAGCAACATACATTTTTGGCTCAATTGTGGTCATAAGTCAAAGACTACCTGAATCTTGAATGCCTGTGGGTCTGGATCGGGACCAACAGCAGAGTAATTCCTTGTAAGGCCAACTGAGTTTTGGAACCCCTGGTTGTGTGCAGCTTCCCTCTCTTGCTCTGAATGGGATTGTAGTACTATGAGCCATTTTGGGATCCTCTGGATTCATGGCGTCCACTCGGAAAGCAGGAGGTAGCCATGGCCAGGAGGACCTCTGCAACAGCTTCATTGTCCCTGTCCCTGGACTGGGAGGCTCTGCTCTCCATCAATCATGCCTTAATCTTCCCCTGCTTGTATTACTGCAATTTCCTCTTCGTCAGGCTGCCCTTGAAGAGGAGTTGGAAGGTTCAGCTCAATGCAAAATTTGGTGGCATTGATAGTTATGGCGAGCAGCCACTTGGAAGATTTCTGCACCATGAGCTGCACTGGCTACCAGTATGCTGCTGGGTGCAGTACACGGGGATTACTTTTAAAGATAAGATCATGTAACTTATCTTATAAATTAGTTATACGTTATAAATAAGATAATGTATTGTCATTCTTTAATGTGTCTGGCACACATTAAAAATGAAATTCTGTTGCTTACTCTCAAAAGTGTACACATATATAATACAGATATAGATATGTTATGTACATACATATGTATATACCTATATCCGAAACATATACTATAAAAATATGTTGAGGCTCTAGAAAAAATGCAGAGAAAGCAACTAGGATAATTAGGGGAATTGGAGACTAAAACATATGAAGAACAGTTACAGGAACTGGGCATGGCTAGTCTGGTGAAGAGAAGGACCAGGGGAGACACGATAGCAGTCTTCCAATATCTGAGGGGCTGCCACAAAGAAGAGGGAGTCAAACTATTCTCAAAAGCACCTGAGGGCAGGACAAGAAACAATGGATGGAAACTAATCAAGGAGAGAAGCAACTTAAAACTAAAGAGAAATTTCCTGACAGATAGAATAATTAATCAGAGGGACAACTTGCCTCCAGAAGTTGTGAATGCTCCAACACTGGAAGTTTTTAAGAAGAGATTGGACAACCATTTTTTTAAAATGGTTTCCTGACTGAACAGGGGTTGGACTAGAGGACCTCTAAACATATGAAGAACGGTTATAGGAACTGGGCTTGGCTAGTCTAGTGAAGAGAAGGACCAGGGGAGACAGGATAGCACAGTTCCAATATTTGAGGGGCTGCCACAGAGAGGAAGGGGTCAAGCTATTTTCTAAAGCACCTGAAGGCCAGACAAGGAATAATGGATGGAAACTGAAACAAGGAGAGATTCAACCTGGAAATAAAGAGAAACTTTCTGACAGTGAGAACAATCAACCCATGGAACAGAAGTTGCCCTCGGAAGTTGTGGGAGCGCCATCACTGGAAGCTTTCAAGGGGAGACTGGACTGCCATCTGTCAGAAATGGTGTAGGGTCTCCCGCTTGAGTTGGGGGGGCTCAACTAGATGACCTGCAAGGTCCCAACTCAGTTAATCTAATCTAATCTAAATATTAATCACTGTCCATCTTGAACACATGGTGGAAAGAGGAAGCTTGAGAATTCACAAGGTTGATACTGTATGGAACAGGGGTCGCCAACCTTTTGGATCTCAGGGACCACCAAACTCATAATTTTAAATTCTGCGGACCACTAATATGAATTTTGACTGACGGTGGCTTGCTGACATTGGTGGGAAAGTCAGTCCCGTATTCCAGAGCTGCAGGAGTCACAGGACTGGCCCTTTGGTCATTCCGGAGCAGCTGCTCCTCCACCGGGTGCACCGGCCTGCCATGGACTGGAGGAGCTGCTCTGGGATGACCAAAGGTCCAGTCCTGTGACTCCTGTAGCTCTGGAATATGGGACTGACTTTCTCACCAACATCAGCAAGCCATCCCGGAGCGGATTTCCCTCCCCCGCCATTGGTCTTACCTTCCAGTTCCAGCTCGCATGGCTCTACTCAAGGTAAGGTTTGCGCTCAGCCGAAGGGTGGGGGCCAGCGGGTAGTCAGGCCATGTGGGTGGTGCAGCCTTGTGTTCCCGCGCAGCCTGGATTAATTGCTTTGGGGGTTGTGCTTTTTGCGGGGGGACATTTCTCTGCGGACCACCAAAATTTTCTCATGGACAACCAGTGTTCTGCTTAAAGTCCTTCGTGGCTTGGAGCAGGGTTACCTATGGGACATAGGATCTCCCCAATCATGTTTACCGTCCTGTAAGATCCAGCAGGAGAGGCATGCTCCAGGTTCCACCAACAAGAGAGCATCATCTGCTGGGACCACCAGAGATTAGACCTTCCCCAATTCTAGTGGCCTTTCACAAGGCACTGAAAATCTGGCTTGCCATCTGGGGCCCTAATAGTCGGGGTGAGTCAGTTTCTTGACCTTGCATGTGTTTTCGATTGCTATGTTATTTTATGTTATTTCTATTGTTCTTAAACTTGGTTGTTTTACACTACATTTTTATCCTGTTTTTAACCATTACCTGCGCAGAGTCATACATGCGTTATAGGTGGCCACATAAATGTAATTAAATAAATAAATATTTCATTGATGGATAATTTGCCATAGTGTTCATTTCTTTGATTGGCTCTGGTCTGATTTTGACTAATTCTTTTTTGTCAGGTCGTCTCTTTGAGAGCTGGTATCCGGAATTGTTATAGTGGCTTTCTTATTGTTCACATACCTCTGCATATCCTCGTTTTTTCCTTGGCTTCAAATTCCATTCCTCTATTTCTTCTAATCTTTTAATTCCTCCAGACAAGTCATAGAGGTGTATTTTGTAGATAGAGGAACCAACTAATTTTTCTTGTAACCTAACTGAACTCGCAGGTTTGATGGGAAAATTGGAGGAGGAAGTGCTTTTCATGCTGCCTTAAATGTTGGAGGAAAGGCAAACTATAAATATAAAGCATGAAGGAATGAAAGAATGAATGGATCTCCTTAGTTTTCCATGTAGCGAAATCTCCTTCTTACAGCTTGCAGTTGGTGGTAAGAAACCAGAAAAAGGTGAGACAAGCAGAAACATTGTTTGGTGAAGGTCAAAAAAATTCAAGATGAGAGTTGTGGCTATGCCCTCAAAGTTCTACCCTAACTGAAACCTAAAATAAAAAGGACAGAGCTTTGATCTAGCACTGTGAACTCTACGTAGGTGACAGGAAGGGCACCCGGCCAGTAAATGCTCAGCTCCATCCACTCAGCCCGACTCTACCCTGGATTCAGGGATTACAGGTTCGTAAAAAGAGAGAGCTTTGATCTAGTAGCTGTGTTTTCCATCTTGACAGGTGTGAGTACCCTTGGACACTTGCGAGAACTATTTCAGCCAGAGATTTATGGAGAAAAGAGCACAGGTTAACCACTACTGCTGCTGACTTTCCAATTAAATTTTCTAGGCAAGCAAAAAGAATAGTCAAACATTATGGTAAATGTAAAGGTTTCTGTCAGTCATGTCTGACTCTAGGGCACGGTACTCATCTCTGTTTCTTGGCCAAGGGAGCCAGAATTGTCTGCTGGCTACATGCCAAAGGCGCACAGAACACTGTTATTTTCCCACTGAAGTGGTACTTTAAAATTAATCTTCTTGCATTTCCATGCTTTTGAATTGTTAGATGGGCAGGAGCTACAGCAAAGAACCAGAGCTCACCCTGTTGTACGGGTCTCAAACCCAGGTTGTTGGGAGCTCACCCTGGTGCTCAGGTCTCAAAGGCTGCCAGCCTTGTGCTCAGGTCTCAAACGTTGCCAGGTTGCCAACTTTCCAGCTGACAAGCTCAGCATTTTGAGTTTCAGGGTTTTCCGCTCCTCATTTTTCTTTGCTTCCAACTCCTCTCTCTGCACTACTCCAAGCAATTCTTTCTTTAAAATTGCAGTATATCTCATGATAGCTATATAAATCTATTGCAGGGCCATTTGGCTTATTTGGAATCCACTCTGAGAAAAATTTGATTGTTGCTTAAAATGATAGGCGCAGGGAGAGAGAGTGATTTTTCTCCAAATGTGCACGCGCAAAGCTTACAGATAAGTCTCTGATACTCTTTGCAACTTTGCCTGGTCCCACGCAGTAAAGTTAGGAGCAGGCAATTGCATAATGACTACGCTTCCAAATCCATTTCTAGGAATAATTACTCCCGGGGAGTCAAATTGACCTTGAAAATAAAGTGGCATTTAATCACCCTGCAGGGGTCATAAGATAGAGATAGCTGGAGAAGAGAAAATAGCCAGTGATGGCAGTCAGTGTATATTTGTATACAGTTCCCCCCCCCACTAAGGGAACCCATAATGGTGAGTCATATATTGCAGCCCAATAAAAGTTAACTTTCGGCTAATGCAATAATCATAACAATGACCATCCAAATGGCTTAGCTGCAACCAACTAGAGCAGAAAGTATGTATGTTGTAAGAAAGAATTTTTAAAAAGAGATCAGGAAAGAAAGCCACAGACTGGACAACTGGTATGTATCTCAGCCTGCAGGACGAGGGAGGGTGGGGGTGTTTTTAGTAGGGATCCTTCTTAGTTTTCTGGAAGTAAGAAGGAAAGGAATGGATCTGAAGAAGCTTCTTGGATGAGAAGTGAAACATCTTCAAAGAAAAACCAGAAAGTCCAGTTGCCTCTCGGAAAAAAAGCTCCTTTGGAAAGGAAGGGAGAAATAATTTCAGTCTTGCAAGATTCTGCTTAATGTAACCTTAACTGTGACCTTAATCTTAACTCACTTAACTGTGAGAGGGGTCTCGGAGTCCTAGTGGACAACCACTTAAATATGAGCACTTAAATAGTGTGCAGCAGCTGCCAAAAAAGCCAACATAGTTCTTGGCTGCATAAACAGAGGGATAGAATCAAGATTACGTGAAGTGTTAGTACCACTTTATAATGCCTTGATAAGGCCACACTTGGAATACGGCATTCAGTTTTGGTTGCCAAAATGTAAAAAAGATGTTGAGACTCTAGAAAGAGTGCAGAGAAGAGCAACAAAAGTGATTAGGGGACTGGAGGCTAAAATATACAAAGAATGGTTGCTGGAATTGGGTATGTCTAGTTTAATGAAAAGGAGGACTATGATAACAGTCTTCCAATATCTCAGGGGCTGCCACAAAGAAGAGGGAGAGTCAAGCTATTCTCCAAAGCACCTGAGGACAGAAGAAGAAGCCATGGATGGAAACTAATCAAGGAGAGAAACAATCTAGAACTAAGGAGGAATTTCCTGACAGTTAGAACAATTAATCAGTGGAACAATTTGCCTCCAGAAGAAAATAGTATAGGGTTTCCTGCCTAAGCAGGGGATTGGACTAGAAGACTTCCAAACATATGAAGAACGGTTACAGGAACTGGGCCTGGCTGGTCTAGTGAAGAGAAGGACCAGGGGAGACATGAAAGCAGCATTCTAATATTTGAGGGGCTGCCACAGAGAGGAAGGGGTCAAGCTATTCTCGAAAGCATCCAAAGGCCAGACTACGAATAATGGATGGAAACTAATCCAGGACAGAAGCAACCTAGAACTAAGGAGAAAGTTCCTCACAGTTAGAACAATTAACCAGTGGAACGACTTGCCTCTAGAAGTTGTAAATGCTCCAACACTGGAAATTTTTAAGAAGAGATTGGATAACCATTTGTCTGAAGTGGTGTAGGGTTTCCTGCCTAAGCAGGGGGTTGGACTAGAAGACCTCCAAGGTCCCTTTCAACTCTGTTATTCTGTTATTCTGTTAACCTTACAAAAAAGATAGAGTTAGGACAGGTAGTCCTCAACTTACAGCCATTCATTTAGTGATTTAGTTCAAAGTTACAACAGTGCTATAAAAGAGACTTATGGCTGTTTTCCACATTTAAGACCATTGCAGAATTCCCTTGGTCACGAGATCAAAATTCAGATGCTTGGCAACTGGCATGTATTTAGGACGGTTGCAATTCTCAGGCTCATCTGATCCCCTTTTGCAACCTTATGACCAGCAAAGACAACGGGGAAGCCAGATTCATTTAACAACCCTGTTACTAACTTAACAACTGCAATGATTGACTTAAGAACTGTGGCAAGAAAGGTCATAAAATTGGGCAAAACTCACTTAGCAAATGTCTCATTTAGCGACATAAATTTTGGGCTCAATGGTGGTCATAAGTCGAGGAATACCTGTATATGATCTGTTGCAAGAAACGAATACAGATGGTCCTCGACTTACAACAGTTCATTTAGTGACCGTTCAAAATTATAACAGCACTGAAAAAAGTGACTTACAACCGTTTTTCACACTTACGACCGCTGCAGCATCTCCATGATCATTGTGATCAAAATTCAAAGGCTTGGCAACTGATTCATATTTATGACGGGTGCAACGTCCTGGGTCATGTGATCAAGTTTTGCGACCTTCTGACAAGCAAAGTCAATGGGGAAGTCAGATTCACTTAACAACCGGGTTACTAACTTGTCAATTGCGGTGATTCACTATGGCAAGAAAGGTAGTAAAATAAGGCAAAACTTGCTGAACCAATGTCTCACTTAACAACAGGAATCTGGGGCTCAATTGTGGTCGTACGTCGAGGACTACCTGTAGTGGTTGCCAGAAGTCAGAACGGCTGCGTTGAAGAGTTGGCCTTCTGTTTTATATGGAAATTGAATGCAGTGTGGCGAATGGGTACTTAAGAGGCACCGTGTGATGAAAAGAAGAAGGAAGGGCGAGAATGAAGGGGCGCTGAACAGGACGTGCCTCAAATGCAAAACGAGTGACCAGGGGAATAAAGAGCTTCGTGCAGTTTAGGCATGTAATTGCAAAGCAAACATATGAAGGAAAAGTGACTGATTTGACAGGAGGACTGAAAAAGTGCGACAGACATGGATGGATAGAGTTAATGAGATGCTTGAGGGGAAAAAAGAGAGAAATATAAGCATAGGCATGCAGCGTGGGAAGAAGTGGGTGGAAACTAGCTTGGATTGACGGGAAGGACAGTCCCCTTGGTGTTAGTCGGATTACCTTGAAACCACTTGGTTGAAGAGTCCACTTGGGGGGAAGGGGTGCAAGTCGCTTGCCAGCGTCTGTTAAATTCCAAATTTTCTCATTTGCAGTTATGTATTTCCTTTGCATAATGAGGCGGTTACGCAAGGGAATGCAGATGGCATCGTTTGCATCGATGCCTATTGGTTGCATAGGCAAATAACTCAAATCCCTGAGACTGATGTAACTTTGTATGTATGTTTTATGTAATGACACTATTATACAAAGGATGCGAAATTAATGCAAAATTGCCATGACTTTTAACTGGATGGCTTCTGTTTATGCTACTTTGTGGAAATGTCTGGAACGAAATTGGATCCACTGGCAAAGTCTGTTTTGTGGGTTGTCTATTAAATTAAGGTTTCATTCTATTTCTTTTTCTCATCTCAAAGTCTAATTTCTTTAGCTTCCTAATCCTTACTTCTTTTTTCTTCACTTTACTTAATGCTGCTTAACCCAAAATCGAGTAGTATGACGTGTGTGTGTGTGTGTGTGTGTGTGTGTGTATACACATACCCCTCTAAAGTGGAATCGGTTATAGGGAGTATCACCAACAATAATTTCAATTTGTCTAATCAAGGAGACAGGTGAAATACACAAAGTCCTCGACTAACAACAGTTTATTTAGTGACCGTTCAAAGTTACAACGGCACTGAAAAAAGTGACTTATGACTGTTTTTCACACTTACGACCACCGCAGCATCCCAATGGTCACGTGGTCAAAATTTAGAGGCTTGGCAACTGATTCATATTTATAATGGTTATAGTGTGTTGGGCAGGGGGGGTTGGATGCTATCGGTTCGCCCCGGTTCACACGAACTGGTTGCTAATTTTATCATTTTTAATGGCTGGTTGAGCGAACAGGCAAATCCCACCCCTGGCTGCCCCCACCCATCCCACCCATCCCAGGAGTCTCCACGTGGCCCATTTTGGATCCCAGATCCGTGCAGGACCCGCACGGAGGCTTGGGGAGGGCAAAAAACGGGCTTCCCAGAGGCTCTGGAAGGCCAGAAACAGGCCCTCTCGGAGGCTCAAGGAAAGCCTCCAGAGTCCGTGGAGGGAGAAAATGCTCCCCCACGCTGTGGTGCAGGAGGCCGACTAAGCCATGCCCACCATGGCCACGCCCACCCAGCAACTGGGCAGAGAACCGATTGCTAAAATTTTTGAAGCCCACCCCTGGTCCTGGAGTCATGTAATCCCCTTTTGCGACCTTCTGGAAAGCAGTCAGTGGGAAACCAGATTCACTTAACAGCCATGTTACTAATTTAAGAACTGCAGTGATTCACTGAACAAATGTAACAAGAATGGGGAGAAACTCAATCAGTAAGTGTCTCACTTAGCAACAGAAATTTTAGGCTCAACTGTGGTCGTAATTCGAGGATTGCCTGTATTCTTTTCTGTATGAATCATTAGCCATTCATCTGTCTCAAAAATCCATAACCGTGTATTGAAAGATCTGCTGAAAGCTTCTTAGTACTAATAAAGTTACATTAGCTAATGCTGTGTGAGAAATATGTTTCCTGCGGCAATAAAATATTTAATGAGAGGAATCCAAGTTAGGGGGAGATTAATCCTACATGCTGCGACAGTGCCTGTGTAATATTTTGATTTTGTTATTTATTAATTAATCAAATTTATATGGTTGTCTTTCTCGCAGAAAGTGACCTTGGGTAGCGTACAGTAGTCCAGTAAAAGAGTAAAAATATAAATGTCATTATATAAAGCCATTAATTATTAAAAAGCATTAAAAACTGTAAAAACAAAATCTAAATCAAAAAAGGAAATCATAGGTGAAGGAATTTATGGTTCCTGGGGGTGGGATTGACAAGACATAGATTGAGAGAAAGATAAACTTTAACAATTTATCACTCACGAAAGCAAATTTGCATGGCTTAAATTGGTTTGACTGGTTCAAGCTGAAAGATTTGGCTTTCCAATTTATGACCTGTCAAACCCCGATTTGACATTTCAGGGTGGGAATAAATTAGAATTTACCATTTATTTATGGGATGTATCTATCTCCACAATCAGTGGGATTCTGGAACAGTAATAATGTTTTTCTTTTATTATATTTATATCCTACTTTTCCTCAACCGGTCTAAGTAGTGTACGCACTTAACATGATTTTAATTTTTTCTTCATAACAACCCAGTGAATTAACAGAATAACAGAGTTGTAAGGGACCTTGGAGGTCTTCTAGTCCACTCCCCTGCTCAGGCAGGAAACCCAATACCATTTCAGACAAATGGTTATCCAACATCTTTTTAAAAACTTCCAGTGTTGGAGCATTCACAACTTCTGGAGGCAAGTTGTTCCACTGATGGATTGTTCTCACTGTCAGGAAATTCCTCCCTAGTTGCTTCTCTCCTTGACTAGTTTCCACCCATGGCTTCTTGTCCTTCTCTTCAGGTGCTTTGGAGAATAGCTTGACTCCCTCTTCTTTATGGCAATCTCTGAGATATTGGAAGGTGAATGGATTGCCAAGTGCCGAAATCAGTGGTGGGATTCAAAAAAATTTATTACCTGTTCTGTGGGTGTGGCTTGGTGGGCGTGGTAGGGGAAGGTTACTGCAAAATCTCCATTCCCTCCCCACTCCAGGGTCTTATTTTCGGGGAAACAGGGTACCTGCCCCAAAGATTGAAGGCGAGGGGGTTTCTCTTCCTCTCTGTGCATATCCTTCCTGCTTTTCCGTAGAAGGGCAAATTCTCTTCTGACAGGGAAGCAATCCTTTTAATTCCAGCAGGCAGAAATCCAACCAGTGTAGCTTCTCTTTGGTCTCTTCAGTCTCTTTTAAGTAGCTGCCAAAGGGGGAGCCTTGCGCGTGAGTCAGACGAGCACTTTATCTAAAGTTAATTTTCGAGAATAAAAGACGTTTCTTTTTTTTGTTGTATCCTGCCTGGGGGATCGATAAACCTTTCAAAAACTGTTATCTATTTAAGTCCTGGCTCCCATAAAAAGAAAGTAGGGGGGGGGAGCGGATTTATCCCCTTGACTGTAGTCAAAGAACTGAATCCCAAAATAACATCGCAGACCTCCTTTGTGCAGAATGATTTGCTGGGGAAAAGGGCTTCATTTAAAAGCTCATTTCAATTCAAACCCATCCTCTGTTTTAATTGCATCGTCCTGGCAATTGTGGGAGTTAAAAGGGCATCTCTGAGTATGTGCTAAGTTATGTTCTCCGCTGGTGCTCGATTCCCCTTGAGTTTTGCAACATACAAGGATGATGTTATCTGTTTTGACCCTTAGCTATTTTGGGTGGTGGCCAACAAACGTCCCCTCAACACTTTTGGTGCACATTTTTCAGCCTGATCATTCGCCAGGAGAAATCAACAATGATATACCTGGCTGCTAAGTTTCAATCGAAAACTCCTTGAAATAAGTTTAAGCTGCCCCCCACCACCCCAAGTTCAGTTTTCAGTGGGAAGAGAACTTGGAGGTCTTCTAGTCCAACCCCCTACGAAAACAGGAGACCCCATTCTGGACAAATGGCTCTCCAATCTCTTCTTAAAAATATCCAATGATGGAGCACCCACAACTTCTGAATGTAAGCTATTCCGCTGATTAATTTTTCTCACTGTCAGGAAATTTCTCCCTCGTTCCGGACTGGATCTTTCTGAGATAAGTTTCCATCCATTGCTTCTTAACAGATAATCAGAGTTGGAAGGGACCTTGTAGGTCATCTAGTCCAACCCCCCGCCCAAGCGGGAGACCCTACACCATTTCTGACGGATGGGAGTCCAACCTCTTCTTGAAAGTCTCAAGTGATGGCGCTCCCACAACTTCCAAGGGAAACTTCTGTTCCATTGGTTGATTGTTCTCACTGTCAGAAAGTTTTTCCTAATTTCAGGTTGAATGTCTCCTTGTTCAGTTTCCATCCATTACATTATTCCTTGTCTGGCCTTCAGATGCTTTCGAGAATATCTTGACCCCTCTTCCTCTCTGTGGCAGCCCTTCAAATATTGGAAGACTGCTCTCATGTCTCCCCTGGTCCTTCTCTTCACTAGACTAGCCAGGCCCAGTTCCTGTAACCGTTCTTCATATGTTTTAGCCTCCAGTCCCCTCATCATCCTGGTTGCTCTTCTCTGTCTCTGTACTTTTTCTAGAGTCTCAACATCTTTTTGGTATTGTGGTGACCAAAACTGGACTCAGTATTCCACGTATGATCTTAGCAAAGCAGTATATAATGGTATTAACACTTCATGTGAACTTGACACTATCCCTATTAATGCAACCTAGGACTGTGTTGGCTTTTTTGGTAGCTGCAACACACTGCCAGCTCATACATATGTGGTTGTTTTGGATCCCAGGTAAGTGCAGGGCCCGCATGGAGGCTTGAGGAGGGTGAAAAATGGGGCCCCTGGAGGCTCCGGAAGGCCAGAAACAGGCCCGTGGTGCAAGAGGCTGACTAGGCCACGCCCACCATGGCCACGCCCACCCAGCAACCGGGCAGAGAACCGGTTGCTAAAAATTTTTGAAGCCCACCCCTGGCTAAAACATACGATGAACAATTGCAGGAATTGAGGATGTCTAGTCTAATGAAGAGAAAGAATAGGGTTGATATGATGGCAATCTTACAGTACTTGATGAGCTGTCACAGAGAAGAGGAGTCAATTTATTCTCCAAAGCACCTCAGAGTAGGACAGGAAGTCCTGGGTAGGACATAATTAAAGAATGATCCAACCTAGAACTAAGAAGAAATTTCCTGACAGTTGGATCACTTAATCAGTGGAGCGGCTGGCATCCAGAAGTTGTGGGTGCTTATTATTAGAGATTTTCAAGAAGAGACTTTTTTCTGATCCAAACCTGGTTCCAAGAGAGAAAACACGAGGCAAAGGTAACAGCACAACCTTTTAATGTTTCATTTACGAATCCTGTTTCTTCACAGATAAAAGGCTGCTTCCAACTAATTCGCTCCAATAAGAAAGAGCCTTGCCAAGTTTTTGCAAGGCTGCCAAGAACAACAGACAAAGTTCCTAAACAAGAAATCGAAGAGTCTCCAAACACCAACTCGGATATTCCTAATGTCCACCAGGCTCGAGTATCAAACTTCTTTGCCTTCTGCAAAGAACTGCAGTTTCTCAGCTGGCTTTTATCTTCTCAGGGAGGGGCCATTACTTTGCAGCCTTTCTCCCGAGTCACCCGTGCTGCTGCAGCTGGTCTTTCCTTTGGGCAGCCCTGCGTGCATGCGTGCTGGGCACAGGCTCCTCGGGGGCCTCTTCATCACTGCTGCCAGCCTCCACAATCTCCAATGGCGGCATTCCACTCCCTGATGGTCCTGGCCCCATCCCTGCCTCACATGCAGGCCCCTCATCTGAGTCCTCACTCTCTGAGACCTCAGCCGTCCACACCTGCTGTTGGCGAACCACAACAAGACTGGACTGCCATTTGTCCAGAATGGTATAGGCTCTCCTGAAGGACTAGGAGACCTCCAAAATCCCTTCCATTCTTATTATTCTGTTCTGTGGTCTTCTACTCTATACCCAACTGTCTCTAGGGCTGAGAGAGAGAGAGAGTCTAGCCCAGAATCCCCCCAAGGAATTCCCTTCCCTGTCCTTAGTCCGGCATCTTCACCATCCCATCGCTATTTGAGCTGAGAGAGAAGGACTTGCTGAGTTCTCATGGTGATGTAACCCTATTTTAGTGTAGTCCAAAGTAATGGCTGAGCCAAGCCAATTGTCAGGGTTCCAGCAAACCTCCATTCCAATCAATAACTCCGGGACAGACATATCCTAAAGATCCCTTTATTTGGATAGTAAACTGGCACATCTGTGGAATCCTGAATCTGAAAGTTTTCGGACTTCCTTCAATATTCAAACTACAAATCCATCCCCCCCTTGGTCGTCATCACATCACATGGCCCAATCACAATCCGTCCTAAAGTAAGATTATTGTTTCATTCTGCGCTATACTCAATGACCTTGAACTAACAAAATAATTTTATTTTGTCTACTTAGAGGTGCTCAGGCTTTTGGCAGTGTGGGAGCATCCACTCTCAAAATGGCTTCCAAAGCGGACACCAATGTTACTGTTTCCTCATCACAGAAACTAAGAAATGGCCTGTTGGGACCAAAGTAAGTTTAATGGAGCCCAACACTCAATTTCCAGTGGCAAGGTAGACGCAATCTGGAAATCTACCAACATCTCTTCCTGCCTCACTTGCCTTTAGCATCTTGGGAACACGAGGCAAAATGCTACCTAAGGACAAATCATTATTTATTTATCACATTTATAATAGCCAACCAAGTCACAAAATGAGACTCCGAGAAGGAGAATTGTACGTTCAGACTTGCAAGTTTCTGTTAATGCTAACGGTAAAGTATATTTTCCCCCAAATTAAAAGATGGCTGCTCCTTGATAGGAAAGCTATGGCAAACCTAGACAGCATATTAGTAATGCATGGCTATGGGAGTTGGACCATAAGGAAGGCTGAGCACCAAAGAACTGAGACTTTCATATCGTGGTGCTGGAGAAGACTCCTAAAAGAAACCAGAGCCTAGTCATGCAAATCACTGACTTGCAGTGGGTTTCATAGATTAGGGATACCAATCTGGTGAGATCCAAGAGCTGAGGATGACCACACATAATTTTTCAATGCAGGGATTTTGAGTAGGCGACATAAATATATATAGGATATTCCCTTCCCTCCCTAACTCTTCCCCATCTCTTCTGCTATCAGTGCAAAAAATAAAAATAAAATAAACCACCAGCTGCTCTTGCAAAAGGAAAATCAATTACAATAATAGCTGCTTGGGGAGGGAAGAGGGAAATTAATAAAAATTGCCAAGTACCAACTGCTGAAAACTATTGATTATCCCACAGGCAAATGTGATGAGAGTTGCAATGAGCTAATGAATTTCTTCCACTTCAGTATGGAAAAATTTGCTTTTCTTTTAAAAGTGGGTGGGGGTGGGGGGGGCAGAGAACAAGCCACTAAAAGATGAAAGCCTTTCTAAATGAGTTTTGATGACTGGAAGGGGGAGGGAAACAAAACAAAGCTCCTAGTAAATTGATGAAGCAGATGATGAGCTTAGCAGCACTTGTTAAATAGGATAACTAAATGGAAACATCAGGTTCAGAGGCAGTCTACCTTGGTACACTGGTTTCTGTAAAGCAGCAGTTCTCAAACGTTTTTACCTCAGGACGTTTTTGTCTCCTTAAAAATGACAGGACCTCAAAGAGCTTTGGTTTATATGGGTTATATCTCTCAGTGTTTATCATATTAGAAATTAAATGGAGACAGATTGAAATACAGGTAGTCCTCAACTTATGACTGTAATGGAGCCTGCCCATCATAGTCATAACGGTTATGAAGTGACCGACCCAATTTTACAATCTTTTTTGTGGCAGTTGATAAGCAAACCAACGGTTTATTGTGAACTGGTTTCACTGAAAACTGAAAGGAAATGCCAGTTTGGGGTAAAACCGTCATAAAACATGGTCACATGTCGCAGCTGCCCACGTTTACAGATGTAATATGACTACATATGTGGGTGGGTGGGACGCAGAGGTGGTATTCAGCAGGTTCTGGATTCAAATGTTTTTACTACCGGTTTTGTGGGCATGACTTGGTGGGCGTGGTGAGGGAGGGATACAGTAAAATCTCCAGTCAGAGGTGGTATTTGCCAGTTCTCTGAACTACTTAAAATTTCTGCTACCGGTTCTCCAGAACTGGTCAGAATCTGCTGAATACCACCTCTGGTTCTGGCCAGTTCTGGAGAACCAGCAGTGGAAATTTTGAATACTTCGAAGAACTGGCAAATGCCACCTCTGACTGGCCCCGCCCCCATCTTTTCTCTGCCTCCCGAGTCCCAGCTGATCGGCTGGGTCTTCTTTTGTTGCCCTGCACAAGAGAAAGGAGCTGGAAAGCAGGTTAGTGGAGTGGGGAGGGAATGGGGATTTTACAGTATCCTTCCCCTGCCACGCCCACCAAGCCACGCCCACAGAACCGGTAGTTAAAAAAATAATAATTGAATCCCACCACTGGTAGAGGGGCCATTGGAACTTCAGAACCACGAATTTCATAAATACCCCCAGGTAAGTCCATTTCTTTTCTTCTTTTTTTAAACAAATTTTATTCAGTTTTTCACATTGAAAACAAAAATCTCTTTTTAGTGGACAACATATTTCCGGGTCATTACCTTTACATACAAATATGACAGCAATTATACATTCATATGTGCATACTTAATTCTAATATTACCTTTTCCATGCCAAATTTTCAGTAAGGTGAAAAACAAACACATTAATTCTAGCCTCTTTCATTAATCTCAATCGAAATATCTTTTTTGTTTCATTTCAATTATTTCAAATATAATCCTTTAATATTTATTTTAAAAATAAAGATAAACAATATGTGTTTGCCTAATAATGATAATGATAATAATAAAAAAGTTACCAATGTCTCTCCTTGCTTTTAATAGTCTATATTAACTTATTAATTTAGTTGGTTCTTTAGTCTGTCATATTCTCTTTCCATTACACATTATTTTTATAAATTCTAGATTAATACAAATTTTAACACTAAAAAAAAAAAAACAAGTACAGGTTTCCCTGCTTTTACTGCTTTGAGTGTGACACCTCAATGATTAAAATATACATTTATTCCTTCATCTTGATTCCCAATAAACCATTATTTTTAAGAAGTTACAATAATAATCATTACATCTTTTCATTTGGATTCCGCAGCATATTTTCCCCCCTTGAATTTTAATAAGAGTTATCAGTATCTATATTACCCTTTTTTTCTAAATGTTTTTAATTGCAGAAATATTCTTGTTACCCCTTGTCACCCTGCAGAATCCCCTTTTTAATTCATCAACCATTATCTCTGAAGAAACAATTTCTTTTCAACATTTTACTATTTCCGTATTTCTTTATTTCATGCACCTGTTTCTTACTGCTTCTCCTCCCCCTCTTTTCCCCATATCTTTTCTCATTCCGGTTTATATCCCTCTCTTTCTTAATATCTTCCTTTCCCCTTTTCTGCTGGGTCTTTCTGCCTTTCCTGACTTCACAGGTATTCCCCCTTTTGATTGCCTTCTTAAATCTCAACTTTTTAACCTTCCTTCTTTCCCCACTTCTTTGTAGTGTTCTTTGTGTTAATTGTCTATTTAAAATGTCTTCTCCTTGAATCGACTCCTCCTCCTCTGAAGCTCTTTCTTCTTGTTCTTCAATCGCCATTTCCATTTTTTCTAACACAGAGCAAAGTGATACGCCTCTTTCCTGTAGTAATTCTCTCATATTTTTAAGTTCTATTTTTAATTCCTGAAGAAATATCACCATTACACACTCTTATATTTTATGATCGTTAAAGTCCACAAAAAAACACTTTTACTTTCCTTCTTTCAATTTTCAAAAGTTCTCAGTTATTCCAGCCCAGGGTCTATACCAAAAACATCAATCAATCCCACAGTCAGTCTTTCCTTGCTTTTTTCTTTATTCTGGTTCTGCTTTCACTTTCTAAGATCCTTACTTTGTTTCAATATTTCTTTAATGTTATATCCACACAAGTTCATTCAGAAACAGGATGCTTTCCCTTTTGTTTGAGCTCAAGTTTTTGTCAAAAGGTGGCACTCTCCATTATACAAAGTCTTCACCTTTTTCCCCTATTTTTTTATTTAGGGTTTTTCGAACCTCAATATTCCAGCACAGTCCAGTCTCCAGTTTGTAAACTTTAGTATTATTATTTTTTGACAATCTTAAGTCCAGCTTTATTTTATGCCTGTTTATTCCCAAAATATTTTAGTCCAATTTAGTTAAATCTTTAGTTCCAGCTTCTTCCTTTCCCGGTTCGAAGCCCTGCTTAGCTGTTCAAAAATATTTTTTTATTTTTTTCCTGTCCCTTTGTAATTTTGCCGCTCACTTTTCTTTTCTTAAAAATTCCAAATTACCTTAATCCCGGGGTACTTTTGTTTAGTTGTATTGCCCAGTTGTCCCGGTTCAAATGTTATCCACCTCTTTCTTCCCTCCTGCACAAATCTTAATCCAGCTGAGGCCTCCTCTTCGGGGTGGCCATTTTAAACCACCGCTGCAGTCGTCTTCGGGGAGAAAAAGACCAAGCCCAGGGGGGGAGATGCAACTCCCCTCAACCTGGCTTGCGGCTTCCCCTTACTCTTCCCCTTCCCCTTACTCCGCCGGCCCTCCAAGGCAGCTTCAGCTCCTAATCGTAATGATCGGGGCTCTCCAACGAAAGAGCACGGACCATAGCCGCAGAGAGTCGCGATCTACAGTCCGTCAGCGAGGAGGCTCCACCTTCTTCTCCCAGGTAGGTCCATTTCTAACACTGAATGATCACTAAGCATCCAGTCGTAAATTGAGGACTACCTGGATTTTAAAATTTTGACTTTGTAAATACCCCAAAAGAGTCTCAGGGACCCCAGGGTTCCCCATTCCACACATTTTGAGAACTACCGTTGTAGAGCAACGCCGAGAGTTCCCATCTGCTTCCCTCTGTGGGGTCTAGAAGTAGGTGATTGGCCAGTTGCTAAATTAAATTGTGTTTAATCTTGCAAAGTGTGTGTGTTTTCAAATGAGTCTTGACTCCTGGTGAGTATATGGATAGCCCTGTGATGTTTTCTCGGCACGTTTCCGGAAGCGACTTGCTCAAGGTCACCCACAGCTGGCTATTGTGTCTAAGGCAGGATTAAAACTTGCAATTTCTTAGCTTCCAGTCCAGTGCTTTGAATCACTACCATTAAACAGGCTGGAAAAACCAAGAATAGAGTTTTAGTACAGTATCTACTTCTGAATGCGAGCATCTGGGGGTCCCTGTTGCTTTGCTCCTCTGATTAATGGAACTTCCTGGAAGCATCGAGGTAGCATATGGAGAATTCTGATTTTTCTGTACCACTTTTAAATATTTTACAAATGCTTTCAAATTACTTCAGTTAATGGCTGATACCTGGAGAGCTCATGGAGATTATCAAAATCAACTCTTTCATCAACCTACAAAAAGAATCTTAAACAACATTTTTCATTGCTTGCCTCTTTGACAGCAAAAACTGAGGAGAAAAACACAGTGAAGTCAAGTGTTGCTAATCACATGCTGGCAAATTAAGTCTGAATATTATTTCAGAAATTCTTCTAGTTAATGCCAGAATTTCTCAAATGGGGGGCAAGTTTCTCAAAAAGCGAAGACATATAATTTTCTTCATCATCTTAAAGGCTAGAAAGCTAAAGAAAGACCTTTCAAGTTTTGTGAACAAGAAATATAAGACAGACCGCTAATCTTATAGTAAAACAAAAGGAGCCTTGATAAAAGCGTAAAATGTTCAAATAAAATATTCTAATACCGTGTCATAAAAATATTCTTACATGGGTTAGAAACCTTAATTTGTTTGAAAGATAAATTCCTTTGAAGTTGGGATTTCCATACATTTTATCCTGAATTGGAATATACAGTACGTGGAATTGTTGAGCCAAAAGATGCTGGCTGATGAAAGAAATTTGGGTTAAATATTAAAAGGAATTTCTTTGTGAGGTGAAGAGTTGCAATTGGGTGCGTAGTATGAATTCTTTGAAGTAGGAAGCAGTGGATTCTTTTTTCGTGAAGATTTTTAACCAGAGTTTGGATGTCCACCAATCACAAAGGCCAGGGCAGCAAGTGTCCTATGTCAGCAAACAGTTGGGTTAGATGATATTTAGAGTTTTCTTCTCATTGTGTGATTGTATAAATAAACACATTCAGCATTTGCCATTAGAGCTCCTGATCTATTTTTCTATCTATCATGAACCATCAATTTCAATATATATATATATATATATATATATAATACCCGAACAAAATACCCGAACAAAGCTGAATACCATACATGTAAGTACCCGTGAAAACTTAAGAAAACAAATATCAGACCTCTACGGGGAGGAAGTAAACAGCCAGACCAAAACCTATGAGAAGCTGGAAGTTAAAAGAGCAGGAATACTATGTGACCTCAAATTCCTACGCAGCTGCAGAGAAGAAAAAAACATTCTGGCACAGCACTAGGTTAGCCCCAAATTTAAAACTGAAACGGCTGTGAAAGTCTGACTCACAGACGAACACAGTACAGAAGCCTGATGATGGCAGATGAGATTCTGCCGAAATGTTGCTACAACTTTAAAAGCACAACTATAATGACGTGGGAAAATACCCGAACAAAGCTGAATACCAAACATGTAAGTACCTGCGAAAACTTAAGAAAACAAATATGTGTGTGTGTGTGTGTGTATGTGTATAAATATATATGTGTGTGTGTGTGTGTATCTATATCTATCTATCTATCTATCTATCTATCTATCTATCTATCTATCTATCTATCTATCTATCTATCTATCTATCCCTTTTATTTCTACATAAAAATCCTCTTAGTTTTACCTAAAACCCTTCCGTTTTATTTAAACACAGGCGAATAAAAGCTAGTGGAAACTGATCGCCATTTGAAGAATTAACGTCCGTGAAGGACAGCATATTTTAGCTTTCTGGTGTTTACCTTGAAAGCATCCCAAATTGTTTTTCAGACATCGGGATGGCAGAGATCCAAAAGTCATGGAGGGAAGAAGCCTGAAAGGAGGTGAAACAGGAGAGGCCTTTTCAAAGATTCCTAAACACCTCAAGGGTGGCAGAATAAATTAGAAAAAGGGAAAACTCGACTGACTTTGGACTGAAGAGCAAATTTCTGACCCGTGGAATTGAATGGGTAGTCCTGGGCCAATCTCTACTATTAGAACCCAGCTCATAGAGCTATTTGTTATTCTTATTATGTATTTTTACCCAGTCTTTATTATTCATGTGGAAGATATCAGGGTTCCAAGTAATAGATCCATAGCAAGCAAATCTCTGAGGCAATTGGATTCCTGAAAGGGTAGCTTTATTGGAAATATCATATTGGCACCTATCTGGTGAAAACCGACTCTTGAGGGTTGCTGTGCTTTTCACCTAATTAAAAGCAACCGTTTTTCACTTTCTCAAAACAGTCACATGGTCCAATCACAGCTCCGTCCAGTAACATCCTTCCAGGGACCAGGTGTGAGAATGTCCTTGGTTCTCAAGAGAAAGTGTTTTGTTTTGGCTACAAAGTCCCAACTATCTCAATCCCCCCCACCATCCCTCAGCTCCAGTGTGGCAGCAATGAAGCTCCAAGATGGCTTCGGTCAGGTCAGCTTCAGGGTTGACAGAAGACAGTGAAGATACCTAATACTCATTCTTCCTCCTCCTCCTGTTTTCCCCACCAAAACAACCCTGTGAGGTAGGTTGGGCTACGAAGAGAAGGACTGGCCCAGTCACCCAATCAGCTTACATTTTTACAGCACGGTAGACATCAGTCTCTTGATGATTGGCCCAAAGTCACGCAGTTGGCTTTCATGCCTATGGCGGGAATAGAACTCACTATCTCCTGGTATTTGGCCCAAAGACACTCAGCCAGTTTTCATGCCCCAGGCAGGATTAGAACTTACGGTCTCTTGGTGATTGGCCCAAAGTCACCCAGTTTCATGCCTCAGGCAGGAATAGAACTCACTGTCTCTCAGTGATTGGCTCAAAGACAGCCAGTTTTCATACCCCAGGTGGGACTAGAACTTACAGTCTCTTGGAGATTGGCCCAAAGTCACCCAACCAGCTTTAATGCTTAGGGCAGGAGTAGAATTCAGAGTCTTCAGCATCTGAACAGAATAGAATAACAGAATTGGAGGGGACCTTGGAGATCTATGGTTTTCCAATTTCTTCTTAAAAATGTCCAGTGTTGGAGCACCCAAGCTTCTGCAGGCAAGTCATTCCACCCATGTGTGTCCATGTCAAAAAAGTCAAGATGGCTACCTGTACATGTGCAAAAAAGATGGATCTTCACTTGGTTGGCTGCAGCCACCATTTTATTCCCTCATCTTGCGGCCCGTGGCTTGATGCATGGTGCCCGCTGCAAATGACATAAAACAAAGAAACTGCAAAAGGCGACATGTTTTGTAACTGATTTGGAGAGAAGAAAATTCCAAAGATGCTGAATTTATTCTCAATAATTTTAATGGCAGCATTGTCCACAAAACTGCAAACTTCCATTTGCAATGAGATCTAGAGTCTTGCTTTTATTTTATTTTTTTCTTAAGATGCATGCTGGTTCTTTTTCCTACGTCAAGAAAAGTTTACAATACTTTTGAAATATTTTTGTCCGTCCCGTTTTCTGAATGACACCTTTGAATAAATCCTTTTTAGAAGAAGAAGAGCACAGTGGATATTTTAAATGCCACTTTGAACAGCTCTTAGAAGTACAGTAAGCTAAAACATTTCTTAATTAAGGTGATGCTTGATCTGTTCCATTGATGAGTCCTCATTAAGCTGGAAAGCTTTGACAAGGGGGCTGTTCTGTGTTCTGCTTGATTAGGAGTGGGCGTTAACTTTGATAAACTAACAAACAAAGAACAAGACGGGTCAATGTCTTTATAAAGGATCAACCTATTCTCTATAGCAGTGGCCCCCAACCTTTTTTGTGCCACGGCCCGGTACCGGCATCACAAAATGATCCACGGCCCGGTACCGGCATCAGCACGCATGACAAGGCAAGGCGAGCCGAGCGACCGGCCAGCCAGCCGTCCCCCGCTTCTCCCCGCCACCTTCAACTCCTCCTTTGTACCTTTGTCGATGGGCTTCGCTTCGGGACAGCTTCGGGACGGTCGCTCGGCTCGCCTTGCCTTGGGTGCTGAAAGAATCCTCGCGCCTTAGTTTCGTTCAAAGCCCCCATGAAACTAAGGCGCGAGGATTCTTTCAGCACCCAAACGCTGCTTTCCAACCGGAAAAGCTCACCCAGAAGCACTTTCTCGTCAAACAAGATGGCGGCGCCCAGCAAACCGGCGGCCCGGTAGGAAATGTTCCACGGACCGGTACCGGTCCGTGGCCCGGTGGTTGGGGACCCCTGCTCTATAGCACCTGAAGGCAGGACAAGAAGCAATGGATGGAAACTAATCAAGGAGAGAAGCAACCTAGAAATAAGGAGCAATTTCCTGACACAACTATTAATGACTTTCCTCCGGAAGTTGTGAATGCGCCAATACTGGAAGTTTTAAAGAAGAGATTGGATAACCATTTGTCTGAAGTGGTGTAGGGTTTCCTGCCTGGGCAGTGGGTTGGAATAAAAGAATGGAATGGAATGGAATGGAATGGAATAGAATAGAATAGAATAGAATAGAATAGAATAGAATAGAATAGAATAGAATAGAAGTAGATAACAGAGTTGGAAGGGACCTTGGAGGTCTTCTAGTCCAACCCCCGGCTCAGACAGGAACCCCTATACGATTTCAGACAAATGGTTATCCAACATCTTTTTAAAAACTTCCAGTGTTGGAGCATCAACAACTTCTGGAGGCAACTTGTTCCACTGATTAATTGTTCTAACTATCAGGAAATTTCTCCTTAGTTCTAGGTTGCTTCTCTCGTTGATTAGTTTCCACCCATTGCTCCTTGTCCTGCCCTCAGGAGCTTTGGGGAATAGCTTGACTCCCTCTTCTTTGTGGCAGATATTGGAACACTGCTATCACATCTCCCCTAGTCCTTCTTTTCATTAGACTAGACATATCCAGTTCCTGCAACCGTTCTTCATATGTTTTAGCCTCCAGTCCCCTAATCATCTTTGTTGCTCTTCTCTGCACTCTTTCTAGAGTCTCAATATCTTTTTTACATCGTGGCGACCAAAACTGGATGCAGTCTTCCAAGTGTGGTTTTACTAAGGCATTATAAAATGGTATTTACATTTCACATGATCTTGATTCTATACCTCTGTTAATGCAGCCTAGTGCTGTGTTGGCTTTTTTTGGCAGCTGCCACACGTTGCTGGCTTACATTTAAGTGATTGTCTAGAAGACTAATGATGTTGTGCATTCTGTGTTGTTGTAAGAGAATGGAGGATATACACAACTGAGTGGTGTGGTTTAATATCTTCTCCAGTGGCATAATTAGTATATCCAATTTTGGAAAACCAATGAGTCCAAGTTTTAAGAAATGTAAACATATCTCTCATAGTTTGACAATGAAGTCAATACATCAGAAAATAATTTTAAAGAGTATTTTTAAAAGGTTGGATATTAAATAACTTGCTTGGCATTGCAAAAAGTGGCAGGACTCTGACTCATATGATTTGGTCTTGTCTAGCCATTTCCCCGTTTTGGCTTAATTTAGTATCTAAAGATGTTAAGTGCAATATTGCATTACACTCCTAAAATATGGAATATGAAATTTGATGAAGAACTTGGCACTTAGTGAAGAGAACTATTGGATATAGATGGAAAGACATTTATTTCCCCTGGGTTAAAAAATTGGTTCAAAATATGTTTTTGTTATTTGAAGCTTCGATGTTTTTATATTCCACAAATAAGAACATTTTTCCATATGGTATCTATTTAATAAGCTTAAGGATTGAATTAATCCTATAGTGATATTATACAGCTCTTCTTTCTTCTCTTTTTCCTAGTTTTATAAACACAAACACACATCCTTCACATTCTATACATTGAATTGAAAACCCCTGATTAATATTTCACGTTACAGTGGAATTCAGTAGAGTTACTGCCCTGGGATAGAAGCTGTTTTTCAGCCTATTTGTCCTTGTTTTTATTATTGTTTGCAGTGCCTTGCAGTCATATGGCTGTGTTTTGCAAGATTTTTGTCAGTTAATTCTGCTTTTCAGCAAAACCATGCCCATGGCAAACCATTGGTTCATTTAATGACTGGGGCATTTGCTTTACGACCGCCTGAAAAAAAATCGTGAAGGAGAGAAGAGAGGCTATGTCAAATGCCTGAGAAATCAAGAGATTTAGGCAGTTCAAATGAGTATAAAGATTGCAAGTGTAAGTTCTCTGTAAGAATCTGGCCAAGTGGCCATTAAGAGAAATGAACCAGAGTTAAGAATAGAAAGGAATTCAAGGTGAGATGGACTTAGATCTTCTGCAGGCGGAAAAGGACACTGGACTTATGACAGGTTTGATTCCTCCCTCGGGCTCAGCCTGGTCGTTTCCTACAGGCTGTTTCCCAAGCAAAATCAGTCTGGAATCCTTGCTATGTAGGAAGAGATTCCGCGTGGATCCTCCCTAACCTTATTTCGCAGGATAATGCTTAATAGTGATACAGATTGTGCTTTATGCTGGCACGATTGCTGTCTATAGGTGAGAAACAAGAAAGAAACTGCAAGTCATCCTGTCATTCTTGTTTCCCTGCATCTGATAATTGGTTAGGTTAATCAATCCATTTTACAACCATCACGACCAGTAGTGGGGATTAAAAAATTTTTACCATAAGTTTTGTGGGTGGTGGCGTGGCAGGCATGGCAGAGGAAGGATACTGTAAAATCTCCATTCCCTCCCCACTCCAGAGGGAAAGTTACTACAAAATCTCCATTCCCTCCCCACCCCACTAACCTGCTTTCCAGCTCCGTTCTCCTGTGCAGGGCAACCAAAGGAGACCCAGCTGATCAGCTGGGACTTAGGACGCAGAGAATAGATGGGGGCTGGGCCAGTCAGAGGTGGTATTTGCCGGTTCTCTGAACTACTCAAAATTTCCACCACTGGTTCTCCAGAACTAGTCAGAACCTGTTGAATCTGATCACGACGTACAACCATTACAGATTAACAGAGTTGGAAGGAACCTATTATACAGTAGTACTGTACTGACAAGGGATTGCAGGTGAAGCCTATCTCCCAAGGAATAGTCAGAGCAAATATGAGTGCTTCGTGGCTTCCACCAGTTTCTGGGGACAATGCAAAGACTGGCTTGAACTGATAATGCTTTAATACCGCTTTATAATGCCTTGGTAAGAGCGCACTTGGAATACTGCATCCAGTTTCGGTCGCCATGATGTAAAAAAGATATTGAGACTCTAGAAAGAGTGCAGAGAAGAGCAACAAGGATGATTAGGGAACTGGAGGCTAAAACATATAAAGAACAGTTGTTGGAACTGGATATATCTAGTTTGATGAAAAGAAGGACTAGGGGTGACATGATAACAGTGTTCCAATATCTCAGAGGCTTCCACAAAGAAGAGGGAGTCAAGCTATTCTCCAAAGCACCTGAGGGCAGGACAAGAAGCAATGGGTGGAAACTAATCAAGGAGAGAAACAATCTAGAACTAAGGAGAAATTTCCTGACAGTTAGAACAATTAATCAGTGGAACAACTTGCCTCCAAAAGTTGTGGATGCTCCAACATTGGAAGTTTTTAAAAAGATGTTGGATAACCATTTGTCTGAAATCGTATAGGGGTTCCTGTCTGAGCCAGGGGTTGGACTAGAAGACCTCCAAGGTCCCTTCCAACTCTGTTATCTACTTCTCTTCTCTTCTCTTCTCTTCTCTTCTCTTCTCTTCTCTTCTCTTCTCTTCTCTTCTCTTCTCCTTTATTCTATTCTATTCCATTCCATTCCATTCTTTTATTCCAACCCACTGCCCAGGCAGGAAACCCTACACCACTTCAGACAAATGGTTATTCAACCTCTTCTTTAAAACTTCCAGTATTGGCGCATTCACAACTTCTGGAGGCAAGTCATTAATTGTTGTGTCAGGAAATTGCTCCTTATTTCTAGGTTGCTTCTCTCCTTGATTAGTTTCCATCCATTGCTTCTTGTCCTGCCTTCAGGTGCAATAGAGAATATGTTGATCCTTTATAAAGACATTGAGCCGTCTTGTTCTTTGTTTGTTAGTTTATCAAAGTTAACACCCACTCCTAATCAAGCAGAACACAGAACAGCCCCCTTGTCAAAGCTTTCCAGCTTAATGAGGACTCATCAATGGAATGGAATGAGTGGAACAACTTGCCTCCAAAAGTTGTGGATGCTCCAACACTGGAAGATTTTAAGAAGAGATTGGATAACCATTTGTCTGAAATAGTATAAGGTTTCCTGCCTGACCAGGGGGTTGGACTAGAAGACCTCCAAGGAGCCTTCCAACTCTGCTATTCTGTTATTCTGGTCAATCCTACATGACTTTGACATTTAGAGCCGCCATTTGCAGTAAGACTCAGTCCATCCAACCTCTTAGTCCAACTCACCTCATAGGGTTCTTGTGAGAAAATATAAGGAGGAAGGAGTATTGTGTATGTTTGCCACTTTGAGTTATTTCTAACAATAATAATCTCTTCTGGATGATATTTGATGTGCAAAGTGGTCCTGTCCATGTATTTTTGTTGCATTTTGTGCCTCTGTGATTACTGTATTCCTAACTCCATTTATTTCAAGTCTTCATCTTTTATTAATTTATTTTGGAAATAATTGATATGAAAATTTATAATGGAGGTTTTAATTACATTACAGTTAAACTGTTTTAACTTGGCAGGAAGTCTGATTAGATTAGAGCATTACAATAGATTATAGCCTCGCACACATAAATAACCCAAAGGCAGACGTGGGATTAAAGGAGATCTTAATTTTATTTTTAATTTTATTTTCTCTTCTTAAGATAAGACCCAAACCCATCAACATCCAGTGATAAAAAAATGAGGATTACAAGTAACTGTTAGGAAAAATTTCCTAGCCTGGTGGTCTTTTGCTCAGTGGAGGAGGTGGCCTTGAAAAATATGTTAGGGTTTTTCTTAATATATGGTACAGAACAAAGATACACAGACTACACATTTTTTTTTAACATGGCACTCAACTTACAATTGCAATTGGGACCAGAATTTCCATTGCTAAACAAGGCCGTTGTTAATTGAAGCATGCCTGATTTTATGACCATTTTTGCCACTTCATTAAGTGCATCCTCATAGTTGTTATGTCAATCAGGCAGTCATTAAATGAATCCAGCTTCCCACATTGCCTTTATATGTCAGAATCAGTCTGGTAAGGTTTGCAAATAGCCACCACATGGCCCAGGGGTGTTGCAACTCTCGCAAGTACATGCCAGTTGCCAAGCGTCTAAAATTTGATCATGTGACTGTGGGGAATGAGGTGATGGTCTTAAGTGTGAGGACTAGTTGTAAGCCAGAAGTGGGATTTGGGGGTTCTCCGAACTGCACAGAATCTTAGTTAGGAGCTCTCCTGAACCCCTGTGAACCCCCCAGCAGCCCAGCCCTGGTGGTGGTAATTTAACAACCGGCGAGAACCGGCTGAATCCCACCACTGGCTGTTAAGTGTAGAAAATGATCATGTCACTTTTTTTCAGGGCCATTGTAACTTCAGTCACTAAATGAACTGTTTTAAGTTCTTTTTTCTTTTTTAAATAAAACAAACTCTCGAATGAAGAAGAGAGTGAGGCTGCCTCAACCCTCTTCCCAGGTAAGCCCCAAAACTCTGGACCCCAGGAGGAGGCAAAAATAGGCTTGCTCATTCCAGGTGACAAGTTCATCCTTCCACAAAATCTTCTAGCTCCCTTAGAAGATTTTTAAATACAGACTAGATCAGCGATCCTGCGTGACACAACATTCCCTAGAGTGGCAGGGCTGGATTGGATGATCTTTGAGGTATCCATCGTCCTGATAATATCATGTTGGTGCATAAGCGCACCAACGTGCCTACCATCCCTGTCCTATTGTTTCTTTTTATTTTTCTTATATGTATCCATTTCATGTATTCATAACTATGTTTATACTTATGCCTGTTATCTTATAATCACTTGACAAAATTAAATAAATGAATGAATAAATAAACAAAGAAAGAAAAAGAAAGAAAGAAAGAAAGGTTTGCGAAGCAAAAAGAGTCACCCGCTTCACCCCCCCCCCCAAAAAAAAGACATAATGTTTTTTGCAGCAGCTGTGGGAGTTTGCCTTAACCAAAAATTAGCAACAAGGCCAAATAAGCTATTAAGCAAATTCTCAGGATGGATTGTTTATCTGCCTGGGGGCTGACAGTTAATTAAGGAAATCGATTGCGGCAGGGTTCAAGCGACAGGATCTCCCCTTCAGCGTTCTTGCCACCTTTAAATAAGCCAAGAAAATACCCTGCTAACCACTAAAAATGACTCAGGTTTATCCAGAGTTTTTTTTCGGTGGGGAGCGGGAAGGAAGGAAGGAGGGAGGGACATTGGGATTACTGAGTGTTGCTCGCCAGGCGGAAGACTTCACGTCAGCCGAAATGAAGGCCTCACCCCCTCCGAGCTGCAATGCGTGGTGTATCCTTCACCTCCACTGCCTCGGCGTCCCAAAGTGAGATTGATCAGGTATCTTTGAGTGGTATGGAAAGAAGTGGGTCTGGGAGAGTGTGTCTCCCTTAGAGATTCCTGCCTTTCCTGTCTCTGGTGTACGAAGACAGGACATCATTTCTCAAGTCCTGTCAGCTGAAGGGAAGTTATTATAGAAGTAAATGATGCTGCAGAAAACAGAAGGAAAGGCACCTTCGGCTCAAGCTTGGTTCCTGCTTCCTGTATTCCTCAACCTTGGCAACTCTTAAGATGGGTGGACTTCAACTCCCAGAATTCCACAGCCCAGGGGATTCTGGGAGTTGAAGCCCACCCATCTTAAGAGTCGCCAAGGGTGAGCAACAGTGCTCTTACGCAACCATTTAGGCTTTGTAGTCCCCCGTTAAAAATATTCTGATTTTTCTTAGCTTCTAAGGCTAAACCTTCAAAGACTAGGCCTTCCAAGGCTATATACAAGTAGTCCTCAACTTATGACCATCACTTTTAAAGTTATGAGGGACTTCCTCATAAGTACCTGTGACCTAGTTTTGAATTTCTGATGGCTGTGTTTCCCTTCCCTGCAGTCACATGATCACATTTTGGGCGCTCAGTTACCAGCCCAGCTTTATGGCTGTTTGCAATGTCCTGGGAACACATAACCACATTTTTTGGTATTTTTTTTTTGCCCAAAAAGCAGCATTTACTTCCAGCTTTTTGTTAAATAGCGACCCATAGTGAACAATTGGTTTGCTTAATGACTGCAGTGCTTGCTTAACAACCATGCCAAAAAAGATTGTAAATTTGGGTCAGTCATGACTTAGAACTATGACTTAGGACCATAAGAACTGCAGTGGCCCAATGATTAGAATGCAGTACTGCAGGTTAATTCTGCTGACTGTTGGCTGCCTGCAATTTGGCAGTTCGAATCCCACCAGACTCAAGATTGACTCAGCCTTCCACCCTTCTGAGCTCGGTAAAACGAGGACCCAGATTGTTAAGGGCAATTATGCTGACTCTATAAAATTGCTTAGAGAGGGCTGTAAAACACTGTAAAGTGGTATATAAGTGCTGTTGCTATTGGTTCCAATACAGTCATAGGCCAAAAGGACTACCTGTGTAGACTTGCTGAGACATTTCATGGACGAGTTTCCAAACCAGGGAGGGGAGAAATTATACACAGACACACAGACACACATATCCATAAACAGAAAATAAATAAGTTGTGGTTGTACATATTGTGGGGGGAAAAGGCAGTACGCCTGTAGAAAAACAATGTATGAAGTTGTCAACCATCTTTGCTTTGATAGAAGTACAATATGGGGATGAGAGAAAAGAGTGGTTTTCAAGGATAGAGAGGTATAGAGAAGTAGAACGAACAGGGTTGCTATAAATTACTTTTAGCTCGGTTCCTTTTCTTTAATTCAGAATTTTTATTTTGGGGGAGGGGGCTTTGGAGGCCTTCGTTGACACACATCGCATCACATTGGATTGGCAGGTAAATAAATTTAGTTTAAACTGTGGTTTCATCTAAGTGTTTGATCGCAAGGCATGTGGGTAGCTTCAAGGACCTTTGGCAAAGGGGTCTGCCCTTCTCTATAAATGCAAACCTTCAGGGAGAGATTGATTCTAAATCATACACCCCCCCCAAAAAAAAAAAAACCACAAAAACAAAAAAAAAAAAAAACCCCACACCCCCACATGACGTTAGGGGAGCTGCGTCTTGGCCCTACAGTTAAATTATAGGTCTAGCAGGCCGCTTTACCTTTTCAGCTGGCAATCTGGGTCTCTCTGGGATCAGGCGCAAACTTGAAAAGGGCTGAATGCATTAATCCTACGCTCGCACCCCACTTTGGTTACCAACTTGATAGAAAATCTTGCACTGAATCATGAATGAATCAAATTGCTTTGATTAATAAAGGCAAGTTTAAAACCTAACCAAGCTTGCCTGAGGCCCAGGAGACAAAAATACAGAGATGCAAAAAAAGAGGAAGCCATGCCCACCCAGTCATATGGCCATGCCCACCTAGCCGTTCCCACCTAGCCACGTCCAAAGAACTGGTAGTGAAAATATTTGCATCCCACCCCTACATACAATGTAGAACATCAGCAGAGTTGGAAGGGACCTTGGAGATCTAGTCCTAGCTCATACAGGAGACTCTATATATACCAATTTGGACAAATGGCTGCCCAGCCTCTTCTAAAAAGCCTCCAGTGATGGAGCGAGACGTTCCATTGGTTGATTGTCCTCAATGTCAGTAAATGTCTCTAGATTCCAGGTTGCTTTTCTCTTGGTTAGTTTCCATCCATTGTTTCTTGCCTTCTGGTGCTTTGGAAAATAGGCTGACCCCTTCATCTTTGTGGCAGACCCTTAAATATTGGAACACTGCTATCCTGTCACTCCTGGTCTTTCTTTTCACTAGGCTAGACATATCCCTGGACTAGACATACATGAATATATGAATAGCGCTGCTTTCCCTAATCCCAATGGATGATCTGGCCAGATTCACTTAGTGACCGCATGATTCACTTAGCAACTGCAGTGATTAGCTTAACAAGGATGGGAAAAGATCCATTCAATTGTGCCTGATTCCTGGTGATTCTATCGGCCAGGTCTCTCCATATCTTCCAATCTAGCACTGCTTCTTTGACTCACCTAACAGTTGCCTTACTTAGCAATGGGAATTCTAATCCCAATTATAGTTGTAAATTGAGGATTACCTGTATTAATTTCAGCTGTTAAATGGATTCAGCCCTATGACAGGTAACTTTTGAACTGGACATCTGAAAAGCGCCCAACTTGCTGTTTGGAGTTATGACCTGCCCAATATTAACTTGCAAGCCAAACATTTCAGAAAGCACACCAAATGCATTATGGCAATATTTCACAGCCTGGTGGCTGCACTGAGCTGCCAAGAGGAGCACATCAAATTAGCCTAAAGTTCTCTGCACACAGCAGCAAGAAAAGACTACAGTGGATGCAATGAACGTCTTCAACATTCTCAAGATGTGCGTTTATACAATCCAAGCACTGCTCTTTTTGTATATGTCGAAAGGGTGGGGCTTGGGGTGCAGTTCTACACCCATGTTGCAGATTTTCACAACACCTCTTGGGCAGGGTGAATTTTGCACATACTTTTTAGAATCGTGTCCCATCTTCTCTGGCATCCACACCAAATGATAGCGCCAAAATGATGTGTACAGAGTGATGCCAAAGTGTAAACTCCACCTTTACCTTCTTCCATTTTGATTTGCGATTCGTGATATGCTTCGTGTTCCATAATTTGCCTCTCCTTGCTCCCACTGATGTGCCTACTACTCCAGCCCCACAAGGACATAAATATCCGCGAGGGATGATAAGCCACGGATAAGTAATCCCCAAAATGCAACAGGTAAATAAACAACCATTTCCAGCATGCACAAACCACACACCTAAACCCCAGCTACCAGATCAAGGTTGCAACAATCAGGTTAATCCTTATACACCTGCAAAATGATACTGAAAACTCGCTGGATAATTATTTTGACTTTGCTAGGGCTGCGAATGTGTTAGGGGGACCTTTACCTTTGGGCTGCAAACATATACATGACCAGTAGTTGGCAGCAAAGATTTGTAGTATTATGTCTGCTGCCATCTAGTTTTCAGCTGTATTCTTTCTTTCTCTCTTTCATTCTCTGATACACATGCCCTTTTAAAGAGTAGCCTTTGTATATCAGAGAGAGAGAGGGAGGGAGAGAGGGAGAGATTTTAACTCTTTGATGCCCTCCAGTGGCTACACATGTCCATTAACTCCTATGATCCCCCTTTTAATGAAATCCCACTAAATAAATGTGCAGCTTAATGCCTCTCAGGAAGCTAAAACATGCTGGTTGGAAAGGCAATACAATAGCCTTTTGTCCCTCTGCTCTATGAGAAAGGTATTCTTTGCAGGCGAATTGCATGTTGCCCAAAGAAACTTGGCCTGCTAAATCTCAAGGAATACGTGTACCAGCATCCTCTCCCTGCTGTGGATTGGCTGTTTTCAGATCATCTAGGGTAGAGATGGTGAAAGCCAGACTTAGATTACAGCCGGGAATTGGTGCAAATCCATATATAGGCTGATGTTTAGTCCAGAAGAAGAGAAGACTGTGGAAAAATATGACAGCTGTCTTTAAGTGTCTGTCATGTAGCAGACAGGGCAAAATCATTCAGAGTTGTTCCAGAAGACAAGAAAAGAAGCAGGATGTTTCTGCATATGGAAATAGATTTCCTTCTAATAGAATATTGGACATCAAGAAAAAAAATTCTTAAAACTTAAAGAGTGGTTTAATACAGGAAATCCTCGGTTTACAACCATTTGTTTATGGACTGTTTGAAGTTACAATGGCACTGAAAAAGTGATTCGTGATTGTTGCAGCCTCGCCATGGTCACATGATCAAAATTTGAATGATTGGCAAACTGACATGTTTTTATTGTGGTTGCAATGTCCTGGAGTTATGTAATCATCTTTTGTGATCTTCTGATAAGCAAATTCAGTGTGGAAGCCAGATTCACCTAGCAACCATCTTATTAACTTAACTACAGTGATTCAATTAACAACGATGGCAAGAAAGGTCATAAAAAGGAGCAAAACTCACTTAACTGTCTTGCTTAGCAACGGAAATTCAATTGTGGTCAGAAGCCGAGGACTACCTGTAATGAAACAGACTGTCTTGGGAGATGCGGATATTCCTCTGCTGGAAATATTTATATCGAGGCTGGACAGACTTTCACCAGAAATATAGCAATGGATGGCTACACTGGCAAAACATTGGACTAGATGACCTTTAGAGTTCCTACCAACCAAACCAGACTAGATAAAGGTAAAGGTTCCCCTCACACATACGTGCTAGTTATTTCCGGTTCTAGGGGGCGCTGCTCATCTCCATTACAAAGCCGAAGAGCCAGCACTGTCCGAAAACATCTCCATGGTCATGTGGCCGGCATGACTAAATGCCGAAGGTGCACGGAACGCCGTTCCCTCCCCACCAAAGGGGTTCCTATTTTTCTACTTGCATGTTTTACATGTTTTCAAACTGCTAGGTTGGCAGAAGCTGGGATGAATAATGGGAGCTCACTCCCGTTACACAGCGCTAGGGATTTGAACCGCTGCACTGATGATCTTTCTGATCGAAAATTTCAGCGTCTTAGCCACTGAGCCACCACGTCCCTTAAACCGAAGTATGACTGCTTAAACCAGACTATGACTCTGTTATTTACACAGATCTGAAGATGGATAAGGCGTTTTTTTTTGCTAGAGGCGTGTTTTTCAACCTTGACAGCTTTAAGAGGCATGGACTTTTAATTCCCAGAATTCCCCCAATAACCTAACTGCCGGGGGGTGGGTGGGGAATTCTGGGAGTTCATGCCAAGGTTGAAAAACACTGTGTTAGACCATCACTTTTAAAAGTTTGCTTCTTTGGCCAGGTTATTTTGACTTATACTGTATATTATATAGATGTTAAAGAACCTCCCACATCAGCTCCTACCTAGACGGAACACACAACAAAGGAGAAGCGACAGTTATTAAGCTAAAAGCATTATCTAAAGATCTTGGCTTTCAAACAGGACTTGCGGCTCAGACATTTTGGGTTATTAACTGACACTCTAAATCAAACGGGTTTTCCTTTGGGGCTGTAATCTGGACAGCTCTGCTGCTTTGCCTTAAAAATGCGGCTGAGGAACTGTTGGGGTGTCGGAGAACACAATTCCTTGCAGGTGGTGGAATTGCTCAAGAGGATGCCTAGCCCAATTTCTGCCTCACTTTATCCTAAATCCGGAGTTTCTCAATCTTGTTTAACTTTAAGAGGGGTGGACTTTGTTGGCTGGGGAATTCTGGGAGTTGAAGTCCAGCCCTCCTAAAGCGGCCAAGGTTGAGAAACACTGTCCTGAACAAAATCAAGGCATGTTTAAGTTTCTTTTGCTTGCTTCCATTTCTGCAAACGCCCCATCTTGGTTATTCCTTTCGTTTGCAAGATTAGTTCTACCTTACTTCACAATAACCGCTTAAGCCCTCGGGTGGGCTGTTCCCGATTCAGGTGAACCTGTAGCTAATGTTATGGCTGGTTCGGTGGACCGCCAAATCCCACCCCTGGTTGGCCCCACCCACCCACCCACCCTGCCCCTCCACTCCCCGGGGCCCATTTTGGATGGGAGGTAAGTGCAGGGCCTAGGCGGAAGCTCAGGGAGGGCGAAATATGGGCCTCCTGGAAGTTCCGGAAGGCCGGAAACTGGACAGGCCTGTTTCCGGCCTCTGGAGGGCATCCAGAGCCCAGGGGAGGCCGTTTTCACCCTCCCAGAGGCCTCCAGAGCCTGGGGAGGGTGAAAACGCCCCCCCTCCCCGCCATGGTGCAGGAGGCCAACTAGGCCATGCCCACGCCCATCCAGCAACCGGGCAGAGAACCAGTTGCTGAAATTTTTGAAGCCCGCCCCTGCTTAAGCCCCACCAGATTTCCTGTCTCAGGCAGCCACTGTCCTCTGTGCAATAACAATAGCACTTGGACTTGTACACTGCTTCACAATGCTTTACAACAGGGGTGTCCAACCTGGCAACTTTAAGACTTGTGGACTTCAACTCCCAGAATTCCTCAGCCAGCAAAGCTGGCTGAGGAATTCTGGGGAGTTGAACAAGTCTTAAAGTTGCCAAGGTTGGACACCCCTTTACAACCTCTCTATAAACAATTTAGAGTCAGCATATTGCCCACAAAAATCTGGGCCCTCATTTTACCAGCCTTGGAAAAATGGAAGGCTGAGTCAATCGTGAGCCGATGAGACTCGAACTGCCAGCAGTCAGAAGTAGTAGCCTATTTTTTTAACTCTTGTTCCTTGTTAGAAGTTGAATTGTAATAATTACCTTTGCACTCCTTTCTTCTCCTTACAGAGATCTGATTTCCTTGCTTTCTTGGGCTTTCCTCCCCTCAGACCATCCCTTCCTATAGCAATAGCACTTAAGACTTATATACCGCTTCACAGTGCTTTACAGCCCTCTAAGCAGTTTACAAAGTCAGCCTCTTGCCCCCAACAATCTGGGTCCTCATTTGACTGACCTTGAAGGATGGAAGGCCGAGTCAACCTTGAGCCTGGCGAGATTCGAACTGCCAAATTGCAGGCAGCCGGCAATCAGCAGAAGTAGCCTGCAGTACTGCACTCTATCCCAGGGGTCCCCAACCACCGGTCCGCGAACCGGTACCGGTCCGTGGAACAAGTCCTACCTGCAGCTGGTTTGCTAGGGCCGCCATCTTTTTGATGAAAAAGTGCTTCCGTGAGCTTTTCCGGTAGAAAGCTCACTGGAAGCACTTTTTCATCAAAAAGATGGTGGCGCCAGCTGATGCCGGTACCGGGCCGCGGCAAAAAAGGTTGGGGATCACTGCTCTAACCACTGCGGCTCATGTTTTTTCCTCAACTTACTCTTTTCCCTCAAGAAACACATCATGAGAGAGAAGGACCTGTACATTGACTACCATGCTGACTGTATCAAAAGTAAGCCACGCAACCCAATACTCAGCTTTTACCCTCAACCACAACCCTACCTCAACCGATCCACCATCACCCAAGACTAGGCACGCACGCCCCAACTACCTCAATTCCAACTACTGCCGGCCTTAAATGCAAACTACTCAATGCAAGAAGCCTCGTGAATAAAATACCTGAATTTCTCATCCTCCTAAATATGGCTAACTTTGACATTATATTTATCTGTGAAACATGGCTCAATGCATCTCCCCTGACTCCATTACCACAGTAAGAGACTATCATGTTTACCGATCAGATCGTGAAAATCGCCGAGGAGGTGGTGTTGCTATCTTCTATAAAAATCCTTACATCTAAAAATATCCAAGTTACCCAGGAGCTTGCCCTTCCTGAAACCATCATCTGTGAACTATCCTTAAATATCACAATTCGATTCTTACTATGTTACAGAGCACCTGATTATGACATCGAACATGTAAACAAGCTAAATACATTACTAACATGGGCTGCATCCTGCCCATACCCTTTATCTTTCTTGGTGATTTCAATCTACCTCATATTGACTGGACCCTAAATGATTGTACAACTGAAATCACACACACAACCTTCTACAATGCTATTACAAATCTGGGACTGGAACAACTAGTAACCAACAACACTAGACTAAACAACTGCCTCGATCTCATCTTCTGCAATAGTTTGAATTTAATTTACGGAATACAAACTAAAGAACCCTTTTCCAGTAGTGACCACAATATGATTGACTTTTGTCTCAACATACGTCCACACAAAAATCACCACAATGATGTAATCCCCAATTGTAACTTCAAAAAGGCAACTATGATCTTATAGACCGCGATCTCTCATCCCTTGATTGGCAATCTCTATTCACTGGATGCAATACTGTTGAAGACCATTACAACATATTTTTACTTGAAGTCAAAAGAGTCATCAAACTATATGTACCAACAACAACTCCCAAAACAAAACAAAAGCAGATTACCCATATCAATAAGGAAACTTCAATCCAAAAAGAGATCACTCTGGCGGAAAAACAAATCTGGTCACGTTGCCAATTTCAAAACCGATACAAAAATTTATGCCACCAGATAAAGACCGAATGCACCAATTATCACATTAAACAAGAGGAAAACCTAAGTACCAATTCCACCCGTGCTTTTTTACAATTTTGTAAACAACAAACTAAAAGACTCAAGGTCCATCCCTCCCTTGATAGGACCTGATGGTAAAGACTGCAACGACGACACCATTAAAGCCAACATCTTTAACACATTCTTCGCTCAGTATTTGTAAACAGCAATGGATCATGCCCAGTATTTCCTAGCCGTACCACAGATAACAACAATGATCTAATACATATCGATTTCACAGAAGACAATGTTGAAAAAGCACTCACGCAACCTAAAACCATCTCTATCTATTGGACCGGATGGTATATGTGCCTACTTCTTAAGAAAGCTATCCACTGCCATAGCCAAACCTCTAAGCATAATCTTTGAAAAATCTTTCAGAACCAGCTCCTTGCCTAACCTATGGTCACAAGCCACAGTCATCCCCATCTTCAAAAAGGGAGACCCAAGCCTAGTTGAAAATTACAGGCCAATCTCCTTATGCTGCGTCACCTGTAAAGTCATGGAATCAATTATTAACCAATCCATCATCCTTCACTTAGAGACAAATAACCTACTCTCCAATAAACAATTTGGTTTCAGAAAAAAACTATCCTGTAATCTGCAACTCTTACACTGCAAAAACATATGGACGACACAACTCGACCAGGGCAAAGCAATAGACGCAATCTACATAGACTTCTGTAAAGCCTTTGATTCAGTGGTACACGACAAACTACTCCTAACAATAAAAACCTATGGTATCTCTGGACAACTGAATAACTGGATAGAAGCATTCCTGTCAAACAGACAACAAATGGTCAAAATCGGGAGCGTACTATCAAATCCAGTACCTGTCAATAGTGGTGTTCCCCAAGGCAGTGTTCTAGGACCAACTCTCTTCATACTGTACATAAACGACCTCTGTGATCATATTAAGAGCAATTACGTTTCTTTGCTGATGATGTAAAGCTGTTCAATACCACAGACAATACTGCTACCCTACAAAAGATCTTGACTATGTATCAGAGTGGTCAAACAAATGGTAACTTCAAATCTCAACAAATAAATGCTCTGTCTTACATATTGGCAAAAAAATCAGAAAATAAAATACAAACTGAATAGTCAAGATCTTGTTGATGACCCAAGCTCTGTAAAGGACCTTGGAATACTCACCTCTAATGATCTAAGTGCTAGAGCCCACTGCAACTACATAGCCAAAAAGGCATTAAGAGTTGTTAACCTAATCCTACGTAGCTTTTTCTCTGGTAATATCACACTACTAACCAGAGCATACAAAACATTTGCTAGACCAATACTCGAATACAGTTCATCAGTCTGGAACCCACACTACGTATCTGATATTAGCACAATTGAGAAAGTCCAGAAATATTTCACAAGAAGAGTTCTCCACTCCTCTACTCGTTGTAGAATACCTTATGCCACCAGACTTGAAATTCTAGAACTTGAAAACCTTGAATTACGCCGTCTTCGGTCTGACTTAAGCATGGTATATAAAATCATACATTGCAATGTCCTACCTGTCAATGAATACTTCAGCTTCAACCATAACAACACAAGAGCACGCAATAGATACAAACTCAAAGTAAACCGCACCAAACTTGATTGCAGGAAATACGACTTCAGCAATAGAGTGGTCAATGTCTGGAATACTCTACCCGACTCTGTAGTTTCTTCCCCAAACCCCAAAACTTTAACCTTAGACTGTCTACTATTGACCTCACCCCTTTCCTAAGAGGCCTGTGGGTGCATAAGCGCACCAACGTGCCTACCATCCCTGTCCTATTGTTTCTCTTATTCTTTTATTTTTCTTATATGTACCCATTTCATGTATTCACAACTATGTATACATTTATACTTATCTTGTAAACAATTGGCAAATCAAATAAATAAATAAATAAATAAAATGTCCCCTCCTTTCCTAGGGGATGCCACTGCCCCCTCACTTTCTGCTTGCAGAAGAAGAGAGAGGATTTCCAGAGAAGTCTGATTCTTGGTTATAGTAGCAAGTATATCACCTCCGCTCCCTCCTTCTATATTCCTGTATGGGGTGGCCTACTCAATAGGTTAGGCTGAGACATCATGGATAGCCTGCCTCAGTAACCTTGTTAAGATCTCATTTTGAAAGCGCAAAGCAGAGCAAATGCTTCAGGCATCATCTTTACTTTCAAGGACCTCTCCAAGTCCAACAGCGTCTTAGAGTTGTTGTTTTTTCAAAAAAGGGTTAGCTGTGGTTCATGATTACATTTACCTGAGATGGGCTTTCTTATTGTTTGTCCTGCTTAGCTGTAGGATGCTAGCTGCGCTTGTTTGTTCTCGCCCTCAAGCGTATCCATGCAAAGTTTTTTGTTTTTTTTTGTTTAAAGCTGGCTTGTTGCAGAACCCCATGGTGATTTGGACTGAGTGACATTTGGACTGAGTGACGGGTCAAAGGCCACCCCGCTGGCTTCTTCTGGTGAAATCTCCAGCCAGACTGGAGGGAGGTGTTAAGAGCGGGCCAAGCTTAGAGTCCTGGCACTGCAGAAAGCTGCAGCCGAGGCCACACCTCCCCAGAATCCCTGAAGCATTACTCCCTTCCCAAGGGAATGCACTCGGTCTGGAGATATTCTTGTAACCCAAGTGACTATCAATGAAACTTCTGCTTGAGACTATTCACAAGTAGTTGTTGTTGCATGTGCTGACACTTCTGACTCTAAAGAAAAAAAAACTAGAATTTGGGTCTCCTGCTTCAAATCCGGTGTCTTTCAGCATAAACCACACTGCCTAAAACCATCCACTTATCTATTTAACCACCCACTCACCCACCTGATGCTACTACCTAGTTTGGTAAAGAAAGGTCTGTAAGAAAATAGTCAAGCTCAGAGAGCACCGAGGACCCCAGTTCAACCCTGAACTTCAAATATTTTCTTCTATTAAAAAAAAATCTCACAGGTTTCCCTGCTGTTAACTGTATTTTGGGAGTGGCCACCCCCAATAATTATATAACCAGAACCTCCCCTTTCCAAATCTATGGCAACCTTGAGAAAGTAACTGCAATTCCCGAATGTGCCCAAATTAAAGGGTGACTATCCCTCACATTTTTTTCAACAGGGACCAATAGACCTTTCTGGAAGGTTTATTCATAAAATGACTCAGCTGTCTTAAACAATCAATATTCAGGGGGTATACTGCCTCTAAACAAGAAGTCTTCATATATTAGCCATCATGTTAATATTGCCCGATGCCTTCCTCCTCCCGATCAATGTGTTAAAAATAAATATTCAAGGAGTTAAGAGAAGCAAGAGGACTCAAGAGTTGAAAACAGGAATATCCAGAAAAATCAAATTAAAAGGGAGTACCGGCTTTCACATGAAGTAAAGCAAACTAGGTGGGAAAAGCAAGACTGTGCTCTGTGATTGGCAAGAGTCAATCTCCGGGTTTTTTAAAAGGCATTGCCACAACCGAGAAGAAATTTCTCTCGCCATCTCAGATCAGCTCCTGCAAGCCACGTGAATAACACCGAGCTACCTGGGAAAATCGTTTGAAGAGCTCTAGGGCAGCATTCTAATATTCCCGTAAGCACAGAGCTCTGCAAAGGGAGCGTGCTTTGCACGTACTGTAGAATATCCCAAGGGAAGGAGGTGGGGGAGAGGAAGCGGGAATTCTGAGTCAGGGTCTCCGTTGGTTTCTCAAGACAACACAAGGCAGAGAAATTGCCCTGTCGGATACATGGCAGTTTCCAACATTCCTGGGTCTGACAAAAGCGATGCTGTGTAGAATTCTCACAGAAACCCGAATTGAAAATGCAGGTTCCATCATGCCCCTGAAAATGGGAGGCAGGAGATGGGATTCTTAGCCACCAGTAAGTCTTCTGGGGTCTGTGACAATTCACCATGGCCAACTCGCTGCGGGACAAGAGTTACACTTGGTGGAATAGAATCATTAAAGAAAAGGTGCAAAAGGAGGGACAGATGTAAATGGCAACAGTTATTATTTTTTATTTTATTCAAAATAATTAAATGGAATTTAATTGACAGACTAGAACACTGAGCCATATCTAAAAAAAATGAAATTCAATGTAGAGAAAAATAAAGTCTTACATTTAGGCAGGAAAAACCAAAAGTACACATATAGACTGGGTGAAACCAGGCTCAAGAGCAGTAACTGTGAGAGGGATCTTGGAGTCTTAAATATGTTAAATATGAGCCAGCAGTGTGCAGCAGCAGCCAAAAAAGCTAATGCAATCCTAAATTGCATTAACAGAGGGACACAATCAAGATCAAGGGAGGTACTAATACCACTCTATAAAGCCTTAGTTAAGACCACATCTAGAGTCCTACATCCAGTTTTGGTCACATTATAAGAAAAATGTTGAGACTCTAGAAAAAGTGCAGAGAAAAGCAACCAGGATGATTAGGGGACTGGAGACTAAAACGTATGAACAACAGTTACAGGAACTGGGCCTGGCTAGTCTAGTGAAGAGAAGGACCAGGGGAGACATGATAGCAGTCTTCCAATATCTGAGGGCTGCCACAGAGAGAAAGGAGTCAAGCTATTTTCTAAAGCGCCTGTAGGCCAGACAAGAAATAATGGATGGAAACTGAACAAGGAGAGATTCAACCTGGAAATAAGGAGAAACTTTCTGACAGTGAGAACAATCAACTAATGGAACAGAAGTTGCCTTCGGAAGTTGTGGGAGCGCCATCACTTGAGACTTTCAAGAAGAGATTGGACTCCCATCTGCCAGAAATGGTGTAGGGTCTCCCGCTTGTGGGGGGGTTGGAGTAGATGAGGTCCCTTCCAACTCTGATTATCTGTTTAAATTGTCCCACAGCGAGCTAGCCATGGTGAGTTGCTGTGGCAAGCTGTCCCATTCCCAGTCTTCTGACCCAAGTCATGCTGGTAAGGCAGAGGTTAAGGAAGGTCTGTTTATGGCTCACTTATTGCAGTGACAAATGACCCACCTCCATCGTGTCAGCTGGCCCTGGGACTTCCTCGTCCTCAGCCCTTGGGCTCTCAGCTCTCATTTGGAGACGACCTCCCATTCCCACGCCTCCTCTGAATCAGGATCTAACAAGAGCCATGACACGAAGTTCCCTGCCTTGATAAAATAAAAAGTATGGGAAGGTGGGTGGGTGGAAACAGGCAGCTACGACTGAAAAAGGGACCCACCAAGAGCTGTGGGGGGTTTCATTCCCTGCTTTGTTTAAAAGCCCAAAAGGAGAGCTGGTTGTCTCCTCCGGAGGCCCAGGCTCCTTTTATGCATGGCTAGGAAATGAAGGGGATAGGAAAGCTGGCCCTGCTAAGCAGAACAAATAGCCGTCGTTCAAAACAAATGGAATTATGTTGCCTTCCTTTATGCCAGATCCGTCAATATCGCAGGCTGCCAATTTGGGACAACTGAGCCTCGAAAAGGGTAAAGTCATCATCTGGTTCTGGGAGAAACAAGCTGAGGACCAGGTTTCCCCCCCCTCCCCCTGCCCACCAAGGGCTTGCTAAGGACAACCTTCTTGTCTCCCTCCCACGCAGAGCATCAAAAGTGATTTCACTTTCTATGCAATTAAGAGAAATCCCTGCCTTTTCTTCAGTTTGCGGAAAAAATAAAATAAAGCCAATTGTTCTTGGGCAACGATTTATGGGTGCAGTTCGTGCTTGGCGGGACCCAACCTCTTTTTCTAGCCAGATGTTGCTGGGAAAACTCAGCAACAGGCCATATGGTAAAGAGAAGCTATTTGCTCTTTCTCCGTGGAGCGATGCTGCTCCTGAACATGTGGCCTACATTGTTTGCTCTCGTTTTAGGCCCCATTAATAAGAGCACAAAAACCAGCTCACTGGATCAATTATTGCTGTCCCGCTCGACAGTCGAAGAAGTCTGCAAAACAGGGCTGGACGGCTACGCTCCTTTTATTCGCGACTTGGAACTGGAGTTCCGAGATGGACTTTTTCCTGGAGGCGAGCATTTCGCTTTAACTGTCGTTCCACTTGAGCCCAGCATCTTCCTTTCCAGTGGTGTTCAGCAGATGCTCTGGAAATCTCCCAGGCAGGACACACAGTGGTAGAGCCATTTGCTAGGAGACAGACAATAACATTAAAGGGAATTTGGGGAGGGGGGAGGAATCAAACACTTGGGTTAACAGTTTTTGTTTTTGGTGGTGTTGTTTTGTTTTGTTTTTTAAAAATGTGTAATACAAGGAAGAACAATTTGGCTGAATACAGAAACAGAGGGCTTTTTTTTTCTCTAAATAAAGAGAATTAAACAAGATAAAATAAATCTGCTACATGGCAAATGCATCCTGAGGTTGGCACTGAAACCTGCAAGCCTACGGAAGCCAAAGGAGCCGTCTTGAAAGAAGCCTAACTAGACATCCTGTTGGCTAAAGATCTGAGCATGTTGGTGGAATGATGGACCAGACAAAAAGTCCACCGTTTTTCTGCAAGAAGAGTAGCAGGTCAGTTAAAAAGACCCTCCCCCATTATTTTTTTTATTTTTTGCTGGCCTGTGACTGTAAAAAAGATAGATCTTTCCCCTTCTTATCATGTCAGGATGCCCTTGCAGGGAAGGTTTTTCTCACCCTTTCCAAATGACAAAATCTTCCCCATCTCTCCATTTCCCCCCCAGCAGGATCTTGAGGGCAGGAAGCCTCTGTGCTCAGTCCAGCTTCACAGGTCATTCTTCATGCTTAGTCCATCGTCCGCTCTCCCTGGCCATGACAAGGAGGGCAGTTCCACCTCCTGAGTGGGATGCATTCGAAGCCCATGGTTGTCTTCAACCCCCAGAAGTTCCCAAGCACATGAGGAGTCCTAAAGCAGCCACGTGATTTCCGACTGGAGAAAAAGGGGGTGATGGCATCTGGAGGAACATCTATAGTTGCTCTGTTTGAGGAATGAAAGGACTTTGTGGGATGGAAGAAAGCTGTAAAATAAAAGGGGGTCATCTCTTTTCCCTGCTGGGTTATTCTCTTTTCATACTGTCTGCTGTCTACCCATAAAGATATTTTTTTTTGGGGGGGGGGTAGGTCTCCTCCCAGAACACCTGGATGCTACAGACTTCCATGTCCAGCCCTGCTGGTTACAAGAGCCTATCTCTGCAACTGTATACGTCCCCATCAAACATTGTCAAGGAGGAAAATGGCTGCGTCCAAGATGAATCCTGACCGGCTTGTCTCTCCTTCCACCTCTAGCCAAGATTCAGAGGCTGCCCTATTTGGCTGAGGTGATGATAGAGCTGGAGAAGTCGAAGAGACTCTTGTTGATCTTCCGCAGGGTGTTGACTTCCTCCTCCAGTTCTGTCACCTGAATCTTCAGTTGCTCTTGGTCACCCATCAGATTCTGTGACGAGAGAACAAACCACGGTAAGAATCTGGGAAGGGGGCCCAGGAGACCTACCTACCTTGGGAAGAACCAAGAACCACCATCTTGGCAACTTTAAGATGGGTGGACTTCAACTCCCAAAATTCCTCAGCCATGTTGGCTGAGGAATTCTGGGCTTTGAAGTCCACCCACCTTAAAAGCTGATGAGATGGAAAAGGAGAGACTTACCCGCAGTAGGATTAAGGTCTGGGAGAATTTGGGTCAGCTTTCCTATTTTAAGGCCAAGACTTTGAATGGTTTAAAAAAAGGCTTTCCCTTGGGTGGTTGAGGGAAGAAAAAGCAATTGTTATACAGGTAGTCCTCAACTTACGACCACAATTGAGCCCCAAATTTATGTTGTTAAGTGAGAAATTTCTTAAGTGAGTTTGCTCCATTTTACAACTTTTCTTGCCTCAGGTATTTTGGGATCTCTAAGGCAGGGGTCTCCAACCTTGGCAACTTTAAGACTTGTCATGACTCAAAACAAGCAAAACATTTTGGATATTTAAAAGCCCTACGCATGGTCAGATGCCAGTTTTGGTGGCCAAAAATGAAGCAAGGCATTGAGGATTATGAAAAGAGTTGTGCCGCTAGTGCCACAAGAAAAACCAGACCAGGGAAACCTCTAGGATTATTACAATCTGTAGCAGAACCGTCCCGGCCCTGGGAGGAGATAGGGATGGATTTTATAGTAAATTTACCTGAGAGTGGGGGGCACTGTAGTGGATTTATTTTCCAAACAAGCTCATTTTGTTGCATGCCCAGGACTACCATCAGCCAAGAAATTATCCAAAATGATTGTGAATCATGTATATAGACTGCATGGAATGCCTCGCAGAACCATTTCCGATAGAGGGGTTCAGTTTACTGCAAAATTCTGGAGGGAATTTATAAAAGCAATTGGATCCTCTCAAGGTCTGAGCTCAGGATTTCACGCACAAACTAATGGATTGTGTGAGAAAACTAACCAAATTATTGCAATATTTAAGATGTTATGTAAATTATCAACAAACTAACTGGGCTGATTTGCTGCCATTTGCAGGAGTTGCTTATAATAATGCTGTACATAGTAGTACTGGATTAACACCTTTCCAAATTAATACTGGGATGGAGTTCATTCCCAGGCCTGAATTGCCAAGGGACCTCCCCACCCCATCCATGTCAGTAACTGAGTGGATGGACGCAATTAAGGAGTCTTGGCTAAGGAACTCTGGGAGTTGAAGTCCACAAGTCTTAAAAGTTGCCACGGTTGGAGACCCCTGCTCTAAGGAAACAAAACAGGTGAGGAAATTCTGCAGCCCCCAGCCAGGTCTCAACCTGCTGAGGGCAAATCGTATGTTAAGTAAGACAAATGGCTTTTCCAAATGTAGTTGAGTGCTCTTTCGTGACACGGGTACAAGTAGTCCTCAACTTATGACTGTAATGGAGCTTGCCCATTATGGTCGTAAATCAGGTTGGTCCCAATGACTGAGCCAATTTTTCAATCTTTGTGTGGCGGTCATTAAATGAATCCTGCAGGGCCAGGTTTCTGCCGGCAACAAGGCAGAAATGCCCATTTTTCGCAAAAATGCCACAAAATGTGGCCACGTAGCCACAGGACGCTGCAAACAGCTGATTGCTGAGTGCCTGCCATACAATCATGTGACTTTTGTGATGTGCATGATCCAATTCTTGTTGCAACTGTTCCCGGGAGGCCTGTGGGGCCTTTAAGCAGTCGCTAAGCAACCGGTCATAAACCGAGGAGTATTTGAATTGCAAACCAGGTTTGTTTGTTAAGTATCCTGGGTCCCGACACTTCTGTGGGGTTGCAGTAGGAGGGGAAGACGCCAGGGTGCCTCACCTTTTCTCTTGTTGAGCACATCTGGAGATATAAGCGCTCCGTTCTTTCCAAATAACTCTCTCCCGAACCCTGTGGAAGGCAGAGGAAAAAAAATGAACACGGAGGCATCGAAGGGTTAAGCCTCCTTTAGAGCTGCTTTAGCTGAGGGATGCCAAAGGGAGCCTTAAGTCAGAGCTGCACACTTGTTTTACAATGATGCCTGGCGAAAGGAACAAGTGATCGCTAAGTAGCTCTTGATAAAACTGTGACACTAAGGCAGTGATCCCCAACCTTTTTTACGCCGCGGCCCGGTATCCCCAACCTTTTTTATGGCGCGCCCGGTACCGACATCAGCTGGGCGCCGCCATCTTGTTTTGATGAAAAGTGCTTCCGGTGAGCTTTCTACCCGGAAAAGCTCACCGGAAGCACTTTTTCATCAAAACAAGATGGCGGCGCAGCAAGCCAGCGCCCGGTAGGACTTGTTCCACGGACGGTACCGGTCCGCGGACCGGTGGTTGGAGACCCCTGCGCTAAGGAATGGATCATCTCTTAATGGATGGATGGGTTTTAGAATTCAGGCAAGGAAAGGAAAGATCAACCGGGAGGAAAGTCACAAGTGGGTTTCCAAGAAGGCCTTCTTCAGAATGAGCTCACAGGGTTAAGTGGACTGGACAGAAAACAGACCAGACGAATGAAGGGTCCTTGGTGGTCTCTGAGCTTGTTTTCTTGCAAACCTTTCATTACCCTAACTAGGTGACATCATGGTTAGGAGTCGTGGTGGCGCAGTGGTTAGAACGCGGTACTGCAGGCTACTTCTGCTGCCTGCCGGCTGCCTGCAATTTGTCAGTTCAAATCTCACCAGGCTTAAGGTTGACTCAGCTTTCCATCCTTCCGGGGTGGATAAAATGAGGACCCAGATTGTTGGAGGCAATAGGCTGACTCTGTAAACCATTTAGAGCAGGGGTCTCCAACCTTGGCAACTTTAAGCCTGGAGGACTTCAACTCCCAGAATTCCCTAGCCAGCTTTGCTGGCTGGGGAATTCTGGGAGTTGAAGTCCTCCAGGCTTAAAGTTGCCAAGGTTGGAGACCCCTGATTTAGAGTATATAAGTCCAAGTGCTATTGCTAGGGTAATGAAACGTTTGCAAGAAATCAAGCAAGCTCAGAGAGCACAAAGGACCCCTCATTTCAACCCTGAGCTGCAAACATTCTCCTTTATCGAGACCAGACGAATGGTAGCTTTTATCAGCCCTGACCAACCTCCTCAGATTTTGACCAATAGCAAGAGCACTTAGACTTCTATGCCACTTCACAGGGCTTTACAGCCCCTTTCTAAGTGGTTTACACAGAGTCCGCGTATTGCCCCCAATAATCTGGGTCCTCACCCAGATGCCCACCAGAATGCTTACAGCAGCACAGCTGGAATTTAAAAAAAGTACTTTTTCTTTGCTCTAACTCAGCATGGGGCAATCATGGCTGATCTCAAAGAGGCTAAACCCGGTGAGTAACCAGGTAGGAGACTGTAATGCAGTAAATAAGCACCGAAACAATCGTAGTGAAAAGCAGGTTGTCTGCTTGACCACTAGAAATCAACAAGGCTGCCATATTAGATTGGGATGCCTGGGGAGGGGGGGGGGAGGATAAAGAAAGTCATCAGAGATAAGCCGTCGGTTGTCAGATGAGACTCTTGGGTTGCCATGAAGCTAGAACTGAAAACCAAGCTAAAAAAAACAAACCATAGGAATAAGGAACAGGAGAATCTGTGTTCCTTCAATTCAAATGAATCACCTATTTTAGGATTGTGAGCACCTGATGGCTGGTTTTCCATCAGGGGTGGTTCATGATTCTCAGGCATGTACGATCAGCAAAGGGAAGAAAATACACGTAGTCTTCAACATACTAATAGTTCTTTTAGCAACTGTTTGAAGTCACAACTGCAATGGAAAAAAGTGACTTACGACTGTTTTTCACACTTACGCCCATTACAGCATCCCCATGGTCACGGGATCAAAATTCAGATGCTTGGCAACTGACTCATATTTGTGACGGTTGAAGCCCTGGGGTCATGTTGATAGCCTTTTGCGACCTTCTGACAAGCAAAGCCAGATTCACTTAACAACCATGTTACTAATGCAGTGGTTCGTTTAACCACTGTAAGAAAGGAAAGCTGTAAAATGGGGGCAAAGCTCATTTAACAACTGTCTCACTTAGCAACAGAAATTTTGGGCACCATTGTGATCGTAGGTTGAAAACTAGCTGCAGGGCCAACCAAATACACTGGAGCTTCAACAGAATGGAATATCTTTAGCTCAGAGTTGAACTGTCCCAAAGGTGCTTTTTCAAGAGGCGGCGGGACTTTCCGGTTTTTCTTTGAAGTTGTTTTGATTCTCATCCAAGAAGCTTCTATAGCTTATAGAAACTTCTTGGATGAGAAGCGAAATGTCTTCAAAAAAAAACCAGAAAGTCCAGCTGCCTCTTGAAAAAGCACCTTTGGGACAACCGTGACCTGGTTGACCGAGAATCTCCATGGACATTCAGGGTTGAACTATTGGGTTCTTGTTGATCTCTAAGCTTAGTTGTTCTCTTGCCGATGTTTCTCTTCTGTGAGACCCCTCACATCCCGGACATAAACTGTTTCAACTCCTTCCCTCAAAACGACGCTATAGAGCCCTGCACACCAGAACAACTAGACATAATGCCATCACTTTGCTAAACAAATAATTCTCTCAACACTGTTCAACTATTACAAAGTCTGCACTACTATTACTATTAATCCTCTCATCACTCCTTATCACCCATCCCCTCCCACTTGTGACTGTATGACTGTAACCTTGTTGCTTGTATCCTAACGATTTTTATTGACTGTTTCCTAGTATGATTTGATTGATTATTGTACCCTATGACTATCATTAAGTGTTGTACCTGATGATTCTTGACAAATGTATCTTTTCTTTTATGGACTCTGAGAGCTTATGCACCAAAGACAAAGTCCTTGTGTGTCCAATCGCACTTGGCCAATAAAGGATTCTGTTCTATTCCGTTCCACTCCAATTCCAATTCCGTTCTATTCTATATTCTCTACCAGGCTAGGGAACAGGGTATGAAGGAGAGGTGGGGGGTGTTTCAAACGGCGATAATGAAATTTCTGTTGAAAGGACCACACCAACACACACTTTATTATATTTACCTCAGACAATTTTACACAAAGAGGGAATCGTGAGTTGGGTGGGATCTGATCCAGCAAACCAAGGGCTCTTCCTTAGACTTTGGAACACTTTTTGCTACTGAGCCCAAACAGCTACAGGGGGTCCTCGACTGAGCCCAACATTTCTGTTGCTAAGTGAGGCGTTTGCTAAGTGAGTTTTGCTCCATTTTATGACTGTTCTTGCCACAGCTGTTAAGTGAACCACAGCAGATGCTAAGTCAGTAACATGGCTGTTAAGTGAATCTGGCTTCCCCCACTGACTCTGCTCGTCAGAAGGTGGCAAAAAGGGGACACTGCCACCGTCATAAATATGAGTCAGTGGCCAAGCACCTCAATTTGGATCAGGCGACCATGGGGATGTCGCCTCTGTGGTGTTAAAAACAGCCATAAGGTCCTTTCCCCCCCCCAATGCCGCTGTAACATCAAAACGGTCACTAAATGAACCGTTGAAAGTCAAGGACAACCTATACTGGCCAGATTGTGGACACTTTGAATGGATCCCTCTCCTCAATTGGCAGTGGGGAGGAGGGAACCAGAATTGCCCTTCAAATCATCTTCCAATATTTGCAGCAGAGGCCAAAGAAAGTCGACATTTCCCTGTGAAGGAGAGAAGGACACCCTCCCCTCCCACCCCACCCCAACTCCCACCCCCCATCCCCGCTTTCCCTTTGCACCCCAGTGAATGACAGCAATTCATCAGGAACTCCAGACACACAACCTTGGGAGACGCTGAACGAGCTGATAAAAGGAGACAGCCGATTTTTATCTCTCGCAGGCTGGCTCCTGGGATCTGCAGAAGCAATCGGGCCCTCCAGCCATAACACCCCGCCTCCCCTTAGAAGACCCCTTAGCAACTGGCATTATGGCTGTGTCTTCCAAGAGATGAAGACAGAACACCACCGAGGTCTGTCTGTCTGTCTGTCTGTCTGTCTCTCCTCTCCCTCCCTCCCTCCGTCTCTCTCTCTCTCTTCTCTCCCTCCCTCCCTCCGTCTCTCTCTCTCTCTTCTCTCTCTCCCTCCCTCTCCGTCTCTCTCTCTCTCTCTCTCTCCTCTCCTCCCTCCTCTCTCTCTCTCTCTCTCTCTCTCTCCTCCCTCCTCTCTCTCTCTCTCTCTCTCTCCCTCCCTCCCTCCGTCTCTCTCTCTCTTCTCTCTCTCCCTCCCTCCGTCTCTCTCTCTCTCTTCTCTCCCTCCCTCCCTCCGTCTCTCTCTCTCTCTCTCTTCTCTCCCTCCCTCCCTCCGTCTCTCTCTCTCTTCTCTCCCTCCCTCCCTCCGTCTCTCTCAGCCCCTTGTCTGAAATGGTAGAAGGTCTCCTGCTTGGAAAAGGGGCAGGACTAGATTCTAGAAGGTCTCCAAGCTCCATTCTGATTGGTCTCCATGCCAGGGGACTCAATCTCAGGATTGCCTTGAAAGGAGGTTCAACTGATCCATGGTCTGGGAATTTACCCTTATTAGTCATCTCTTTAGCCATTGTTCAAAGTTACACTGGCGCTGAAAAAAGGGATTTACGATCAGTCCTCACACTTACGACCATCGCAGCATTTCCCCATGGTCACATGATCAAAGTTCAGGTGCTTGGCAACTGGCGTTCACAACGGTTGCAATGCATCCAGAGGTCATGTGATTCCCACTTGCGAACCTCCCAGCTGGCTTCCCACAAGCAAAGCCAATGGAGGAAGCAGGATTCACTTAACACCTGTCTGATTCACTCAGCGACTGTGGCAAAAGGTCACGTCAAAGCAGGCCTGAGTCGCTTAACAACAGAATTTCTGTCCCAGTTGTAGTCACAAGTCAAGGACTACCTGTGCTGATCCCAGTAGGCAAGAAACCCACCTTTCTCTAGCCTCTCATTCCCTCTTGCTCAGAGATTTATGATGAAGCCGCCAGTGGCACATTCCCCTCCTGGTCCCACATTACACACCTCAATAGACACCTCAATAGACACCCCTCATGACTCAGCCTTCTGCTGAGGTACAAAAAGTACTGCACAATAACAGTACATTCATAAATAAGTTATGCCCAAGAAACTTTGTGTTGGATGTATAATAAGAATATTTTTTTTTTAAAAAAAACCCTACATTTCCTTTTTCTAGAAAACGTTTTTGAACCCTTTGAGTCACTTCCCTGTTCCTGCATCTTTGCTTGTCTGGCAAATGCTATGGAAGCCCCTGCAAGCTCATCTGGTAAGGTGTTGTCAAAGATTACATATAATCCTTGATCCATTTAGATGGCTATGATTTATTTATTATTATTTTTTTTAAAAAAAGCAACGGACCATTTTTGAGCGTTCTCTACTTGGTTCTTTTAATCAATGTGGTCAGTTGGTAACTGTATGTGATGTAATTCTTCAGCCCAGCCTGGAAAGAGATTTGAGTCGTCTCTTGAGTTTCATCTTCACACGACTGTTACAGGGATTAGGCCAGGGATATCCAACGGTGGCAACTTTAAAGATTTGTGGACTTCAACTCCCAGAATTCCCCAGCCAGCCATCACCAATGCGCTTTGAACTGTGCTTGTCTGTCAGGACACTGGTCTTTAAATATGTATTTATTTGATTTGATTTGTCAATCGCGTACAAGATAATAGGCATAAGCATAAACACGAGTTTATACTTATGCCTGTTATCTTGTAAGTATAAGAAATACCTTTTTATGTGATGCAAATTGGTAGGGAATCTTTTTCCTGGGGACAAGCTCATCCATTGGATGCTCATCCATTTAATTTTAGAGGCTCCGGTATCCCGGGAGTTTAATTGTCTGCCTCATTCTGCAGGCTGAACCTTCAGCCTGTTTGTCTCAATTCTTCCTTGCCATTACAACGGAGACTGCCTAGCAGACTTCTCCACCTCCCATGGGACCGTCTAATTCTCCTTCAAAGGCCTAACGTCTCAAGGCAGCCAGTCTCACAAAATTAATTGCTGTTTGTGCAACAGCCAAAGGGCTCTGTTGTCTCTCCCTAACCTACAATCCATGGATTTGATTTTACGGTCTCCCCCTTCCTTCCAATTCTAGTTATACGAGAGAGGGGGGAGGGAAACCACCCCCACCACAGAGAACCCTACCTACTTCTTCCCGCACCATGCATAATTGTACCATAAATAAATCATAATAATACATACATTTATTCATAAACTTATTTATAGACCGCCATAATTCAACATATCATCCTCTAGCAAGTCAACCTTTGGTCTTCCTGGGGTTCTCCTGAAACGCTGGGCTGGGTCAGGTCCCATCATCCCCAGCTCTGTGGGCTGGGGATGAAGGGAGCTGAAGGATAACTCAGTAACCCAAGGACTGCCGGAGGGGAGTTTATCCAGTGCTTTTCTGTCAGTCCTATGCCTCTCGATATTGAAAATACGGCGGCGGCTGTCCTTGGCTGGAAGGCACGTATTTCTTCTATAAAATGCTCTATTCACCCCTACCTTTCTCTCCCCAACCCCCAAACGGTCTCTTTTCCTTTCTTAAAACATCATCTCGGTGGCACCAGGTTTGGCGTGTGAGGAGCATTGTTAAATTGGAGTGATCCCTTATGAATGCAGAGGAAGGCTGGAAAGGGGAGGGGAAACCCTCACATTTTGGAAAAGAACATTTTTTTTAATATCGGACTTGAGCGCAGAGCAGATGGGTGGGGTGGGTGGCGGCACAATGGTCTCTTTGGGAGCCACAGGCAATCTGTGGGTTTTGCGGTCATCTCTCTCCGAGGTTCTCTGACTGGAAAATCAGATGCCCTCAGGTGTTATTCAGGACTTGGGACGTACAGGGCGTATAAAGGGCCATCCTAAACTTTTCCAGGTTGCCACACCTAGCATCTAAGTCTGCTCTGGAGATGGTGGAGGGGCCCCCCTATGCCACCAGGGACTGGGGGTGTTGAGCAAGCGTATGATGGACGTGAGACTTGATTGTCTATGGAGATTCTCCATCTGTTGTGGTTCAACGGCAGCAGGTGTGGATGGCTGAGGTCTTGGAGAGCGAGGACTCAGATGAGGGGCCTGCGTGTGATGCAGGGATGAGGCCAGGACTATCAGAGAGTGGAATGCTGCCTTTGGAGATTGTGGAGGCTGGCAGCAGTGATGAAGAGGCCCCCGAGGAGCCTGTGCCCAGTGCGCATGCACGCAGGGCTGCTCAAAGGAAAGAGCAGCTGCAGCAGCATGGGCGACTGGGGAGTAAGTCTGCAAGGTAATGGCCCCTCCTTGAGAAGATAAAAGCCAACTGAAAAACCACAGTTCTTTGCAGAAGGCAAAGAAGTTTGATACTCGAGCCTGGTGGACATTAGGAATATCTGAGTTGGTGTTTGGGGACTCTTTGATTTCTTGTTGAGGAACTTCGTCTGTTGTTCTTGGAAGTTTTGGCAAGGCTCTTCCTGATTGGAGTTAATTATTTGGAAGCAGCCTTTTATCTGTGAAGAAACAGGATTCGTAAATGAAATATTAAAAGGTTGTGCTGGTGCCTTTGTCTTGCGTTTGCTCTCTGGGAACCAGGTTTGGGTCAGAACACCATCATCCAGGTCATAGTTGTCCCTAAGGTGCTTTTTTCAAAAAGGCAACTGGATTTTCTTAGTTTTTTTTTCTTCTTGAAAATATTTAGCTTCTCATCCAAGAAGTGTCTTGGATGAGAAGCGAAACATATTCAAGGAAACAAACAAACAAACCCAAGAATTCCAGTTGCCTTTTGGAAAAAGCACCTTTGGGTAAAGACTTGGCTGTTTCTGACCTACAATGAAATCTGCTCTTACTCAGCCAGAATATTGTTTCTCAACCGTGGCAACTTTAGGATGGGTGGACTTCAACTCCCAGAACACACACACACACACACATCTTAAAGTTTCCAAGGTTGAGAAACACTGAGCTAGTTGCTGAAGATCTTGGCAGCAAAGGGACATTTCCTCTTCCCCAAAGCTTGCCTGTATGTATGCCCAGAGGTCTCCAAACTGCTGTATGCTAAGATCAAGACTGAAGGGAAACCCTTTTTCAACCTTTCAGGGGTCTCTTTATTCGGATGACTCGCATACATAAGGCCCCAAAGCAAAGATTTTTATTCACTTAACTTTGAAGCTGACATACAGGTGCATGTCACATCTGTCAGCAGCTTCGTGACTGCCAGGAATATAAATCCTTCCACCCTCCGCCATTCTGTCAGAGCTGAAGAAGATTCTTGGATGAGAAGTGAAACATCTTCACAGGGAAAAAGAAAGCCCAGTTACCTTTTGAAAAAGCGCTTTGGGGACAACCGCGATCTGGATGACTGAGAATCTCCCCCGTCACCTGTCAGCAGCCTTCAAAACAGGAGCAGCTTCTTTCGCTGGACTTATACTATAGCCGTGTCCCAAAGGTGTTTTTTTCAGGAGGCAACTGGACTTTCTGGTTTTTCTTTTGAAGACGTTTCGCTTCTCATCCAAGAAGCTTCTTCAGGTCTGACTGGATGGTGGGGGATGGAAGGATTTATACTCCTTGCAGACAGATGGTCGTTTGCATCCTTTTACAGCAGGGGTATCAAACTGGTGCCTTGTAGGCTGGTTGCGTCACGCACAGGCCACGCCCACCCCAGCTGTGCAAAAGGGGGAAAACATTGCAAAACGTCATGTGACGGCAACGTGACGGGGCGAGTTTGACACTCATGTTTTAGAGAATCGTTGAGGACACTTGGAGGTTTATCTGTGACCTCGGGGTCACCTGAGTAGTGCAAATGGGTGGGGCGCAGAGGTGGTATTCAGCAGGTTCTAACCAGTTCTGGAGAAACGGTAGTGGACATTTTGAGTAGTTTGGAGAACCGGCCAATGCTACCCCTGACTGCCCTCCCTCCCGCCCCCATCTATTCTCTGCCTCCTGAGTCCCAGCTGATTGGCTGGGTCTTCTTTGGTTGCCCTGCACAGGAGAAGGGAGCTGGAAAGCAGGTTAGCGGGTGGGGAGGGAATGGGGATTTTGCAGTATCCTCCTTCCCCTGCCACACCCACTAAGCCAGGCCCACAGAACCGGTAGTAATATTTTTTGGAATCCCTCCACTGGTAGGGAGCCTTCTTGGCTGCAGGATGTTTTTCTGCCCTGTGTCCCTTCATTGTTGAAGACAAGGGCCGGCTGTTGGGGATGAGTCTGTGTTGTCTGCCTGACCTGGATGACTGAGAATCTCCACAGACACTATAGCCGTGTGATAAGATGGATGGCCAATAAATTTGACAAACAAACAAATCAATGTATGTGAACCCAGGAAAATGCACATTTGAATTATGGATATGCCAATGCCTGGTGTAAGGTAACCTTGTTCCACCCTATGGGCATCTCTTTTATTCAAATGTACATTTTTCTCCCCCTGGGATTACGTGGCACCAGGAGAGACAAGGAACAAACCGAGAGGTACAGTGTGCACCTTTTTGATTTCAAATCCAAACCACTGCATATCCTCCAGTTAATGCTTTAAACTGGCTTTTAGAGTCCTCGTATCCTCCACTCTCATCCATAAGCGGTAAAGTCGTCAATCTCATAGGGGGAAGGCAAAAGACAGATAGGAGAGAGATCAGATGAAAGTGCCCTTGAAGGGGAAGAGAGGCAGGTGGATGGACAAGAGGCCTTTGCAGTGAGCGATACTGAATAGATCTCTGCAAAGAAGGACGGACTGTCCCCTGCGTTTGTGGTGGTTCTTTCCTCCTTCACCCTCAGGCTCAAGAGGAAGAAATCTATCCCACTGCTTCCTACTGGGCAGATTCCACCAAAGGCCACAGCACATAGCAGTGGAGTCAAGGAAAGAGAATAGAGTAGAATAGAATAGAAGTTGGAAGGGACCTTGGAGGTCTTCTAGTCCAACGCCCTGCCTAGACAAGATACCCTACACTACTTCAGACAAATGGTTATCCAACATCTTTTTAAAAACTTCCAGTGTTGGAGCATTCACAACTTCTGGAGGCAAGTTGTTCCACTGATTAATTGTTCTAACTATCAGGAAATTTCTCCTTCGTTCTAGGTTGCTTCTCTCGTTGATTAGTTTCCATCCATTGCTTCTTGCCCTTGCCATCTTTTCACAAACAGAGAAAGTGCTGAGAAACATGGCTGGAAAATGATGCTTTCCAGTTGCTTGGAATAAAGAATGGAAGAAACCCGATTTCTTCTTGATCTCTTCCTTCCAATTATGGGAAGATCCAAAAGATCCTGTTTCAGCATCCCTTGGAAAATGTGGATGGAGGAGATTGTTCCCCCATTGTTCCTCCTTTACAATCTCATATTTGGGGAATATTGGCCTTGAACATGCAGATTCTATTGGGGAAAATAACTTTGGATAATGCAACATAAGACCCACTTTGCTGCATCTGATCTAGCCTAGGATACCCTCAGTGGTGGATCAAATAAATTCTAAGGAATTCCCAGTAGCACAATTATTTGCTCCTTGCTAAGAGTGAAAGCCCAGCTCTATTTATCCTCCTCTGTGCCACCTGATTTCCATTTACAGTTCATCCTAAAACGCACACCTGTGATTAAGTGCGTGTCTGCCAAATTCAATTCCGAACATTTATGATCCTTCCCTGCTGCAATGAGTTCATTTCAAGTCCCAAGAAATGCAGGTGTGGCGGTGGTGAAGCTTATTGCTGTTTTAGTGCCCCCAGAACATTTAGCTAGGCCTGTTGAAGATCTTGCATGGCATCACCAGGGACTAGCCATCTGCTGAGGCTGCTCCCGCTTTGGCCGGAAGAATGAATGTCTCGCACACCCCACACACATGGCTGGACAATTCACCTCTTGCCAATTCCTTCCGCTTTGTTTCCTTACCTTCTGATGCAGCCCCAGGCACAGTGTCAGCCCCTCGCTGGCAGAGCTTTCCATGTTCTCTGTGCTGTGAAGATGCCGGCTGAATTTTGGCAGTGGGATGCGAGGCTTGCTGTCCGGATTCAGCATGTTGGCAGGTGCCAGGGTGAGGAAAGCATTTGTGACCGGACCTACCGGAGCAGAAGGAATGGGTTACATGTAGTGGGCATACGCAGCTAATAAGAACAGCAGCTTGTGTGGAACATAAAACCTCGTGCGATATTAAATCGTTAGCCTGAGACGTCCCAAGAGCCTGTTGCTTCTGCTGCAGAATATGCACGTGGCTGCCCTTTAGGAAAGAACCGATTGACACAACTCAATATCCTTTCCGTCAGGGTGCTTAAATCCTTGCACTCCAAACCAACCGTAGCATGCAACTGGCCTCTTTTGTTCTGACCCAGGTTTCCTAAACTGTAATTACATGCACGCTTATTTTAAAAACAAGACTTATTTTATTACAACGCTGGGAATTGTTTTCATTCCCAGCCGGAATTAATCTCAAACAGTCCCCTGAGATAAGCACACACTTTTCAGTTCTGTGAAGTGCTGCTAAAAACAGAAGTATCAAATAAACTAGAAAAGAAACCAAGTACAAAAAAACCAGCCCAAGTACAAAGAGCTTCAAGGATGACTCTGAACCGGTTGAACTACTTTGCTTCCTGCAAAGGTTTCATCACCTTGGCCTGACCTTTATGCCTTATGGGAGGGGCAATTACCTCCCAGCCTTACTCCCGAGTTGCCCCTTTTGTTTCAGCTGCTCTTGCCTTCTAACAGCTCTGTGCACATGCGCACTGGGAACAGGCTCCCCAGGGTCCTCTGCCTTGCTGCTGCCAGACTCCGAAGGCTCCAGAGGCAGCACCCCACTCCCAGATGGTCCTGGTCCCATCTCTGCATTGGGTGCAGGACCCTTTTCCGAGTCCTCCCCAGACTCCCTGACTGGTCCCCATTCTTCCCCACTGTCCGATTCCACTGCCGTCTGCACCGGTTCACCGGCTGTGAACCACATCATCTTTAAGCATCTCTTACAAAAGAAGCAGTTTACAGGAAAGGATTAATTTGCTTGGCTAATCTAGTGATCTTTCCTAAACTCAAAAAAAAAAAAAAAAAAGGAGGAGGGAGGAGGAGGAGGAGGAGGAGGAGGAGATGGAAGTAGCTACTATTAAGCAATTAGGCTTTTTAAAAGAGGTTGAAAGAACTCTGGCTGACCTAAAGCCAAATTTATTTGGGCTCAAACCTAAATACCAGATGGGAAACTTATAGGAAACCCCTGAAATCTCAGGTGGATCAGCAAGTTGAAGGGGGGAAAAAAACAACACCAAATAAACAACCAAAAGAAGTCAGTGGCAAACCATTTTGTACAGCTGCCGAGAAAATGACATGCCTGTGCCCGTATAACCAAGAGGAATCCAGCTTGATTCTGAAATGTTTACCTTTCTTTCAGCTCACAAAGAATCCTTCCCAAAGGATCTTCCCCAACTCTTTCAATGTAGGCCTTCCTGCATGCAGAGTAAGTATTTCAGTGCTTCACTGTCTTAGAATTAAAAGTCTCCTGCAGACATCCATAGACTTGGATGTCAATACACCGAGAGCTGTCTTGTCTATTTGTGTTTAGGGCCCACAGGATGCAGTTCAATATTCAGTCATGGATTTCAAGGCACAAGAGTGAAGCCGTTAGTTAGACAGCTTGACTTGTCAGGCAGAAAATTGACAAAAGCTCTGAAAGGCCCAGAAAACACAGCCTTGTGGGCATTTACGTTGGAAATAGGACCTTGAGACACACACAGGTAGGCTTATTCGCCTAAAACTCTTCTTACCTGCTCCGCCTTTCGGAAGGGAAGCTTTATGAAGGTCTGAAAATGACCTGTATAGTTTAGTAATGTGCTTTTTTTAAAAAATGTTGCTATTGCTACCTTTAAAAAAAAAATTGTGCTACATTGCTCCTACACATTATTGTACCTTGTGTTTAACAGTGTGCTGTTTGTTTTCAATTTAGCTAACAAGTGAATTCACCTGTTATGGTTTTATCACTAAGGACCCCTACAGATCACCCATGGGCATTTAAGTACCAAACTCTTATTTTTAAAGGCTGCATGATGGATTGAAGGAGGAAAAAGGAAGAGGGCTGTTTAACCCACATTTCTGGGACACTTACACACAAGCCAAGAGAACTGCTATGGACTAAAGCTCTCCACCTTCCCCATATTGACTTGAGGAGGATGGGAGTTATAGCCCAGCATACCTGGAAGAGTCTAGACCAGGGGTGTCCAACCTTGGCAACTTTAAGACTTGTGGACTTCAACTCCCAGAGTTCCTCAGCCAGCAAAGCTGGCTGAGGAACTCTGGGAGTTGAAGTCCACAAGTCTTAAAGTTGCCAAGGTTGGACACCTGGTCTAAACCGAAGTTGTCTGCCTTGCATTGTGAATCAAAAGACCTGCCCACTGTATTATTGTTGAAGGCTACACAACCGAGGAACTGACTATCATTTTGTCAGGAGTAGGGTCATCAAAGAGGCTGCTCCCCTCAATACATTGGAATAATTTATTTCTCTGTTTATTATAATTATCTACCTTCTCTCTAAGACAGACTTCTCCAACCGTGGCAACCTTAAGATATGTGGACTTCAACTCCCAGAATTCCTCAGCCAGCCATACTGAAAACCACGTGTCTTAAGGTTGCCAAGGTTGGGAAATGCTGCTCTAAGAGACCGAAAGAAATCTTCCCTATTATTATTTCCATAGCAGCTTTGCAAGAGATCCAAGAAAGCTCCATGGTCAAATGTAAGGATCTGTGCTCTTAGTGCTCTCTGAGTTTGGTTGCTTTCTTGCAGACGTTTAATTACCCAACGAGGTAATGTCTTCTGTGCTAGACGAGAGTGGAGTTTAATCTGTTTATATACAGTGGCTTGCCCTGTCGGTAGCCTAGGTGATAGGTAGATGGCGAACCTTTTTGCTGTGGTGTGCCGAAAGTGTGTGCATGCCGACACCCACAATGCAATGCGCCCCACCCACCCACGTGCAACACTCCCCCTTACCTACACTGCACAGGCGCATGCTTCCCAGCTGATTTTCGGCCCGTTTGAGGCCTTTTTCAGCCTCCCAGAGGCTTGAGGGAAGCCTCTGTAGCCTTTGGAGGCCGAAAAACGGGGCCTGTTCCATCACTTCCGGAAGGGCTGTTTTTTGGCCTCCCCAAAGCTGCAGAGGCTTCCCTCGAGTCTCTGAGAGGCCAAAAAAGGCCTCAAACGGGCTGAAAAATCAGCTGGGAGGCGTGCACATGCGCAGTGCAGGTAAGTTTGGCTGGGGCTTGCGTGCCTGCACAAATGGCTCTGCGGGCCACCTGTGGCACATGTGCCATAGGTTCCCCATCACAGTCCTAGACCAAGCTAAGTAAAAAAACGCTAGAGTATTCCTGAAAGCTTGGTATTGAGACAAATTAGCCATCAACAGACATATAGAGATAAACAACATTTACATGCTATTCAATAGAGAAATCAAAAAGCTAAAAAAGGAAAGCAAAAGACTTAAACACCTCCCAGCCAGCAATCAACATCCAGGTATGCAGGGATTAACACCATGATTAATACCAGACTAGCAATCAAACGGTGAACAATAGCCAATTCAGGAACTTCCAAGAAGAAAACAACACTTGGACCGACACTGACAGTGGGCAAGCCATAAACAGAAAACAAATCCCACTCCTTTCTTAGGTAGGGTAGTGATACATCTGCCAGAGAGAACCAAGGACTCCACTGTTGAACCCTGAGCTACCAATATTCTTTTCTGTTGGTATGAAAGGATTTGAATCTAGCTCTCTCCTGTTCAAGTCATGCTCCCTCCTGTTTCATACAGGAGCCAAAAATAGTTTTCTATGTCAAGATTTTCATCTGTCAGCCTGTCCTTTTAATCAGGTGTTGGAACACTCGCTCAGTTCAGACTGAGCTGTCAGGAAGTGGCACTCTTTCAAAATGGTTGCAAATTGAATGCGTTTTCCCCCTTTGCAGGGGAAGAGCAAGATTAAAGGACAATCCTGCTGCTAAAAAGATGACTAGGTGGCACACTTATCTCGACCGTAATTTGCGCCTGCCCAATTCTGCGATTGAATTTTGAGGCCGGAGCACCCGCTGACAAAGCAGAATAGCCAATTATATAAGAAGTAATGGATTCTACAAGCTCTGCCCAGATTGATGGTCCCAAGTCGCACCGGGTTGAGCTATCCAAAGCCAGGAGTATTATTTTCTTCCCAATTTACTGTTCGGTTAGGTGTCCAAAGCTAACCAGGAGGAAAGACCCCTCTACGATCTCCCTGGAGCACCTGAATGTAATACTGAATGATGGCCACGCTGCCATCCCCCGAGCAAGACATCCATCATGGTGACTTTTGTAGCTGCCCACGGTAATGATGTCTCTCCCCCTTCACCGGAGTTAATGAATGCTTTAATTACAGCATTTACCCACACAGCTGTTGGCTGCTGTTAGCTTTTCCCTTAGCCTTAATTCACGCTCACATATGAGTACACTCAAAAGGCAGCCGGTGATAAGGAAGATCCAGGAATGGCCTGGTGGGTGAGCAGAAGAGGGCTAGTAACTGGAAGAATTTAGCCCTGAGAAGATCACAGTTGCTTGTCAAGTAAACAGTTCCTTTGCTTCTTCCCTGTCCCGCTTCCTCCTTCCAGCCAGCAACTGGAACAAACACTAGAACGACACCAGTGCCAACACCAATTCTAAAGAAAATGTCTGAGAAGGCCAATTCAAGCGCTTGTTCATTGTGGTTGAAAACTGCCAGTCTCTCATCGTCTTTTCTCGAGACCAAACCTACTCTGCTCTTTTAATCACTGCTCATTGCTTAATTTTCCAGGTTGCCTTCCCGTTCCTGCTCCAGTTTCTTGAATCTTGCATAAAATATGGAAGTCTGAGGAGTCAAAGTGGGGTCTTACTGAGTCCCCAAAAAAGTAGAATGATGATTTCTCACGATTTGGGGATTATGCTTATGCTGATGCATCCTAAAAGTGCATTTGAAATTCTGGACGTTCTTATTATATTCTTAAGTACACTTATTGCACTGCTATTTATGAGCGGATAATCTGAGACAAACCTACCATATCCGAAAATATTATTTCTTATCGATGCTTATTTTTTTTGTGATATGTTTACACAAAGTAATGCTTCCCCCCAATCTTATCAATGACTTTGATGTCAAAGTTTAGCAGCGCTGATAAAGTTTACAGATGACAAAAAAAGACAAAGCATGGCCAATACTTTAGATAAGAGAGAGATGTGTTGAGGTAATTCCCCGTTAGGAGAATGAGCGCACACTGGGAGACATAGTGAGAGTGGTGAAGAATAACACACAAACAGCACACAGCTACACTCTATAGTAACATGTAGGTTTTACTTCCAGTAAACGGTTAAGCAAAGTCCAAACACAGTCCAAGTCATTCACGGTTAAAGCAGTCAGTTTTCAGTCCAGGGATAATCCAAATAACAAAGCCCAGTATCAAAAACAGTTCAGTAACAGACTCACATCAAATCCAAGAATAACGATGATCAGTAACACTCAATAGGGAAATGCAGGAACGGCAACACTCAGAAACAACAGAACAACCCAGGTTTCTGGCTCCATCTTATGGTCGTTTGGAAACCGCACTCAATTACAATTTTAGCATTCTCTTAAAGAGACAGTATTAAAATGTCTATCCTGGTTTATATATTTTCCAACCAAACTGTTAGGTGACTTACATTCCTAACAGGATGTTAAAATATCTAAAAATTAGTGGGCTAAAATGAATAGGATGGAATTTAATACAGAGAAAAATGCATCTACATCTGAAAAGGAAAAAGGCGAGGAGGCACCTAGGATAGGAAGCAGTGGTGGGATTCAATTTTTTTTACTACCGGTTCTGTGGGCATGGCTTTTCCGGTTCTCTGAACTACTCAGAATTTCTGCTACTGGTATTCCAGAATTGGTCAGAACCTGCTGAATACCACCTCTCTGATGGGAAGACTTCACTAAGTAGTAAAATATGTGAAAGTTTGGGGTGCTTTTGTTTACTGCAAATTAAACACGAGCTACTCGTGGAATTGCTAAAAAGGCAAAGCCAATCTTGGCTTTAACAGGAACATGTTAATAAGAATGCAGAGACCAAGTCATGGAAAATAAAATTTTCCCTTCTACCCTGCTTTGGTTAGATGTTTTGGAGAATTGTACTCAATTCTGGTCCAACAAGGCAGGATCCCCAACCTTTAAGCGGCCCGGGCACGTAATAAGCTGGACGCAAGTTCAGATGAGGGCTACCAACATGGAGAAGGATCTGGAAACCAAGCGCTTTGAGGGATAATTACAGGAACTGGGAAACTTTAGCCTACAGAAAAGATGACTAAGAGGAGATACAATAGCAGTGTTTGTATATCTGAAGGGCTGTCACACTGAAGGAAGAGTGGACTTATTCCTTATTGCCCCAGGAGGCATCAGAACTAATAGGTTATAACCACAAGGAACAGAATTCAAACTGGACATCAGGACCAACCTCCTGGCTTTGAGCTGTCAACCAGTGAACATGCTGCCCGCATGCCATGGCATTTTTCTTCTTCACTAAGTCTTCAAACAAGCGCTGGCTGCCTGTCAGAGATGCTGTGTTGGCCTTCGCACCGAGCAGGAAGGTGGACCACTAGATCGGTATTTCTCAACCTCAGCAACTTGAGTGGACTGACTGGGGAATGTTGGAAGTTTAGATCCATGCATTTTAAAGTTGCTGAGGTTGAGAAATATAGATCTGGATCACCTCTATGGTCAGTCCAGGTCTATGACTTTAAGAATCAGCAATAACTTATGACTATAATATGCCTAATTGCAGCTCTTCCTGGCTCTGAGTTCTATGGATAAGGTGACATTAGATACCTGAGTAGGTTTAGCATAAGGATATTTAATTTGGCTATAGGTCTCTTTTCTTCCAAAACCTTTTATCTTTTCCGTTAGTCTGTGGACAAATCTTTTTTTTTCCCCCTTGGAAATTTTCTATACCCGATTCATTAATATTCTATTTCATTCCATTCCCTTCGATTCCAGCCTTGGACCCCCCAAACCATAATTCTCATCGATCTTGAATACAGTGCCTGAGGAAGATAGGAAATGTAGTTCCAACAGCTGAGGATCATGGGCACCTTGCCAAGCTCCATATGGCTCTCACCATATTAGGGTGAGAGTTGAGCCCTTTATCGCAGTGGTCCCTAACCTTTCTGGCTCCGTGGATCGGCTGCGGTGGTGGTGGAGGGGAAGTGGGGATGGTTTCGTGTGTGCCAATCACTTGCACAGATAGAGCTTTCATTTATTTGTTGTGTGGCCCAGTTTCCAAAGGGCCACGGAGTGCTACTGGGCTGCGGACTGGGGGGTCAGGGACCCCTGCTTTATAGCAGGGGTCCCCAACCACCGGTCCGCGGACCAGTACCGGTCCGTGGAACAAATCCTACCGGGCCACTGGTTTGCTGGGCACCGCCATCTTGTTTTGATGAAAAAGTGCTTCCGGTGAGCTTTTCCGGGTAAAAAGCTCACCGGAAGCACTTTTTCATCAAAACAAGATGGCGGCGCCCAGCTGATGCCGGTACCGGGCCGCGGCATAAAAAAGGTTGTGGACCACTGCTTTATAGGATTCGACCTGTAGTAGCACTGAATGTCTTTTTCTGGACACATTCTTTCCCTATTCATACTAGGTTTTAATGCTGTATGCCTCCCAGTGCCTTTATAGAGTTAGGCGGCCTTCTAAGTGTAATAAATAAAAAATGAATAATTCAGCAGGAGCCCTGGCAACCTTCAGAAGCTGAAAAAAAATGCAATGCTGAGGACTGTTAGGAATATAAGTCACCTAACAGGTATTTGGGTTAGAAATATATAAACCAGGATAAACATTTTAGTACTATATCTTTAAGGGAATGCAAGAGCATGCAATTGGGTGTGGTTTCTCAAACAGCCATAAGATGGAGCCAGAAACCTGGGTTGTTTAGTCTTAGTCTCAGAAGAGAGTGTGAGTAAGTCTCTCTGTTTCCTTCTGTTGGAAAGTATTGCCGTTGCTCCATTTCTTCTAATTGACTGATATTACTGGATTTAATGTAAGTCTGATACTGAACTGTTTCTCACACTGGAATTTGATATTTGGATTATCCCTGGATTGAAAACTGACTTGATTTAACTTGTGAATGACTTTGGATTGCTTATTTTGGACTTTGCTTAAACTTTTCTTGAAGTAAAAACCTACATTTACTGTACAGTGTATCTGTGTACTGTGTGTGTATTATTCAAACACTTCTCTCTATACGTCTCCCTGTATGCACTCATTCTCCTAACGGGGAATTACCTCAACAAGGACCCCTCCTGATTTTTAAGTAAACTGCCTGTTTGGAAAGAGAATAATCCAGAGCATTGACTTCAGTAAGGGGACTATGGGGAGATTGTTCTGCCTTCTAGTTTGCAGGACCTATATCCTGGAAGTGACTGAAGCAGAGAAGTGGGAGAATAATTTATTTGGCTTTTACCGCAACAGCAATAGCATTTAGGCTTATATACCGCCCCATAATACTTTATAGCACTCTCTGGGCAGTTTACAATGTCAGCATTATTTGCATATTGCCCCCCAAGAATCTGGGCCCTCATTTTACCGACCTGGGAAGGATGGAAGGCCAAGTCAACCTTCAGCCCCATTAGGATTAAATTTCAGGCTGTGGGAAGTGTTTGCCTGCAATGCTGCATTTCACCACTAGGCCTCTATTTGATGGTTTAAAATCCTGACTTGAATTACTTTGTAAGTAATTCAGAGCAGCAAATCTACATAATACTTCTTCCTCCTCCTCCTTTCCACACAGTAACAACCCTGTGTAGTGGGTAGGGTTGAGAGAGAGAGAGTGAAAGCCAGATTTCATGTCTAAGGCAAAACTAGAACTCACCATCTCCTGGTTTCTTGGCCAGCACCCGAACCACTACACCAAACTGTCCCTAGACAAGACCCTTCCAGAAAATCAGCAAATAGGTATCTATGTTGGTGAGCATTTTGAACTTACAGAACTTTAGGTCTCTTTAATTCAGTAAGTTCTCGTGGCCTTAGTTTCAGTGCGGGAAATAGAAATGAATAGAAACCATCTTCTTTTAACGATCCCATACTCTTTGGCGGGGTGGAGTCTGGGCAACTGAATGGAGCTAGCAGAGTGGCCAGATGCCCTTCCTGTCACCAATGAGGAGTTTTGTTCAGCAGATATATTCTCATTGTGCCCAGAGAGAGAAATACCTGCCTGTACCCAGGTTCAAACTCACAGCCTCCTGATTGTGAGGTGAGGCTCTAGGCCACTGCACCACTCCATAGAAACAAATAGAAATGTTTGCTCTAAACTGAACCCAGGGCATGGTGACTATTGATAGCAACTGATTAGAAATCCTACAGTTTCGCTACTGCTAGTCTTAGTTGACAATTATTTTTCATTATGGACAAAGGTGGTTGTAGAGCAAAAATTAAGGCCACAGGCATTTTACAGCCGGCAGGTCACATCCAGTCCTTTTCCTGTCCCTGTCCGGCTAGCGGTTGGTTTGGGAGGGGGGCAGAGGTGCATGGGAAGGGGGCAGCAGCAGGACACTCCACAAAAGCCCCCGTTTCTGAGGTGACTCCTTGGGAAAATCAATTGCCCACCCTTGCTGCAGATTCTGTATTCATATTATGTTCAGGTCAGAAAGTTAAGTGATACAAAGACCGGATAACTGAATTACCAATCTGAAGTCAACTCATTCATTCTTTCAATACTCCTGATGTATGCAAGACTTAGGCTCCTGACAACCTGCCTGGTGTTTGTACATACTTATTTCCTCCGGCTTTAGGAAAGGATTTATCAGCACCAGACAGAACATTCTTCCACCTCCGCTACTATTTGGCAGAGTTGCCAATACTTCCCAAACTCAGAGCTTATGCCCTTGTGATTCTGGGGAAATCCAATCAATTCAACATGTCTTTATTTTACCATAAGTTTTATAAGGATCTTCAAAAGGACCTCGTAACTCCTCTTTTACTAAATACACTTGGGAGAACGGATGGTTTTTACACCTGAAATAGTGAAATCACTTAATGCGGGAGCCAATTTTGGGGGGTGTTGAAGCAGTTAAAACGAGGCCATAGTTGACATCAGATCTCATCCTTTCTCTTTCCTTTTGTCTGATTTTATTTGGCCGTTTCTACTGCTGATCCAGGATCATAGCTTAAGAAATTGATTTGATATGAATCTAAATGTATTTTCTTTTCCCCCTACAAGCAAATGCTCAAGCCTAGCCTGTGCTTATTAAATAAACTTGAAGATAGATCTGTCAGGAGCCTGGTGGAAGAAAATACTATCAGACCTAAGAGTTATGTATTAAAATGACAGGCCTTACAGCTAAGCTTTGAGGCATCTTATTAGCACTGTCTGGATCGTCTTCTCTTCTTTTTTCCCTTCCTGCTTAAGAGGAGTTGTTTTGTTTTTTTGACTCCTGTCCTGCAAGAGCAGCAGCCTCTTAAGACCCAAAGCTGATGCTGAAAAAGGCTGTGAGGCATCTGGGACTGTGAAACAGAAGCAGCCAAGTGGTTCTTTGAGGGACAAGGTGGGAGCGATTTCCAAGGAAAGAGATATCATTGCCTGAGCTGTCACTGGCAGCTCCTTATCTCATGTTCTGCTAGGTGGAGATAAAGATTGTTAATAGCGTTACTTCTCAAGGGGAGTGACAATAGCAAGCAACTGACAGCCGGAAGAGCCTTCTGCAGCAAACAGAGTGGAGGGAAGTAATTAAGACACTGCAACAAGGAAACAGTTTTGTTACGGACCAGGGAAAGCAAAGCTTCCTTGACCCCATTAAATAAATTTAAAAAAAAAAAATCCCCAAGAGGCAGTTAACTAGCTTGGTTCAGAAGAGCATGACCCGCTTCGCGCTGGAGTGAAACCTCACAGCAAGTTTGCAGATTCCCACTCGGATGAAAGGTCAGGGAGGAAGTGACCCATACCAGCTGTTAGGAGACTGGGCCCAGCCAAAGTGAAGATAATAAATAAATGGAAAGGAAGTAATTCACTGGCAGGACAAGCTAGGATACAAGTACACATTCAATTTTTATCACCGCAGCAGCTATCTGGTGTATCTTTTCATCTTTTTTTTTAAATCGGAAAATGAACTAAAGTTCCATAACGTGCCAAGTTTGTTATCTGTTTCTGAGCTGAAGGACATTCCCCTCACCTCAACATAAACACAGCTCTGAGCTGGAAGAGAGGCTACATATTCTCTCTCTCTCTCTCCCTCCCCCCCCCCCCCCCTCTCTATCTATCTATCTATCTATCTATCTATCTATCTATCTATCTATCTATCATCTATCTATCTATCTATCTATATCTATATCTATATCTATATTTATTTCCTGTATTGGAGGCTTTTAGTGCGTAGTCCAATACAGGAAACACAATGTTGCCAGCCAATCAAGACAAAAAAAGCTACAAAACAGACAGAAGATATTAGAAATACCAATCAAGCAGAACACAGCAAACTCCAAGACCAATAAACCAAGACTCCCAACCAATCAGGATGAAGAAAAAACCATTCTGGCACAGCAGTAGGCTAGCCCCAAATTTAAAACAGAAACGGCTGTGAAAGTCTGACTCACAGACGAACACAATACAGAAGCCTGATGATGGCAGATGAGATTCTGCCGAAACGTTGCTACAACTTTAAAAGCACAACTATAATGATGTGGGAAAATACCTGAACAAAGCTGAATACCATAGATAGATAGATAGATAGATAGATAGATAGATAGATAGATAGATAGATAGATAGATAGATAGATAACGGCCTCAAACGGGCTGAGAATCACAACAGAAGTTTTGGGCTCAGTTGTGGTCGTTTGTCGAGGGCTACCTGTACCCTCTTTGCTGTGAACTCGGCATCTGGTTTCTGTTCCTTTTGTGGTGATTTTATAAATGTGCTTCCTCTTCCCTCATTTGTAACCCACCTTAGGAACATCTCAATCCAAGAACGGTGAATTTAAAGTTAGTACAGCACATCAGAAAAAATGTTCTCCGTGGCAGATATATAAAAACCCTTATCGCATTGACTAATTTTGTCCTTTTTTTATACGGAGGGGGGAAAAAAATCTCAAATGCTCAATTTGGACAAAGAGTATTATTGGTTGTAGATCATTCTGGATCTCTCTCTCCCTCCCATGCCCAGTTCTACTATCTCTCCCTTGCTTGCTGGCTTCTGACAAAGACAAACTCAATGGGAAAAGCCAGATTCGCTTAACAATTACACAACACTTAACTGCTGGGAATTGTTTAACAACAAACAAACAAAAAGGTCAAAAATTGGATGCAACTGTGAATATATATATATATTAGAGTAGATGATGCCTATATAAATGTAACAGGCCTAAATAAAACAGGCATGAACCAACATTCTTATCCAGTAACAGAAGTACCTGTAATTTTCCTAAATGATTGCCACTTACGAACCAGAAGAATGAAACCATGAGAAATGAGGAACTAAAAGTAACAAGTTGGCTGAAAGTTTCAGTTGTACACAGGTATACGTGGAAACTGATGGTCAGTCAGAAAGGAAATAAGGAAGCGGGTTATGTGGTTAGAAGAAAAGCATAAAGGATAGGGCTTGAGATCAGCTCGGGGCCCCTTTTTGGCTTCAGCTGTCCTTAGGATCTGCTTGGTCAGGGGATCCCATTGCAATGGCTTATTAATGTAAGTGTATTACTACTATTGTATCTTTTATATCTATTCATTTCTTATGTTCCAAATTATTAGAAACAATAAACCTCTGATCTTAAAGTAAGAATTTTTGTTTGTGTTGCTGTCTGTTTCCTATTGATATTTTTTTATGACACAACTCTCTTAATAACTGCCTCCTTTAGCAATGGAAGCATTCCAGAGCTACATCCTAGAACAGTGGTTCTCAAGTACAGATAGTCCTTGACGTAAGACTTAAGATTTAAATTGAGCCAAACATTTCTGTAGGTAAGGGAGACATTGTTAAGTGGGTTTTGCCCCATTTTATGAACTTTCTTATCACAGTCGTTAAATGAATCACTGCAATTATTGACTTAGTAACCTGGTTGTTAAGTAAATCTGGCTTTGACATTGACTTTGCTTGTCAGAAAGGTCGCAAAAGGGGATCACCTAACTCTGGGACACTGCAACTGTCGTAAGTATGAGTCAATTGCCAAGTGCCTGAATTTTGATCATGTGACCATGGGGAATGCTGCAATGGTCGTAAGTGTAAACAAAAACAGTCATAAACCCCTTTTTTCAGTGCCATTGTAACTTTGAACAGTCACTAAATGAACTGTTGTAAATCGAGGACTACCTGTAATTATGATCCACCCTTCTTAAAAGTTGCCAAGATTGAGAATTACTGCCCTGGAAGTAATGTTACGTGGGCAGCCTTACAACTTTCAAGTGTGTACGCTATGGCCTTTTTATACAAACAGAACTTGTACCGCGACTTACGCTGTGTGTTTAGCGAACTACCAAGTCATTCAGCATGATGAAGAATTGATGGTATCAAGTCTCATTACGATATTTAAGACTCAGCCATGCAAATTTTATATCCCTTTTGCTAACTTAACATTTTAAGCATCGCTTAGGCTGTTCTGAACATCAAAAATACAGAGGAGTTGTAAATCATATTGCAATGGTAATGAACTGAAGAAAAGAAAAAAAAACACCCAGTCTGCTTTCATGGGAAGTTCACTGAGATGAAGGTTTTATGCAACAACAGAAGAGCTCTGACGCGAAGTAAAACAGCGACTTGGATCCCTGCCCAGCCCCACCCACCTGGAAGTGGAGAAAATTCCCCAAGGAAAATTGTCAATCAAATGCAACCGGAATTTCTCAAACCTATCTTTAGAAGAACCAATTATGTAGGTGTACACAAAAGGCTTTTTAAGCCTTACAACGGGTACAAATTCTTTTGAACCTGATAGGATAGCAGAGCCAGAATCAGCCAGAATCGTAGGGAAAGGTGACAAATATGAATGACAGCTGAATGCAATGAAATTTCATTTTAATGTATGCTGATTAATGTACATTTAAAGTGTCAAAGTGACAATATTCTATTCCTATTCCACTTTTTTATTCTATTCCTATTCCACGTTTTTATTCTATTCTAAATATGTTGGGTTGAAAACAATGAAAACTGTAAACCCCTGATATAAACCCCCTGGTCAACCTCAACTTACAATAATTCATTTAGTGACTGTTCAAAGTTACAACATCACTGAAAAAAGTGACTTATGACCCATTTTTCACACTTACAACCATTTCAATCAAACAGTGTGTTGCCCGGATACAATTGCTTTTAGGCAATCATCATCGAAATGTTTATTTTGTAATATTTTATAGAGCTGTGGTGGCGCAGTGGTTAGAATGCAGTACTGCAGGCTACTTCTGCTGACTGCCGGTTGCCGGAAGTTCAAATCCCACAGGCTCAAAGTTGACTCAGCCTTCAGTTCCAACTTATTAGGGTGACAGTATGAGGTATTTTAGCTAAAAAGCTTCATGTTTTGAACTTCAAGGTTTAAAATGTTCCTTTTCTTTCCCAACCTTGCCTTAAGAGCCAGCAGTTTTCCTTCTCCCACCAGGTAAGTTAAATATCTATACCAGGGCCCCCCAAACTTGGCAACTTTAAGACTTGTCGACTTCAACTCCCAGAATCCCTCAGCCAGCTCTGGGAGTTGAAGTCCACAAGTCTTAAAGTTGCCAAATTTGGAGACCTCTGATCTATCCAGAGACATACAGACCTTTGTAATTCACGGTGCGGAGGCATTGTTTGCTCTGGATGTCCCACAGCCGAACGGTTTCATCATGCGAGCCAGAGAGCAGAAGGCTTCCATCAGTGGAGACGGAGAGACACGTCACCTGATTCCTATGGAAAGAAGACGACAGGGGCTTTACTTGAGGTTCTTCAATGTTTTCGCAAGTGGTGCCGTCAAGAGAGGATTTGGGTCGAGAAGTCCCTGCTCTTGCTTGGCAGAAGGGATTTGCCGGTTCTCCTACTTCTTCAACATCTACGGTAAGTTGAAAACAAAAAATCATATTACACTCTGAAGAGCCCCTCTCCTTCCTGAATGGTAACTTTATGACCTTTGCAGGACTGTAAAGCGAAAGAAAGCTGAAGTAAGGTTGTAAGCACGCTAAATTTAGATGCCACCCACCTCACTATCCAAAGTGACTCTCCGGGAGGCTTACCGACCGCATTGCTTAATGACTGGGTTGCCAGTCCTGATTTGGGTATTAAACAAGGAAACCAGTCTAAAATGACTGACTTTGATTTTGAAGGGTCCTCGGTAGTCTGTGAATTGGCCTGCTTTCTTGCAAATGTTTCATTAGCCAAACTTGGTAACATCCTCATGATGTTGCCAAGTTTGGGGAATGAAACACCTGCAAGAAAATAACTGAGCCTGGAGAGCATCAAGGACCCCTCGTTTCAATCCTACAAATATTCTCCTTTATTGGAAGTTTATTTATCAGTATCATTTCCGTATTTTTTTTTTATTAAGAAAGTGGTTGAAATGGTGCTTGAGATGTCTATACTCCCACATTCTAGCCCTCCTCACCCAGGTCCTCTTAACCTTATTGGATGGTACTGGCCACAGAGAGGGACTCTCACTCAAAGGTACCTGCTCACAGAAGGTCTGAGTCTCCCATAAGGTCACTGCTATCGTGATATGTTCTTTCTTTCCTTGCTCTTATTTCTCAGACCAAGATGGAATCGAGATTAGCTCCAATTCCTCATCAAGGTACAGATAGTCCTCAACTTACGACCATAACTGAGCCCAAAATTTCTATCGCTAAGCCATTGTTAAGTGGGGTTTGGGCCCATTTTAGAATAGAATAGAATAGAACAGAATAGAATAGAGAATAGAATAGAATAGAATAGAATAGAATAGAATAGAATAGAATAGAATAGAATAGAATAGAATAGAATAGAATAGAATAGAATAGAATAGAATTCATTATTGGCCAAGTGTGATTGGACACACAAGGAATTTGTCTTGGTGCAAATACTCTCAGGGTACATAAAAGAAAAGATTCAAAAATCATCAGGTACAACACTTAACAATAGTCATAGGGTACAATAAGCAATCAAAGCATACTAGGAAACAGTCAATGAAAATAGTTAGCATACAAGCAACAAGATTACAGTCATAAAGTCACAAGTGGGAGGAGATGGGTAAAAGGAAGGATGGGAGGATTAATAGTAATAGTTGGACAGTGTTGAGGGAATTATTTGTTTAGCAGAGTGATGGCATTCGGAGAAAAATGAAAAAAAAATATGACCTTTCTTGCCATTAAGCTGTTAAAGTGCATCACTGCAATTGTTAAGTTAGTTAACAACGGTTGTTAAGCGAATCTGGCTTCCCCACTGACTTCGCTTGTCAGAAGGTTGCAAAAGGTGATCGATCCCATGATCCTGGGACATTGCAACCATTGTAAATGTGAGCCGGTTGCCAAGCACTTGAATTTTGATCACATCAAAAAAAAAATGGTCATGTCACTTTTTCCAGTGCCTGAATGAAAGCATTCTTTTCATGAATATCCAGTAACTCTGAACACTCACTAAATGAATGGTTGTAAGTCGAGGACTACCTGTAGAAGGGACCAGCAGCCCATGCTGGTGAGATTTAGAAACTGGGATTGAACCAAGGATTGCCATTTTTTTTCAAGTTGTACCACCAGTGGTAGAATTCAAATTTTTTTTTTTCCTGCTGGTTCTGTGGGCATGGCTTGGTGAGCGTGGTGTGGCTTGGTGGGCAGGGCAGGGGAAGGTTACTGCAAAATCCCCATTCCCTCCCCACCCCACTAACCTGCTTTCCAGCTCTGTTCTCCTGTGCAGGGCAACAAAGAAGACCCAGCCGATCAGCTGGGACTCGGGAGGCAGAGAATAGATGGGGGAGGGGCCAGTCAGAGGTGATATTTGCCAGTTCTCTGAACTACTCAAAATTTCTCCAAACTACTCAATACTCAAGCTATCGGTTCTCCAGAACTGGTCAGAACCTGCTGAATACCACCTCTGTGTAGTACCCTCTGTGCAATCTCACCCAATGGTTGCCATGTGCCCAAGGAGAGATTATGGGATATTCACCTCAAGAACCCATCTGTGATTCTTAAAAATCTGAAAAAAATATCAGCGGTATAATTTTTATTTTTTGTTTGCGGGGGGATCTTGCTATTTTGGGGATTATGACAGACATTCATTCCTGTAGTAGCCATAAGTGGAAGCCGTGCTGGCCCAGGCTAAATATTCAAATGGTGCCAGTTCAAAGAAGGAACATAAAAATGAGACGCTCACCTATGTCCTTTGAAGATCTTTCCATTCTCCTGCTCAGACTGGAAACCTCTTTCTCTTTGCACAGGCTGAGAGAAGGGGGGGAAATTACATTTTAATGCACCATTCTGGATAATTAAACAGGAATGAAAGATTGAGGAAGCTCCTTCCAAGTTAATAATCTACTATATTCCTTATATTTTGCTCAGGGGCAGTAGTAGTTTGGTGGAGAGACCTTCCGTTTATTTGTTATCTAATGCTTTTAAACTGGAGGTACTCCGGATCTTCCACTGAACTATGGTTACTAAAAGGAACTACGGTTGATGGAAGGAAACAGATTTGCTGTTGAAATTCACACCCAGGTCCTTGGCATTTGAGGTACTGTAACCTTAAGGCTGCCCACCAAGATTGCTTTCCTCCCTGAAAATCAATTTATATTCCGCCCAGGTAAGGAGAAGGAAAGTGTTCTGTCAAGACAGAATTAAGGTAGTCTCTGGTAAACAAAAAGTAGCAGGCTATGGAAGAAGCAATGGCCATCAGAAACAAGACAAAACGAGGAGGTGGTTTGTTCCTTAACCCAATTAGGAGAAAGCGGGATTTGGGGTGACTTGTGCTGTTGAGCCGATCTGCAGGAACCCAAAGTCCAAAAGACAACAGTGCTACTACACTCCAGTCACATTTTAATGAGGTATATTGTATTGGTTAATTGTGGCTTTCTTTCTCCTTTTCTTTTGTGGGCTGCTTAGAGCCCCATGGCTTCAGCTGGGTGGCCACATTAACAATAACTAATGGGAATAAAACATGGACCATACAGATCTGATTTTTCATTCCTGACTTAACTGATTCAGCAGACCCACAAAATGTGGCATTATTTTATTCGCAGTGTAAGGAAGGACCTTATTGGGTTTTTTTTATAGCAATAGCAATAGTACTTAGATTTATACACCTCTTCATAGGTCTCTACAGCCTGCTCTAAGCAGTTTACAGAGTCAGCATATTGTCCCCAACAATCTGGGTCTTCATTTTATCGACCTCGGAAGAATGGAAAGCCGACTCAACTCTGATCCGTTCAGGATCGAACACCCGGCAGTGGGCAGAGTTAGCCTGCAATACTGCATTCCAACCACCACAGCTTGTATTATCATGAAAAGCTTTTGTGCACTGCTGTGTAAATCAGTAACTGCCAATGTGCTTATTCATGAGCACCCAGATGTAGGAGAATGTTTGTAAGGTTGCCTCAGGACCTTAGAAACCATTCATATTTTAAAATATTTTGCCTCAGGACCTCAGAAATCATTCATATTTTAAAATATTTTTTAAATGCTCGAAACCTGGCAAAGGTATAAATCATGGAAGACCTCACCTCAAGCACAAGTAGACCTTGACTTACGATCGTAAATGAGCCTGAAATTACAGTCCTAAGTCATTGTGATCATAGGTCAAAGCATCATGTGACCGGATTCAAAGCTATAATCATTTTTATGGTCATTAGATGAACCCCACGGTTGTTAAGCAAACACAGTGATTGTTAAACAAATCTAGTTCCCCAATGTGCATTTTTTGCTGGAAGCTAAAGGCCATTTGTTAATGTACCGTATATGCCGGCGTATAAGGCGACCCGGCGTATAAAGACGACCCCCAACATTTCCACTCAAAATATAGTTTGTTATATACTCGCCCCTCTTCTGCACGCCTTCCACTTTTGCACTTTTTTTTTTTTTTGAGGCACTTTTATGCACCGTGGGAAGCGATCCCGTGAAGCCGAAAGAGCAGCCAGCCTTCTCCCAGCTCCCAGGAAAGCGAGGCTCGCACCGCCCGGGCTCGCTGAGGTATCCGGCTGGGGCTGTCAGGAGTTGTTACCGCTGGCGCGGCTCATGCGCGCTCCAGTCCCGCGTTGCCTCGGGAAGGGAAAGGCAAAAAGGAAGAGCTACGGCGGCGCTTTGCAATGGCAGCAGCGGTTCCTGGTTTTGCCTTTCCCTTCCCGAGGCAACGCGGGACTGGAGCCACGCGGAGCCGCCGCCAGCGGTAACAACTCCTGACAGCCCCAGCCGGATACCTCAGCGGAGCTCGGGCGGTGCGAGCCTCGTTTGGGAGCTGGGAGAAGGCTGGCTGCTCCTCCGGCTTCACGGATCTTTCCACAGTGCGCAAAGTGCCTCAGCCGCGGGCAACCGCAGTGTTTCCCAATTACTATTTGCCGGCATATAAGGCGACCCGGCATATAAGCGACCCCCAATTGGAGGCATGTTTTTCAGGGCAAAAAAGTCGTCTTATACGCCGGCAAATACGGTAATTTTACTTTTTTATATCTTTGCATCCACGCAGCAACAGATCCACCACCCCCGAATATCTGTCCTGAAGTGCAAAAGATTTGTATAGAACATAATGATCCTAAATAGGTCTGAGATTCCATCCCACTGAGCTGCCCAAGGCACCTGGGATGCTTACTAGATACTGCATGCAATGGGACCTACCCAGGAGCAGAGATCAACCTGGAAGATGGAACCATCCAGCCCGCCGCAGAACATGTGGTATTCCGCAAGGTCAAGGGTCACTGACATGATGCTCACATCGAAGACGACAGAGAGGAGAAGGTTCCCGGAGGAGATCTCCCACAACTGAGAATGGGAAAAGGTGCAGATTAAAATCCAGATTTTAGTGGTAATGCTACAAAATTAAGCCGGGTGCCAGTCTATGAATATGACATGCATTACATATCAATAGCAGTACAGTGGGATTTTTACATAAAGAGAGAAAACTCTTCTTTTCAGAGATTATAGAAAAAGACTAGGGAGGCAAGAACAAAAGGGGATGAATTCTTATAAATGCATCTTCCCCAACCTGGCATTGATCCACGCTCTGTCCCTTCCCCTGAGATTAAGCCCACGTGTTGAGCACAGAGCTTTCTGATGTTCTTTGTCCTCGATTGTGCCTTAATAATCCAGATGGAATTTTATGTAACCCAACCTCAGGGAAACAGCCACGGTTTCAATTAGAAACAGGCTGAGGCACACAGCTACTACCAGTGGTATATAAAAGCTTGGAAGAAAACCTGCGATATCTGAAGGAGCACCAAGAAGCACATATGAACGGCAGTTTTGTGGCTGAGGCTACTTTGCATACAGGCAGTCCTTGTTGAACGGCCACTCGTTTGGGGACTGTCTCAGTTGCACTGGGCCAGACCTGACAGCGAAAGAAAGTGAGCCAGAACACGTGCCCCCAGTGGCAGAACCCAGCTTTAATTCCAGCTTCATTCACAGACAGGCTGAGCCTCAGAACACGCCGAGTTGGGAAAACTATACAAAGTCGCGCTGGGAGCATCCACCTCCCAGCGCTTTTTCAAAGGTTCAGGCCCCATCCTAGTATATCCGGCCGCCACGCCCCACCAGTAACTAGCATCCGGTGGCTGACAGCAGGATCCGCCCGATGCAAATTGCTCTGGAGGACCACTGGACAGCTGGGAGTCGCGTGGAAGACCGCCTGTCAGCTGGGCGTCGCAGGCTCTGACACAAACTGTCTGCAATGCTGTCTGTCCGACACCAGGGCTACTGTTGGCAGGACACTGTGCCCCTCATCACCCCGGCTGTGTGGCACCGCCGCTGCCCGCAATCGATGGCGAACACCCTGGCCATCCGGCACCATTGGACATGGATCCACCCCCAGTGAGTCGCCACCTCCACAATACCCCCCCAGAAATGGTGAGCCTCAAGTCGGGGCTCGACAGACCATTCCAAGTTGAGATGGTTCTAAATCAGGGGTATTCATGACAAAGCCTCACAGTTGCGGCTGTTTGCAATGTCCCTCATTACAAGTCGGGTGCTTGGCATCCGGCTTGAAATTATGACATTGCAGCGTCCCACTGTCATGTGATTTGTCATTTGTAAAACCTTCGCTGCCAGCTTCAATCAAGCAAAGTCAATAGGGAAGCCAACAGGAGATTGCAAATGGTGATCGCACCTCCAGGAAATGCTGGGGGGATTTTCTTAAGAATGGAAGTTGGGATTGCTGGAACTACCACTGTAAGTTGGCCACAGTCACATGAAGCTGTGCCTTACAACTGTGTTGTTTAGTGACAGGGTTCCCAATCTCAATTACTGTGGTTAAACGAGGATCTACTGCCCCTTGAAAATTGTAGTTGTTGAAAGCTGTAGACTGTCCCAAAGGTGCTTTTTTTCAAGAGGCAACTGGACTGTCTGGTTTTTCTTTCGCTTCTCATCCAAGAAGCTTCTTCAGCTCTGACTGGATGGTGAGGAAAAAAGGCTGACTGGATGGTGGGTTTTCTCCCCCACCATGTTGCCGTCACATGACGTTTTGCAATGTTTCCCCCCTTTTGCACAGCTGGGGTGGGCGTGGCCTGTGCGTGACTGCAACCAGCCTACAAGGCACCAGTTTGATACCCCTGCTGTAAAAGGATGCAAACGACCATCTGTCTGCAAGGAGTATAAATCCTTCCATTCCCCACCATCCAGTCACAGCTGAAGAAGCTTCTTGGATGAGAAGCGAAATGTCTTCAAAGAAAAACCAGAAAGTCCAGTTGCCTCCTGAAAAAAAGCACCTTTTGGACAACCATGACCTGGATGACTGAGAATCTTCATAGACACTTGTAGACGACTCTCCGTAATGCAAAACTGTAACAGGCACCATGACTGTGAAAGACTACCAACTTTGATCTCAGGGGTTCATTTTTCCTGCACTCCAGCTAAATGCCAAAGATATGGTGCTGTTTTTTGGGGTCCTTGAATCAGGAGCATCCAGCATTTAACTTATCTGTCTCTTTCCCCAAATGTTGTTGCTCTCCTGGTGATCTGAGACTAATTAGAATACATGATGAGGTTATTTTACAATATGTTCAGTTCCACGACCCATTTCTGCACTCTGTTGTACATAGGACAGAAAAAATCCATGCTGAAAACCCTCCCCAAAAGGGTTTGTATCCAGAAACCTTTAGAAAAGCATTTGTTTGTATGTAAGCAAAAGGTTTCCATTTCCAGGCCTACCATGTATACCAGCAGAAACTAATATGCATATGTGCATATTTGCCAAGCAGTGGTTATGATTTCCTACCTTAAAAAGGATTCGGCATGAACAAAGCAATTCAATTCCCTAGCTGTATGCAAAATTATGCGATCCAGTTCTGGAACATTCCATTTTGCTCCCAAAACAGATTGAACTGCCTTTTCCACATACAGTTTTGGTATTTTTCAAAAACAGGAACAGTACGATGTTTGTGCTGTCCTGGTCAAATTCGATTGCAGAGAAACACTAGGAGTTTAACTGGTATTTTGATACAAGAACACAGTATTTTGCACAAAACTATAATGCAACTAGTCTTCAACTTATGACCACCATTGAGCCCAAAATTTCTGTGGGACAGAAGTGAGACAGTTGTTAAATGAGTTTTGCCCCATTTTACGACCTTTCTTTATTGCCACGGTTGTTAAATGAATCACTTCAGTTGTTAAGCTAGGAATACAGTTGTTAAGTAAATCTGGCTTCCGCATTGATTCTTCTTGTCAGAAAGTTGCGAGAGTGGATCACACAATTCTGGGACACAGCGATTGTCATAAACATGAACCAGCTGTCAAACATTCAAATTCTGATCTTCTGACCAAGGGGAAGCTGCAACGGTCATAAGTGTGAGAAACAGTCATAAGTCACTTTTTCCAGTGCCATTGTCAACCCTGAAGCTGACCTAACCGAAGCCATCTTGGAGCTTCAGTGTTGCCACACTGGAGCTGAGGGATAGGGAGGGGGGGGATTAGAGATAGCTGGAGTTTTGTAGCCAAAATAAAACACCTTCTCTTGGGAACCAAGGACATTCTCACACCTGATCAGAGGAAGGAGGAGTGATGTCACCAGGCAACCAGACAGCGCCTTGATTGGACCATGTGACTGATTGTTTAGGGAGAGGAGAAAACTTTTACTTTTAATTAAGTGAAAACCGGAACCTTCAGAGTTGCTTTTCACCAACCTGTGCCAATATGACATATCAAATAAAACTATTTTTTGAGGAATCTATCTGTGTCAACTCATAAAGCATTCCTATGCCTGTTTTAGTAGTTGCCATAAAAAGACACACACCCCGCCCTCCCGGAAGGAAATCTGGTAGTACAGTGCAGCAGCTTGAAATCAAAAGTACATTCCAACTCTTATCTTTAAAAGATTGTAACTAAACTACCAGAGCTTTTGCCCGTGAATATATTTAATTGGAGAATGTGAATGATGACACCCAGCCTGTTAACATGCTCAATTGGAGAATCTGGTTTATGAGACACCCAGGGGGGAGGGAGGAAATAGGGTCCCAGGTGACTGTAAATTATGTACACAGGGCAATGCCAGTATGTTGCCTCTAATAAATCCTTTGAAGTTTTTTGAAGTTTGGCTCAAGAATCATGATTTAATTAGGGCGATTGCTGGAATCCTGACATCTGCCTCGGAGTTTTGTTTGCTGTGGGTATGCTACTTGGAACCCTGACAGTCGTATCTTTCAATGGTCACCAAACTAATGGTTATAGGTGAGAACTCTCTATGCTACTTCCAAATTGAGTATTCTTACCTTTGCTGTTTGGTCCAAAGAGGCTGTGGCAGCTCTGGCCAAGGGACCGCCAACACCGCAGCAGAGATCTGTGATGGGAAGGCTGTGCCGTGACCACACGTGGCGGGGCTCAGGGCTCTGGCCATATTCCACCTGCAGCACACTGAGAAATGAATCAGTTTTAACACAGTAAAGTGGAAAGTTGTACACCAGGATGGATTTGGAGCTGCAACATGCACTCCATTTAACCACTAAAGCAATAATGCTAAAAATGAGTGTTAGGGAATTCAGGTGGAAATCAATTGAGCGGATAATTACAGGCTGCCTATTTTATCTGTGGCTTGTTTTTGATAAAGTCTAAATCTTTAGGCTTCTTCTTCCAGTTGTCTCTACCTTCCATTTTAGATCAATGTGCCCAAATCCGAATAAAGGAGGAAAAGGAAGTTTGTCAGCTTCCTAAGGACATTGAATAATCCCAGAATTCATTCACTGGGATGTGTTTTGGGGAAAATTTTCCCACCCACAAGAATCTTCCCCCTTTTCCCTGACCTTTAGAGGCTTTTATGTTATGCCTTTTAGCCTAAGCAAACAGCCTTACTTTCATCTGTGACACATGCCACTGAGGATGACAACTAAAGAGAGGATTCTGTATAGGTAACTCCTAAATCCTGGCCAAGAACTCTCGTTCTAAATATCAGCAGAAAAATGGCATTCTTGTCTTTTTGCAAAATTTGTTTAATTCTATAAAGGAGAGAATGTGATTTTGATGAATCCAAACTTAAAGGTACTTTTTAAAATAAATACTATTAATTAAATAGTCCATAATTAAAAGCAATTTAATTTAAAGCTTAACTAGGACATTGTTTGGCTGGACGTATTTGTGAAAATAATACAAAAGGATCTCTTTCTGCACATAAGTGGAACATACCTCCTCTAAAGCTCAGGACACTCTCAATATATTAAAAGTTGGTGCCTAAAATAATATTCTCATGTGGGAGCACTGGTAAATGCAGTGATGCTGTTCTTGTGGGCAGAATCGGGAAGTGGGAAGCCATTTCAATTCATACCTGTACAGGCTCCAGACTATGACAAGACAGTCTTTGGCTCCAGAGAGAAAATGGCTGCTATCGTCCGTGAAGGCCAAGCAGCTTAAATCCTGATAATGTCGATTCAGGATGGCAAGTAGATTCCCACCAGATACCTGCAGGAAAAAAAAGAAGAGCGGAAGTAGAAATAAAGAGATGAAATACGAGGTCTGGAACGTCTCCTGCAAGCGGACACGTCTATATATCTCTAAAATTCGGATTCCGTAACCTTTTAACTGCGTAAATTGTTGTGCCATAGGGCAAAAGTATTTCAACCAAGGTATCTGAAAAGGGCTAACCTACAGAATGCATCTAAAATCCAGGACCCATGACTCGTGGAGTTGAAATTTGGCAAATTTTATACAATATTTTATGACATAAAAATGATCACCAAACAATTTACGACATAACACAAAATGTCATATTAACATTTCCTGTGCTGATGTTTGTGTGTGTATATAGATGATAGATAGACCAGATAGACCAGATAGACTAGATAGATAGATAGATAGATAGATAGATAGATAGATAGATAGATAGATAGATAGATAGATAGATAGATAGTTACATAGTTCAACATGGGCTATTTTGGATATATCCCAAAATTTTAAAGAATTTTTCCAGTGAAGTTGGAGGCTCTGCCATTGCTTAAGGCTTTGAGGAAACTAGTAAGGAAACAGAATACTCAACATGGGTTCTTTTCAAAGCAGAGACACCTCTGAATATCCTCCAGAATTTTTTTATTTAAAACATTTATATAGCTGCCCATCTTTCAACTAACTTTGGGCGGCTCCCAATCAAAAGTTAACATATAAAATCATATCAAAACCGTAAAATCACTGATTAATAAAACATTAACAGTAATGTTAGGAAGTTTTACTTCACAGAAAGAGTAGTGGATGGTTGGAAACTCCCAGAGGAGATAGTGGGTCAATCATCAGTACCTTGAGTTTAAGCATGGTTGGGATAAATAATAATAATGTAGTAAATAAATTAATACATAAAAATAAAATTAACAACAATAATAAAATAAATAATAAATATTTAACACCATCAAACATCCATACGTGCTTATCCCTAGTCTTTGGGAAGGACTCGGCAGGCAGACAAAAATGTCAAATCCAGTCTGAACATCTGGTTGACTGGGCAATGTAGCAGAAAATTAATAATTAACAAATAATTAATTAAAAAGAAAAAACAAACAAAAAACTCAAAGGGCAGACTAGATGGACCTCTGGGACTTTTCCTGCCATCTGTTTTCTCTGTTTCTATTAAAACAACATTAAAACTGGCACCAAATCAAACTTCTAACATGTATTTATCTAGCCTTCTCTCAGGCCTTGGGGAGGTTGGGAAGCCAGATTTTTTAAAAAAAACTTTTCTAGGGAAGGCAACATGTTAGCTCTGCCATTGTTGAAGGCAATGTGGAAGCCCGTAAGGAAATATCCCTGAAAGGATGACCAGCAGCTCACAGGTTGTCTAGGGGTACATTTGCTAGACCAATACTTGAATACAGCTCATCAGTCTGGAACCCGCATTATGTATCTGATATTAATGCAGTTGAGAAAGTGCAGAAATATTTCACAAGAAGAGTTCTCTACTCCACTACTCGTTGCAGAATACCTTATGCCACCAGACTTGAAATTGTAGACATAGAAAACCTAGAACTACGCCGTCTTCGGTCCGATCTAAGTATAGTACACAAAATTATATATTGCAATGTCCTACCTGTCAATGAAAACTTCAGCTTCAACCATAACAATACAAGAGCACACAATAGATACAAACTCAAAGTTAACCGCACCAAACTTGATTGCAGGAAACACGACTTCAGCAACAGAGTGATCAATGTCTGGAATACTCTATCTGACTCTGTGGTTTCTTCCCCAACCCTTAGACTGTTTACTATTGACCTCCCACCCAGGGGTGGGTTTCAAATTTTTAACAACCGGTTTTGTGGTCGTGGCTTAGTTGGTTGTGGCTTGGTGGTCATGTGACTGGGTGGACATGGCTTGGTGGTCATGTTATTGGCTGGGTGTGGCCAACTCAATATCACTCACATTGAGGCACGCATCTCCTCGCCTGGCCTCTCATGACTGTGGGGATGCTGCAACAGTCATAAGTGTGAAAAATGGTCATAAATTACTTTTTTCAGTGCCATTGTAACTTTGAATGGTCGCTCCACACAAGCAAAGTACCAGGAAAGGAGGGGAAAAAAACTCCAGAGAAGTTCCTGAGACAGGAAGTCTAGTCCTGCCAAGAATGTAATAAGGGTTAACGGAGAGGCAGTTTCTGTAAGCAACACCAGAATGTTTCCTTCCTGCCTTCTTTACAGGATTAGGCCAGTAATTTCTTCTAACAACCGGTTCTCCGAACTGGTTAGAATGTTAATAACCGGTTCTAGTGAATAGGTGCAAACTGGTAGAATCTAACCCCTGACCTCACCCCTTTCCTAAGAGGTCTGTAGGGGGCGTGCATAATCCCACCAACGTGCCTATTGTCCCTGTCCTATTGTTTCTTTTTTTTTCTTATATGTATCATTACATGTATTCATAACCATGCTTATACTTTTACCTGTTATCTTATAATTGCTTGACAAAATAAATAAATAAAATAAAAAACTTTAAGACTTGCGGACTTCAACTCCCAGAGATCCTCAGCCAAAGGGAGTTGAAGTCCACAAGTTTTAAAGTTGTCACGGTTGGAGATCCCTGGTCTAGTATAAACAAGTGTGCTGTTACAGAAAACAAGACTCATTGTAGCAATGTACCTAATAGGATCTCAGAAATGCAAACCCTTGTTTTATTATTTTTGTGAAGTCACAAATGAAACACGAGGAAACTTGTTTTCAGGCCTGTTTGGGTAAACATGTGATAGAGTGACAAGCTGTAGCCAATGGTGGGATGCTGCCAGTATGTACCGGTGAACAGTTGGCCCCACCTACCTGCCCTTTCCTGTCCTTTATTTCCTTGGTTCTGAGCTCAGCTGAATTGCGCGGCAGAATGGATTACCGTGCCTCAGTTGTTTGAAGCTCAAAATTGGTGGTTTTTGACCACTGTGCATGTGTGCAAAGCACACTGTCATAGAACCAGTAGTAAAAAAGGTTGAATCCCACCACTGGCTGTAGCGATCCAACATACTCAGCAGCTACATTACAAATTAATCTGCAATACAGCACTGTATAGTAATTGGCTTTTTCAGGAACTTTAGACACTGACTTACTTTTGTGGGAGGGTCAGTTTGGGGCCAGTATTATATATACTCTTTTCTCCGAATTTTATTCCTTCAAATAGTGAGATTGCTGTTACAGGAATGAAACTTTTTGCGGACTGATTTATTTGCCTGAGACCTTTTGTGACCTGCAAGGGAACACAAGATGATGGACAGCAAGCTCATTCTCAGGGTTGAGTTTTTCATGCAAGAACCTCCAATAAAATCCCTGAGGATCACTATACTTTGCATTGTGAGTGCTCGCCAACATCTTGATCTTACTGGAAAGGTTAAATGATGTACAACATTATCCACACACACAAAAAGAAGCTTTTGAACTCTTAAAACTCTTTTCCATTCCAAAATCAGGCCACTCCAATGTTACTGAGGTTTAACTCCGGTTCTGTATAAATACAGACAAATCCATTTTTTTTCTTTTTGACTGACAGGCTACTCTGAACCAGGAATCATAATATTCTGATTGCAAACTATTATTCTTTGCAAACCACGGTTTGTGCTAATGATTAATTCATGGAATCACAGCCATAAAGGCAATGTGGCAATAGAGAAATTAATGGAGTGGTGTTTGCCACCTGCTACTTTTTTTTTAACCTAAGCGGCTTCCTTCCAGATAGAAATCACATCAAGTGGCTCAGCTTAAAACAATGGCTAACAATTTAGCAGACACAATACAAATGTAGAAAAGAGAAAAGAGAGACAAGAGAAAATCATCTGTCTCGGGCTACAGCAGGGGGCTGTTAAGGAGACGTTCTGGAGACACTGCCTTCTATGAACCTTTGGAAGATTAAGTTGGTGGAGCTATAACCTTCAATCATTCAACAAAATGGTTTCCAGGTTTTCACCTACTCCAAAATTTAATGATCGCAATGGAAACTGCTTCCAGTTAAAGAATAAGGAGAGACACACTCCTTCCGATGCAGCCATCTGGAAGGGTGCCTTTGGAAGCAACTAAAGAAAGTAGGGGGTTGGACTAGAAGACCTCCGAGATCCCTTCCAGCCTCCTTATGATTCTATAAGGAGTCCTTGGTGCTCTCTGAGCTTGCGTGTTTTCTTGCAGACGTTTCATGAGCCAAACTAGGTAACGTCATTCCTGCTAGTAAGGATATAGCACTGATGACGGTACCTAGTTTGGGTCATGAAACGCCTGCAAGAAAACACGCAAGCTCAGAGAGCACCAAGGATCCCTCATTTCAACCCTGAGCTACAAATATTCTTCTTTATTGGTACTAGGATTCCATGTTCCAAAGCACAGGTGTCAAACTCGATCACGTCACTTGACACATCGCGACGTTTTTTGCCTTTGCGGAGCCCGGGGTGGGCATGGCCTTCGCATGACGCACCTGGCCCTCGGGCCGCCAGTTTGACACCCCTGTTCTAAAGGAACAACCTGATAGCCTGAATTTGTCAAGGGAAAGTGGGAAAACTCTTAGATACAAAAAAGTGGGAAGGTTGATGGGAGTAAAACCATCCCCCCCCCCACTCTCTCTGATGTATCTGGGCAGGATGGATGGGATTCTTCTAAAGTTCTGAAGACGACAAAAGAGCTACCTTGACAGAGAGGGAGCTGTCAAAGAACGGTATATAGGCCATTATTCTTGCCGTCTTTTTTGCAAGCTTCCTCAAAATACAAACCTGGTTGTCGTATGGAAACAAAGAATCGTGGGACAGCTAATCTTTGCACAGGAACACCTCCATATAGGCTGATATAAAGTCTGAAGTCAGGGGGAAAAAACCCTGTTTTAACTTCAGCTCCCTCCTGAAAAGTCCACAGAACACAAAATGCTTCGTAGACAAACAAAAGAAGGCAAACAATCCTAAGTGGTGTCAATCTTGCATAAGATGCTCTGAGAGCCATGCGGGCAGAGTGCAGAATTTTTTTTAAAAATGCTTTAAATAAATACATGCTTTGTTCTGGTTCTGGTTTTGGAATTGCAAGCCTTGCACCGGATAGTAAATTATGATTGAGTCAATAAACTGCACTGGTTGATGATTTGCTTCTAGGGCCAATTTAAGATGTTGGTTTTCACCTTTATGGCACAAGAAGAGTTTTGCCCCAATGGGATTGGTCTGCCCCATTCACTCTGGCAAAAGAGGTATATTTTGGACCCCATCAGCCAAAAGAACTTGATTGGCAGAGTCCAGAAGAGCCTTTTCTGCCATGTCTATGGAGATTCTCAGTCATCCAGGTCATGGTTGTCCCAAGGGTGCTTTTTCCAGAGGCAACTGGACTTTCTGGTTTTTCTTTCTATTTCACTTCTCCAAGAAGCTTCTTCAGCTCTGACTGGATGGTGGGGAATGGAAGGATTGATATTCCTTGCAGACGGCTGGTCATTTGCATTCTTTTGGAGAGTCGTTGAGGCCACCTGGAGGTTTACCTGTGCCCTCTGGATAACCTGAGTAGTGGAGATGCGTGTGGAGCCTTCTTGGAACTGCAGAAAGGACTATATTGTAGACTGGAGCAGTGGTGGGATTCAAATATTGTTGCCACCGGTTCGGTGGGTGTGGCTTCGTGGATGCGCTTTGCGCACGTGCACGCTTTGTATGGGCGCACGTGCCAAATGCACACTTTGCTTAGGCACAGAGGCGTTCTAGCTTGCCTCCTGCAACCTGCACGATCCCGGTCACTTCAGCAGCTGCCGCGCAGCACTCTTCTGTGCTGCGCAAAGCAGCTGCGCTTCAACTTCAGCGGATAACAGAGAGTATGGGAGCCCCGGCGGGTGGGTGGGCCCAACACAGAACAGCGGAGAGAAGCGGTTCGGTCTCTGCTGTTCATCGCTGATACCGGCTTGCCAGAACTGGGCCGAACCGGTAGAATGCCACCACTGGACCGGAGATAGATGGTGTTGTATTCCTCTTCCTCTGTTGAGGGCTGCTCAATTTTGACATAGATAGCCTCTTTGACCCCACTTTCAAACCAGTGGTCCTTTCTATCCAAAACAGCAATAGCACCTAGTGCTTTACAGCCCTTTTTAAGTGGTTTACAGAATCAGCATATTGCCCCCAACAATTGGGGTTCCCATTTACTGACCTGGGAAGGATGGAAGACTGAGTCAAACTTTGCTGTCCTCAAAAGAGTGGCTGTTGTCTTTTCTGCCATGGCCCCATGGAACTTTACGCCCCTCCAGGTGAGATCTGCCCCCACCTGCTTGGCCTCTCGAAGGGGTTGAAAATCTGACTCTGCCAACCGGCTCGGGGCCCTAATGCAGGCATCTTCCTTTGGAGGCGGTTAATAGGTTACAAGATTCCAATTCCGTTCTGTTTTCATATTGGTCTCTTTTGTCTAGCCTTAGTTCATTTTAAGTGTTTTAATTCTTAAGGCTTTTCGTGTTCTTATTGTTTCTATATTGTATTTTTATATTGTTGTAAGCCGCCCAGAGTTTGCTTGACAGTGAGATGAGTGGCATAAAAATTTAATAAAATACAGCTGGTAGTTTGAAGTGAACATTACATGGATGTTCACCACTCAAGTCTTGTATTACAAGTAGTCCTTAACTTACAGCCATTCATTCAGTGACCAACCGCACTGAAAAAAGTGCCTTATGACTGTTATTTATGACCGTTTCAGCATTCTCATGGTTACCTGAACAAAAACTGGACGCTTGGCAACTGACATGGGTTTGTGGTGGGTGCAGCGTCCCGGGGGGTCATGGGATCACCTTTTGTGACCTTCTGACAAGCAATCTCAATGGGGAGGCCAGATTCACGAGACAACCATGTTGCTAACCTAATACCTGCAATGATTTGCTTAATAATTGTGGTTTAAAAAAAAAGTTGTAAAATGGGGTAAAACTCCACTTAACAACTGTCTTGCTTAGCCTTAACAACCTTCTGCTTGAGCCCAGAAGTTTTGGCTCAACTGCAGTTGTATGTCGAGGACTAGCTATAATTGTGATAACCAATCAGGGGATATGGAGTCGTAATTCTAAAATGTTTGGGGTGTGACAGGGGGAAGAATGAGTGCAGAGACCCTCAAGAGGACGACCACTCCCCTCTTTCTTCTCTAATTAGAACAGGGGAACCCAAACTTGGCAACTTTAAGACTTGTGTATAGACTTCAACTGCCAGAATTCCTCAGCCAGCATAGCTGGCCGGAGAATTCTGGTAGTTGAAGTCCACAAGCCTTAAAGTTGCCAAGTTTGGAGACCTCTGAATTAGAATATATTTGAAGTATTCAATCACAACACGGAGGCTGAAAGGAAGCATAATAACGTTTTCATTACCTATTGTTCACCCAAGACGGATCTGAATTTGAAAGCACTCTAAATACTGCTGTTATAAAAATAACATTTGCATTCTTTTCACAGGGGATGGAAGCCTGCGCTATTCTCATTAACCCTGGGTGAGAGGCTGTAGAAGGGGGAGCATTATCTGGTGCAGACAAAAAAAAAATGTAAAAAAAAGAAAAAAGGAAAGAAAAAGAAGACATCTGCAATCCTGGGAAGACTTTGCATTTAAATTTTTCATCTGTCTCTTGCCCACCCAGTATCCAGATTAAAAAAAAGAATGGGAAAAAAATGCCTTTCAAAAACAGTCTGTGAAGCAAAGAAGGAATATGTAGCCAAGTGGAACAGAATCTTGAATGGGGTAATAGAATGTGGCATTAAATTTATGGGATAGAAAAATATGAGGATAATATAAGGATCTGTCATGTGCCAAAGATTAACTACTGATCTGATAGCAGCTCTCCAGCATAAAGCGAGAGACAAAAAACCCCACATCATTTCTTATTGTGTCTTCTCTACTTAAAAGAGAAGTGGGGCCTTTCAAAGGCCCTTTGCAGTTGTCACGCCATCACTTTTCTCTACAATTTTCCCAAAAAACAGGTAAAGCTGAAGAGAAGTTGACACTTGTCTCATGCTGAAATCTCTAGGGCAGGCCTTTTGAGGAGTGGATAAACCAGAAATCTTTTCAAGGACCACACACTCCAAAACTTCACAAATAGCATCAAAGTGGCATTGTCTCTCACCTCAACTTGTCCACCAAACACGGAGCAAATAAGTGCCATTTTTATAGAGAGACCAGCACATTTTGCATTCACAGGATCTTTCGGCTTATGTGGCGCATTCTTCACGACACTGAAACAATCCTCTTACAGAAGCTGTAGATTCTCTGCTCCTGGATGTTTTAAGAGGCTGGACTTCTTGACGATTTTGAAAGCTCTTATCTATCTATCTATCTATCTATCTATCTATCTATCTATCTATCTATCTATCTATTTAATATTGCCGCCTATTCGCCCATGGCGACTCGAGGCGGCTTACACAATGTAAAACCATATTTAAAACAAAAAATAAAAATAACAATAAAGACTAACAAAAAGAATCAAATAAATTAGTAAAGTACAATAGAACAAAATTTGGAGGGGGAAAAAAAAACAACCAACTCCCACCCCCCGTCCCGATTACAGCACATCACAGATGGGCTCCATCCCTTTCTGGGTTCCCCAGGCCCGCTGGCAAAACCAGGTGCCTTCAGTGCCATTCTAATTTCTGAGGGAATGATGTTCCAGAGAGAGGGAGTCACCATGGAGAAGGCCCTTCTTCTGGGTCCCACCAGGTGTATCTCCCTCAGGGGTGAGACCCGCAACATTCCCTGCCTCCTCGCTCTAATGGGTCAGGTAGATGTGACCGGCAAGAGTCGTTCCCTCAGATAACCCGGTCCTAAGCCGTGAAGGGCTTTAAAGGTGACAACCAGCACCTTGAATTGCACAAATAACTTATGTTATCTTATCTCATCTTATCTTGACAACTATTTGTCTGAAATGGTTTATAGGGTTTCCTCCCTGAGCAGGGACTTGGACTAGTCCAGGGGTCTCCAAACTTGGCAACTTTAGGACTTGCAGACTTCAACTTCCAGAATTCCTCAGCCAGCCATGCTGTCTGGGGAATTCTGGGAGTTGAAGTCCACAAGTCTTAAAGTTGCCAAATTTGGAGACCCCTGGACTAGAAGATCTCCAAGGTCCCTTCCACATTTGTAATTCTGGTCTGTGTTCAATATAATCTTACCTATTAGTTCCAGGACTGATGTGTAAATGACACATCCTTCCTATAGATTAGGGGTGTCAAACTGGCAGCCCGTGGGCCAGATACGTCACATGTAGGCCACACCCACCCCAGCTCCACAAATGGACAAAACGGAGTGAAACATCACGTGGCAGCAATGTGACGTGGCGATTTGGACACCCGTGCTATAAATAAAGGAACTATGCCGTTCCTATGTCCGTTATTTCCTGGAAAGATTTCTGAATGACGCTTGTGTCCCTTTCGAAGAATTCTGTAAATATTGAGGCAAACCTGCTCACTAAATAAGGAACCGAAGAGTTTGGAGCTAGATGCTATAAAATATCTACCTACCTACTTATCTGGCTTGCATGCAGGGGTGGGATTCTACCGGTTCAGACCGGTTCTATAGTTCGGAGAACTGGCAAATCATGCCCCTGGCTGGCCCTGCCCCTCTCCACCCACCCCACCCCTCCTCTCCCCTCCCGGTCAGTCCTCATCGCTGACTGCGTTCTCCCCCACCCAGTCACTCCTTAAGGTATTTCTTTCTTCCCCAACGATCAGCTGTTCCGATGATCAGCTGTGCCAGGATCCCCCTCACTGTCTTACTGCTTCGCCTAGGCGGCTTCCCTGAGGCCCAGGAGGCAAAAAGGGGGCATGGGGGGGGGAGGATGCTGTGTGCCCCACGCTCCATTTTTTGCCTTCCTGGGACCCAGGGAAACCTTCCTGGGAGTAAAAACACTCCCCAGGACGCTTGCCTGAGGCCCAGGAGGCAAAGAAAAAAAAAAACAGGGTTGGGGGGTTGCAAAAAAAAAAAAAAAGAAGAAACGCCCACCCAGCCACATGGCCACGCCCACCCAGCCACGCCCACAGAACTGGTTGTTTAAAAATCTGAATCCCACCCTTGCTTGCATGCCACCCATTTCACCCGGAGGCGACTCTAGTAATTTGTGTTACTGCACAACGCAGAGTTGTTCAGGTAGGCCTTGACTTAGAAACATTTGTTTAGTAACCGTTCAAAGTTACAGCAGCACTGAAGAAAATGATGGTTTTTCACACTTATGATCATCGCAGCATCCCCATGGCCGTGTGATCAAAATGAAGGGGTGCTTGGCAACTGGCATGTATTTATGACAGTTTGCACTGTCCCGGGGGGGTCATGTGATTCATTTGGTTCCTTTCCATCCGGCCTCCGACAAGCAAAGTCAATGGGGGGGGGGGGAGCCAGATTCACTTAATTACTGTAACTGCAGCAATTTGCTTAACAACTATGTCAAAAAAGGTTAAAAAAAATAGGGCAAAACTGACTTAGCAACAAAAATTTCCAGTTTTATTTCCTGGAGCCCCTCCGAAAACCAAGGAGCCATCCAGAATTAGCAGATGGGGAAAGGCCATTTACTAGAAATCCTATAGACTACTCTTCCAAACTCCATTTTACAGAAATTAACACGGTGTTGTATCGACAGTGCTATCCTCGTAGGAAGCTTCAGAGAGGATTAAAAACGTATTAGCAGCTCAAGCATTTGAAGGCCAGTGATGCAATGATGGAGTAAAGCTATTCTAGAAACAGTTCCACACCAGGAATAGATTTTAAATAAACTAGAACATTATCTTCATTAGTTATATAGTTTGGTTCTCTCTCATTTTACTCTGGGAATGTGCCAATTTGATCATTCCAGGGATACGGCCCATCATCTTCTGGAAGTGACTTTTCCAGAACAGAAAGCCCAGGATAGTGTTCTAGAACATTCTGGATCCCCTCAGAAAGTTCCAGGAATAGAACATGGAATTCCACATACAATTCTTTTGTCTGGATTTTGATTTTCTAACAACAGAGCAGATTGCTCACAGATGGTGCCCTTTTGATTTAACTACTCTCTTTTTGGGACCCACTATACTTGCAGCTGTTGCACTGAATTAGGGATTAGGGAATAGATGGATTTTAATGTACTTTCCAATCCATGGATCTTAAAAAAAACCCCACCACATTCCACACAAATTTTCAAATCCTCTGACTCAAATAAAACATGACTTTATATTTCTCCAGGACGTTAAGGAGTACAGAGCCAAAAAGTATGGCAGCTTAATGTTTGCAGAGAGCAAATCCAGAGAGAAGAGAGACTGGGGAAGAGCAGTGAACCTTGCTGAGATGTATTAAGTAAAATAAAAATTGTTATAAAAAGCATGGGGGGGGGGGGAGAAATGGCATTTGTAGCTCCATTTAAAAGGGCGGGGGGGAAGATTACTGAGCAGCAAACCATGGTATCCTTCTAGGCTGGTTCAGAAGACTGTGCTTGGTTACCAAGGCCAATTCCATTTGGTGTTCTAACCCAAGCCTCGTTCAAATCAAATAAACACAAAGTATATATAAAAGCAAACTTTTTAAAATGTGTCTCTGTGAATTCTATTCATTCACAGCAAAAAGTCATTAAAACTAATTGTCCCAGATAAGAGCGAGCCCTTTCAAGGTTGTGAAAGGCTGCCAGGAACACAAGATTAATTGCAGGGAAATATCCAAAACTAAAAGTCTCCGAAAACAAACCAGAATAGACAGGACTCCACAACTCCACAAGAACTTGGAGTTGAAAGAACTTCTTTGCTTCCTGCAAAGAACCCAACCCCTGAGGGCTGGCTTTTATCCCTTATGGGAGGGGCCATCACCTTGCAGCCTTACTCCCAAGTTGCCCATCCTGCTGCAGCTGCTCTTTCCTTCGAGCAGCCCTGCGTGCACGTGCACTTGGCACAGCCTCCTCGGGGACCTCTTCATCACTGCTGCAGCCTCCACAAGCTCCGAAGGCAGCCCTCCACCCTCTGATGGTCCCGGCCCCATCCCTGGATCACACACAGGCCCCTCATCCAAGGCCTCGCTCTCTGAGACCTCAGCCGTCCACACCTGCTGCCGGCGAACCACAACATTTGGTGTTAAAGTAATGTGGTTAGGCCCTTGCTTTACATTTGAAACCTCCAAGAAGCCATTGTGTAGGGTCATTCAGCGGTAAAGGATCAAATAATATCAACCTATAGCAATAATAATAGCACTTAGATTTATATACCGCTTCACAGTGCTTTACAGCCCTCTGTAAGTGGTTTTAAAGAGTCAGTCTATTGCCCCCAACAATCTGGGTCCTCATTTTACCGACTTCGGAAGGATGGAAGGCCGAGTCAACCTTGAGCCCATGAAATACAATGGCAGTCTGCAATACAGGTAGCCCTTGACTTACAACAGTTCATTTAGTGACTGGCACGGAAAAAAGTGACTTATGACCATTTTTTCACACTTACGCCTGTTGCAGCATCCCCATGATCACATGACTTACATTCGGCTGTTCGACAACTGACTCACATTTAAGATGGTTGCAGCGTCCCGGAGTCGATCCGCTTTTGCGACCTTCTGACGAGCAAAGTCAATGGGGAAAACCAGATTCGCTTAACAACCATGTTACTAATTTAAGAACTGCAGTGATTCACTTAACAAATGTGGCAAAATGGAGCAGGTTCACTGAACAAATGTCTCACTTAACAACATAAATTTTGGGCTCAATTGTGGTCGTATATTGAGGACTAACTATACTGCATGCTAACCACTGCACCACCACAGCTCATGTTGATGATACAGTTATATTCCCTTGCTTAAACTGAACTAATGATGCTGTCTTGCTTTTCTCCTAGGGCCTGGAAGCTATGGGGGTGTCCGGGTGAGGAAAAACAAGCTTTGTCTCAACTATATTAGGTGGAAACTAATCAAGGAGAGAAGCAACCTAGAACTAAGGAGAAATTTCCTGACAGTAAGAAGAGTTAGAAGCAGTGGAACAAGTTGCCTCCAGAAGTTGTGAACGCTCCAACACTGGAAGTTTTTAAAAAGATGTTGGATAACCATTTATCTGAAATGGTATAGGGTTTCCTGCTTGAGCAGAGGGTTGGACTAGAAGACCTCCAAGGTCCCTTCCAACTGATTCTATTCTATTCCATCCCATCCCATCCCATCCCATCCTAACCTATCCTATCCTATCCTATCCTTACAGGACTAAAAGGTTGGGTCCTTCAGGAACTGGTTTTGGGAATTTTCCATGCTGGCTCTGAGGAGGATTGTGGTTCCCCACTTATATGCAATTTGGGGCTCCCCCTGGCCTTCCTTCTTCTATCATTCCATTGTGATTCTAGGCAGTCTGAGGACCAACTGGCCTCTGTGGTCAGGAGGGTTTTTGTACAACTTTTGTCATTGCCTCAATTACAGCTGTTTTTGGATCAGGAGGCCCTTCTCGCGCCTTAGTTACCTCTCAGCTGGATTTCTGCAGTGCACTCTATAGGGGAGCTGCCCTTGGAAACCACTTGGTGGCTGCCAGTCATTCAGAATGCAACGTGGGCAGCAATGGACATCCCACTATTGTGTGAGCTGCACTGGCTGCCAATAAACTTCCAGGTATAAGATGCTGGTGGTTATTTGTTTGTTTGTTTATTTAAACGGCAACATTTATCTAACCCAGGTCCTTGGGAAGGACCTGATTTATGGACAAAAAGGCCAAATCTATGTGTGACCAACCAATAACAATTGATGAATTCTATATATGCCACATGACTCTCAGCAAATTATCATCCATAAAGCTATTCGTGGCACAGGGTTGGCATCCTCCAAGCAACGCCTAAGGTATCTTAACAGATGTGCTTTCTCTGTTGTCAAGCCTGCTCTCTGAAGTGCCCCTCCTCACTGCTGACTGAGATAGCTGGACTCCAGTGGTCTCACACAGAGACATAAAGCACCCGGCTTTTCTCCCATCTGGGACCAGTATGGTATATAAGCCAATTCTGCAGTGAGACTGTATGTTATGATTAGCAGCCTCGGTTAAGTACCATTTATTTCGGTTCTGCACAGTATTTTCTTCTTTGATCCTGATTTTCTCTTTTATTTTTATTGGTGTGCACCCTTAAGAGTTAAACTGGGAGAGCATCAGCTTTATAAATCTTTTAAACAAACATCTATATAAAAGTCTGACTCAGCTGGACTGTTTACCAAGTCCTGGCTGTTGGCTACTCGATAGAATTAAATGTACAGTTGCAATTTTAATCATTTGACTCTTGGTTTTGATCATTCCCCATTGATGCATTCCAAGAGAAAGAGGGGGGGCTGCCACGGCCTTGAGAAAGTGGGACGAGAAGGATAAGGTGACTTAACTTCCTGTACCTTTACTAACATGTAGCACTCAACATGGATTATCACCCCAGCCTACTTTTTAGAATAGAATAGAATAACAGAACTGGAAGGGACCTTGGAGGTCTTCTAGCCCAACCTCCTGCTCAGGCAGGAAACCCTATACCATTTCAGACAAATGATTATCCAATCTCTTCTTTAAAATTTCCAGTATTGGAGCATGTACAACTTCTGGAGGCAAATTGTTCCACTGATTGATTGTTCTAAATTTCAGGAAATTCCTCCTTAGTTTTAGGTTGCTTCTCCCCTTGGTTAATTTCCACCCGTTGCTTCTTGTCCTGCCCTCAGGTGCTTTGGAGAATAGCTTGACTCTCCCTCTTCTTTCTGGCAGCTCCTGAGATATTGGAACATTGCTATCATGTCATGCTTAGTCCTTCTTTTCATTAGACTAGAAGACATACCCAGTTCCAGCAACCATTCTTCATAAGTTTTAGCCGCCAGTCCCCTAATCATTTTTGTTGATCTTCTCTGCACTCTTTCTAGAGTCTCAGCATCTTTTTTTCCATCGTGGTGACCAACACCGAATGCAGTATTCCAAGTGTGGCCTTACCAAGGCATTATAGAGTGATATTAACACTTCACGTGATCTTGATCCACTTCCTCTGTTCATGCAGACTAGGACTGTGTTGGCTTTTCTGGCAGCTGCAGCCCACTGCTGGCTCATATTTAAGTGATTATCCACTAGGACTCCAAGATCCCTCTCATAGTCACCACTATTAAGCAAGGTACCACATATACTGTACCTGTGCATTTTGTTTTTCTCGCTTAAATGTAGAACCTTACTTTTTTCACTGTTTTATACCAACATGATAAAAACAAGAAAAAAGGACTTACTTGATTTTCTATTGCTCCCTCTAATGGGACATTGAAAACAAGACTGAACAGAATGTTGTATCAGTCTTTTTCAGGCTTAAACTGAAGGATTGTTTCTCAGCAGCAGTTCTACCTGATTGCAGGGAATTGGATAAAGTTGTACACCCCCAGAAAGAGCAAGTCCATCATTTTGGGGTGTTTCTCTACTTAGCATTCTCCCCATGTACATAGCTGAGTATGATAGCAAGGAGTGATGTCTATCAGCTGCATTTATCAAATTTGCTCAATTTAGTCAACATTGGATAGGGCTAACCTACACAAAATATTTAACAAAACTTCTCATGATCCTTGTACAGATCCTTGACTTACTGTTATGATATGTACAGAATAACCCTTGAGTAACAAGGATATGCACATGGAAACGTTTATGAGAGTAGTTATGAATAATTATTCAGCCACACACAGCTACACTGAATTGAGTTAAAAGTTTACTTTAAGAAAAATTCTGGGAATTGAAGTCCGCCAGTCTTACAGTTGCCAAGGTTGGAGACTCCTGCTATAAAGAATGGCTGCAGGAACTAAGTATGTTCAGCCTGCAAACAAGAAGACAGAGGATAGGCACTATGGCAATTTTCCAAAACTAAAAAGAGAGTTTCAATAAAGAAGGGAACGAACCTGTTCTGTATTGTCCAAGAGATCATAACTAATGAGTTGAAACTACAGGGAAATAGATGCCTCACGAAGTGGCATAGTCCTTTTTACCAGAGATCTTCAAACAAATGCTGGATAGCTATCTTCCCAAAGCATTTTAGCAGATCCTGCACCGAGTGGGGTTGGACGAGTTGATTTCTGAGCTTTTTTGAACTCTTATGACCTGGCCTTTCTGATCCACACTGGCTGCTTCCAACAGATTACTGTTATAGTTTCTATTTGGGGATGTCTTTGAAAGAAATTCAGAAGCCGCAGCAGGCCCAGAATGCAGCAGCCAGGCTTCTGTGACATATTCCTCACTGGGGTCATGCGACACCAGTCCTGGATCAGGTTCACTGATTATGAAATAAATCCTTTCACCAGGGCTGAGAAAATTTATTCTGTTCTGTTCTATTCTGTTCTGTTCTGTCCTGTCCTGTCCTGTCCTATCCTATCCAGGGGTGGGATTCAAATTTTTAACAACCGATTCTGTTGGCCTGGCTTAGGTGGTGGGTGTGGCTTGGTGGTCATGTGACTGGGTGGACATGGCTTGATGGTCATGTTATTGGCTGAGTATGGTCAACTCAATATCACTCACATCGAGGTGCGCATCTCCTCGCCTGGCCTCTCATGACTGTGGGGATGCTGCAACAGTCGTAAGTGTGAAAAATGGTCATATTACTTTTTTCAGTGCCATTGTAACTTTGAATGGTCACTCCACACAAGCAAAGAACCAGCAAAGGAGGGGGAAAAAACTCCAGAGAAGTTCCTGAGACAGGAAGTCTAGTCCTGCCAAGAATGTAATAAGGGTTAACGGAGAGGCAGTTTCTGTAAGCAACACCAGAATGTTTCCTTCCTGCCTTCCTTACAGGATTAGGCCAGTAATTTCTTCTAACAACGGGTTCTCCAAAATGCTTAGAATGTTAACCGTTCTAGCGAATAGGTGTGAACTGGTAGAATCCCACCCCTGATCCTATCCTATCCTACTCTTCTTCTATTGCTAGGGTAATGAAACATTTGCAAGAAAACAAGCAAGCTCAGAGGGCACCAAGGACCCCTCATTTCAGCCTGAGCTATACACATTCTATTGAGACCAGACTAAGAGTAGCTTTGTCCATTCCATTCCATTCCATTCCCTATTCCTATTTCATGCAATTTGAGAAATTATTGTAAGCTGACTTTTCAGTGTGTATTTCATGCCATTTTTGGTGACAGTTTTACGAATGGTGTTATAAGGACTGTTTATGTATTGACTCACCCATTTGTTGTTAACTAAAGCTTTTAATAGTCATGATCTGACTTGGGTGGAAGTGAGTTTGTTCTGAATAAAACATATTAATACAAAACCGAACTAGTGGTTAAGGCTTCAGGCTAGGAAACATGACATTCTAGTCCCACCTTCTAAGTCCAGCCAGATGGCTTTTGGGCAGTCATTCTTTCAGCCCAACAGACCTCAGAGGGTTGTTGTTGTGGGGAAAATAGGAGGAGGAAGGAGTTATTAGGCATGTGTGCTCCATCTTGAGTTATTTATAAAAAACAATAAAGGCGGGATATATACATCCACCCACATATCTATTACAGTATATATAGTATATATGTATCATATTCATATACATACCGTGTTTCTCATATAATAAGGCCGGGTCTTTTTTTTTTTTTGAGCCCCGAAAAAATGGCTAGGCCGTCTTTTCAGGGGTGACTTAATTCCCCCCCCCTTGCATCTTCGGGCAGGCGGGCAGTGATGGCTTGGATGTTGACCTCGCCATTGGTGGGGCACTTTGTATCGGGGTCAACGCAGGCAGCACCATATCCGGGTGTGCAACAAAAGTACTTCCTAACGGCAAGCCCCCCCCCCCACCATTCCCCCCATTTCGCATGTTTTAATATAGGCCTTAATTGGGGGGGAGGGGCTTAATTTCATTTCATGCCTATAAAACATGCTGGGACTTCCTATTGGGGGAGGCCGTATTGTTGGAGAAACAGGGTATGTATACACACACATTACAGACACAGAGGAAGAGAGAAAGATGCTAGTCACTGCATTAAAGAAAACCTCCAGGATCTCACCGTGTATGGTTGAAGATCTTTTAACTTTAGCAAGTGTACCCTTCCCTTCTCTGAGAGGGGAGAACAGCCAGTCCAACTCTTCCATGAGTGTTTCAGCTTCTTCAACTTTTAGCCTGCTCTCTCCTTGAGCAGCCAAAACAATCAGACTGCATTCCACACCAATGCTAGCAACTCCCTTACCTCCCAGAGGTAGATGCTTTCAGCAATGCCTGCCAAGATGTAGAGACCGTTGGGAGCAGCTGTCAGGCAAGCCACTGGGCCTGGGCATATTATCTTCTGCTGGAGTTGATCCTAGAGACACAGAAATAGAAAGCCAATGAGCACGGATACGCTTGTCCTGAAAAGAGATTCAACAGGGATCAGAGGGAGCAAACCCTACCTGACAAACACAAGGAGAAGGTAAGAGTGTGTGCCAGGCTCGAGAGGGAGAAACTGTCACTCGGTGGTCGAACACACACTTGAGTTGCATGCAGAATATTCCAGATTCAATCATCCGGTTAAAAAAAAGGACCAGGCAGAAGGAATAGAAAACCCACTCTGCCTGATCTATAGATGCTAAGTGAACAATATAATATAATGTAAGATAAACATGTACAATTAGATTGCTATAGTAAGACTAGAGACATCCAGAATAACCCATCTGTTTCCCATTTACAACATAGGCTTGGTGATGCCTTTAAGAAGTCCACAAATGAGATACTAAGTCAATGGCTCTCTTCTGCTATTGCTCCCCTGCATTTGGAGTCTAATTATTTTCAACCTTGGAGCTGCAGAGTTAATCCAAACACAGTCATTATCGCTGATGGAAATTCCCCTTTCTTAGCACTCCTCTATTTAAAACCATCCAAGCCGATGGCCATTCTTGCCTTAGTAGGAAATGCCTTTCTAGCATACACTTTGTGCAAAAAGTCCTTTATTAATTTCTTCCCAAACGAGCCCCTAAATAATAAAGTTGTAGCATTATAAGCAGCAAAGTATCTCACCAGTTCTTTCTTAGTCTTTATGCTTGACCAAATGCCAACACTAAATTGCACCTAAATGAGAACTCTTACAAACAGGATTACAAGTGTTTTGTGCCTTCCATACAATTTAAGATTGTCAACTCTAAAACTTCCAGGTGTAAATACTCCAGATTTGGGCGATGGGCCATTTAAAGAGAGAAATAAATTCACAGAAGATAAATCTTAATTACCAGAGGCCAAGGTAGATTCTAAGCAGGACATGGCTAAGTTCCAACAAAACTCATAAAAGGCACAGGGGGAATGTTAGCAATACTTAACTCTGTCCCTATTGAGGAATAGAAACATTTTAGTATTTTTAAAATAAGACGTAATTTTGATGAGCTGCATTAAATACATATTCCACATTGGGGCGAATATGTTATTCATCTTTAAAATGGATGGAGACCCAGAAATGCACTAAAGCTTTTTTGTCTATATTGGGATAGAACCAATATTCATCTTAAATAATTGAAGGGACGTGTATGTCTACGTAATATATTTGTAGTCTTTCCAACTGAAATAACTCTTGATCTACACAATAAAAACAACAATCAAAACACACACACACAAAGATAAAGGAGTATATTTGTAGCTCTGGGTTGAAAAGAGGGGTCCTTGATGATTGGTTATCCAATCTCTTTAAAACTTTCAGTGTTGGAGATATGGTTATAATCAAGAATCATGATCTTGATTCTTGATTATAACCACCTCTTATTCAGTGTCTGGACAAACTGCCAAAGTATATTCTGATTTTTCTTCTTCCACTTTTTCTCCTTGTTCCACTTTTTTTTCCTCTCGTACAATTTTTTTTTTTGCTTTTTCTTCTCCTTTTAAGGATATTATATGTTCATGTTTTGAGAGCTGCAGAGTCATCTCAACTGGAAATGAAACGTCCCTTTTCTCATGTTGTTTTTCCTATTTTATCATATTCTATCGCATCCAATTTTACTTTTTATGTTCTATTGGTTTTTTTCTTTATTGTTGGCTTGCATTTATCTAATTTGTATTCAGATAGTTAACAATTACTAATGTGCAAATTACAGCAAGATGATGGGTTGTTGTTTTTTTTACTACAAGACTATTACACATTAACACACATTCGGATATACTTCAGCTCTTACAAAAATTGATATTGGAATGATATTTATTTATGGACCATCAGAATTCATTTAACAGAATTTAGTTAGGCTTAAGATAAAAGGGTTGGAAAAATGTTTCTATGGATACTTGTTAGGGATAACATGGTTACCTAACTTAGTTTGGGTAAAATAATATATATATAGACTATGATAGCGTTTGTCACTTTAAATGCAGAGCATGTTATTTTGGGTGCGGTTGTAAAATCACCATAAGAGGGAGCAAGAGAGCTCACTGTTTGCTGGCTTTTACTGGATTGCTGACAATGATGGATTGATGGTGATAACTGAATGTTTTTTCCCTGCTATTGCTGAACGAAGAAAAGAGGTTTGATTTTCTTCATATCTCTACTGCAAAAAGAGATATATTACTGGACTGATTATTTGTAAGTTTACTGACCTCTTTTTTGACACTGGACTTTGCTAATGAATAATCCCCGGACGGACTGAACTAAGTGTATGATATATGGACTGTTTGACTATGCATATAAATCTTACTGGAATAAACTATTTAACTAGCACATTGTATGTTTTACTGAGTGTAAGCTACAATAACGTTTATCTCATATATCTGCCTGCCTGATTGACTGCCATTGCACATTCTGCTAGGGTGTATATCCCTAACAATACTGCTAAATGGGAGTCATTCAATCTTACCTCCTGGGATAGGAAAAATAATTTTTAAATTGAAATTGCAGGGTACTTTATATTTTGTATGGAATTCCTTATACACACATTCTGAAAACACTGTACTGTTTCATATATTTCTATGTGGTTTTTTAATACCAGTTATATTTGAAGAAGATGCAATTGTCAATTTAAGATGAGGCTTTTATTTTTCCAAACCTTGAATCAGAGTACTATGCATGCCTTTCTATTGGCACCAAATTTGACTAATTTTCATGCAGCATAAATTCTTCACTCTGGACACTTCTGGAATATCTATACAGTATACAGCTAGTCCTCGACTTATGACTGCAATTGAACCCAAAATTTCTGTTGCTATGCAAGGAAGTTAAGTGAGTTTTTGCCCCATTTTACAGATTTTTTGCCACAGTTGTTAAGCAAATCACTGCAGTTGTTAAGTGAAACATGTGGTCATTTAGTGAAACTGGCTTCCCTGTTGACTTAGCTTGTTGGATGCTGGCTAGGAAGGTTATAAATGGAGATCACATCACTCCAGAACAGTGCAACTGTCATAAATTCATACCAGCTGCCAAGCACCGTAATATGGATTTTGTAACTGTGGGGATGCTGTGATGGTTGTAAGTGTGAAAACCTGTCAGAAGTCACTTTTTTCAGTGCCACTGTAACTTTGAATGGTCACTAAATGAATGGTTACAAGTTGAGGATTGCCTGTATAATGCCTTAAGTAATTGGACAATTTTGAGTTCAAAAGTCAAAATTATACTATCCTATTTCTGGGGGAAAAAATGGATTTAATCCTTTTTCTTATGCTAAATTGATGCATGTTGGTACAATAGTCAAGATCTAAAACTGATTTAAAAATGACTTTATGGAAGGTACCAATTAATACTGCGAAATTACAGTAGCACAACCGGCATATGACAACAGGGAGTTTTAATTTCTATGTTACAAGATATAGTAAATACCATTTGTCAGTTGCCACCCTGTGGTGGCATGTACAATTACATTAACTGCCATTTCAATTTGGACTAGAGGTATTTTCAGCCTCAAAGACATCTAACCTATTAGATGGGATCATTAAATCCTGTAAGACCATAAAAGTCCAGCCTTTATAAATAGCTATTATCAAATCAATCTTATATGAGAACTTTAAAGTGAGAATGCAATAGGGAACAGACTACCAATTTTCTCAAATGACAAAGAAAATGTTTTAACCTCAATACCAAACGTCTTATTAGATCCTAGATTACAGCTTATATGACAAAAAATAATGATTTTGGACCACCTAGGTCCCGCTGCATTTGTGCAGAAAAGAGATAAGTAAATTCACCAGAATAGCACTTCATTAAAATACACACTGTTGTAATATCCTAAAAAAAGAGGGGAGAGACAAAAGGCAGATATGGTGGGAAAGGAAGATGCAGAGGTGCTTATAGAGAGGTAGAGTGAATGGACGGGTGTAGGGGTGGTGCGGAGAAGGCAGGTTTGGGAAGAGTGGACGAGTCCAAGTGGGTATGCAACAGTTGAATCTTGGTGACCAAAGTGAAGGAACATAAGGAAAAGATGCTAAGAACACTGACAGATGGGCTGGTATGCAGGTCACATGGAAGGGGATGAAAGACAGTTCTGTACTGCTTTATTTGCCTTTCTCTCAGATTTGTCTTGGCTAAAATCTGAATTAACCTAGGTAATCAGTATTTTGCTTTGGCAGCAAAATACGTTTTTATTTTGTGCACATTGCTGCTTCAAACGTCTGGCACGAGCAAAACATTGAGAAAATAAATTCTCAATAATTAAACTGTTGAGAAGAAGAAAAGGGTTACACCTGTTGAAGCGGATTCTTCCCCGTTCCCCACCATCTTTCTCCTTGGGCCAGCGCAACGTGCAACATGTTCATACCAGTGTAATAAAATATAATGTCACATACATATAGGTATATGGGAATGTGTGTTAGTTATTACTTATTTGGGTTTAGGGATTCTATTTCTTTCATTTATTGAGTTATTGAGATGTATTTTGTGTTTGGGGGGGGGCTGCACCAAGGGAAGCTCATTTCAATTTCATTGTATGCATGTTGTACATTGACAATAAACATTTGATTTTATTTGCTTTGCTTATTATCACAGGTAAGTTGCAACAGACAACCCTCAAGAAAAGCAAATGTCAGCCAGAGGAAGGATGCTACCCCTGCTTTAGGGCATTCTCTTGCCACTCCTGTAACAAACAGAAGGTGAGGATTTTGGACCTGGATAAGAACTACTGTATAAGCCCCGTCCTTCTGGCTCTAACACAACCCTCCCTAAGCGATGGGACTAAGCAATGGAGACAAAAGAGACTTTTTACTGGGATGACACCACCTTGCCTCTGCTTCTTTTTCAGAAGGAATTTCTTGGAGGGGAAAGAAAGAAATTCTTTCTTGGGGAAAGGCCTTTTGGAAATTCTGGACTTCAGTATCCATAATCCATCCATCCGTTTCAACTCTACTCCCCATACTGTTTAGGGCCAATGAAATGTCCCTCAAGACAGAAATCCACATTTCAAAGTCAGCACCAGGTAGTTTTCTGGATACAGTTGGGGCGAGGGGTGTCTATTGCCCTATGCTTTACAGTAATGTTCCCAACCTGGACAACTGTAACATTCCGAGGATTCAAAAAAGAAGATACTTTTTTGAGGCTTTCTGACATTTCAAGAATATATAGGCAGTTGGCAGTGGGAATGGATAAAATGTGGGAGGAAAGGTAAAGAGATAATCCAAACAAAACAAAACGAACAAAAAATAACAGGTACCACCTTGTGAGAAGTGGAATCAATTGGTAATTACGAGGTAGGTTTAATTTTATTTCAAAAATAAAGCGATCAAATTATAGTTCAAGTGAAACACGCCATCTGCAAAACCTTCTTCATATTCCAGAATTCTCGGCACTGAACATGCCGGATGGGGAATTCTGGGAGTCTAAATTTACACATTTTGCAGAACATCTAGACCAGTGGTAGTCAACCTGGTCCCTACTGCCCACTAGTGGGAGTTCCAGCTTTCATGGTGGGTGGTAGGGGTTTTGTCCCCTACTTTATACATCACCATTACTGTGGAACCGGTGGGCGGTTAAAGAAAATTTTACTACTAACAGAGATACAAAAGTGGGCGGTAGGTATAAAAAGGCTGACTACCCCTGCTCTAGACTGAGGTTGACATAACTCAGTCAGAAAGAATTAACAGAACTCAATAAATAAAAATGAGTACTAGCAGCCAATTTGTTTATATAAAGAGAAGTTCTGTTTGTCAACAGAGGGATAAAAGTGTTAACTTAGGTTCCATGACTTTCAAAGTCTATAAGCAACATTTGGGTGGATGTTCTTATATTCTTATCAAAGACAGAGAATGTCTTTTTTAAAGCATCTTACAACTTGGACAGAGGCGCATGGAACAATGCAGAATTTGAACAGGATCATAGCCATTATTTACTGTACACCACAGACAACCAAATACACAGGTACTGCTACCTGGGAAGGTTATCACATTTGAAAGTAATCAATTTTAAGTTTACAGTGAGCAAGGCTGAAACAAGGAGTAGATGAGGCCAGAGGCAAACATTGGCAGTGGACGATACATTCTAAGCCTGATAACACCTTCTTCTCCCTGCTTCATACAGGTAGTCCCAGATGTCAACCCTGAAGCTGGCCTGGCTGGCCATTTTCTTTTCTGTAGTTTTTCTGTAGGCATTTTCTTCACATGGCTTCAGGCTTGACACAGCCTGGAGCTTGGGGCAGGGAGGGAGGTGTAGAGATAACTGGGGTGCTATAGCCAAAATAAAAATCTTTCCCCTGGGAACCAAGGACGTTGCCACAACCAATGAGTAGACTGTGTGCTGATTGGACCATGTGATTGATGACTCTGGGAGGAGATGTTTTTTACTTTTAATTGGGTGTAAAACTGATGGGAGAGCCAGTTTTCTACCAAGTCTGTGCCAATATGACATGTCCCAATAAAATATTCTTTGAGGAATACACCTGCTTCGCAGTTCTCTTTGTTGGAGATGTATTACTTGGAACCCTGACACTAGAACTTACAATCATTCGTTTAGTGACCGAAGTTTCAGTGGCACCCAAAATAGCATGAACTTACAACCATCGCAATGTCTCTGCAGTCATATGATCAAAATTCTGGCTCTTGGCACCTGGCTTGTACTTATGACATTTGCAGCTTCGCGGGGTCATATGATTGCCATTTGCGACCTTCACAGCTGGCTTCTGATGAGCAAAGTCAATAGGGGAAGTCAAATTTGCTCAATGAATGTGTGATTCACTTAATAATTGCAGTGATTTGTGTAACAATCGTGGCCAAAATAAAAAAGGTTTTAAAATTGCGCATGACTCATTTAACAACAGGTCCCAATTGTGGTTATAAGTCAATGACTACTTGTATTCTTCTATTTATAAATAATTCAATAAATTATGATTAGGTTAATCATGAGTTAAGGTATTATATAGTGTATGAGCAACCTGTTATTCTGGAGTCAGGTGGCATTGAGCTTATAAAATAAATAAATCTCTTTTTCAGAAGGGGAAAAAACTAAAGCTGTGAAGTAGAGCAGTGATCCCCAACCTTTTTTATGCCGCGGCCTGGTACCGGCATCACCGGTGGTTGGGGACCCCTGAAGTAGAGAACGCTAGCCTTTACCAGGTTCAATCAAAACCAGGCTGAGGGAAGCATGTGGTTACAGGCTGTCCATCTCACTTGGAAAGAGGTTGCAATTCAGTGTTTCTGCTTTGCAGGTAGAAAATTCTAATCCCTGGTCAGTGGAATTGTGAAAAACTCTTATCTTGGACAGTTGTTAATGGAAAACACATTAGACCAATAATGAACTAGATAGATTAATGTCTAGATTCTATTTCAAGTGTTTCTTATGAGATTTATATGTTTAGAATTCATACTGTATAGGAACACAACTTCTGCATATATGCACAAAATACTGAGATTCTCTGAATCTTGAGGAATATTCTCATGTAAGAAACAGGAATAACTTGGGGGCATATGAGCAGGGAAATTATTATGAGCAGGGGAATTATTACTGGAGCCTTATGTGGGCCACGCTATGAAGAAATTTGAATGAGACAGGTGCTAGGAAAAGAGGTTCCTACTGAAAAAACTTGTTACTGATTCTTTCTGAAAATACTTGCTCAAGGGGAGTTTCTCCCACAGGGTATATATAAGTAAACTTTTCTAACAAGATTTTTGTTCTTGAAGTTGTTTTCAGAACGAAGGTCTCTGCGGAGAGTACTCCTGGAATGCCAGAACAACTTCCCAAAGAGATATTTTTTATGGGGAATTTCTACACAGGGAGTTTTAGCATTTTCAGTGAAGGAACCAAATGGCAACTCTTAAAAATAGGTTACCGTCGAAGGCTTATGTCTCAGACACTCTGGTTCAAATATCCTCTCATCCTCCAAAACTTTTCACTAACTTTGGATCTCTCTCTCTCTCTCTAACTGACTAGACAAGGTGGTATTTTGGAGAAGGATTATATTATTATTCCTATTATATAGGGAAATGACCGTCATCTGAACTCTAGAGAGAAAAGCAGACTACGAAACTAATGCATATAAGTGCATATGGATATAAACAGGTAGTTCTTGACTTACAACCACAATTGAGCCCAATTTTGTTGTTGTTAAGTGAGACATTTGTTAAGTGAATTTTGTCCCATTTTATGACCTTTCTAGCTGCAGTTGTTAAGTGAATCACTGCAGTTGATGGTTGTTCAGTGAATCTGGCTTCCCCATTAATTTTGCTTGTCAGAAAGTCGCCCAAGTCCCCTAGGAAATAGCAACGGTCATAAATATGAACCAGTTGCCAAGCATCTGAGTTTTGATCACGTGACCATGGGGATGCTGCAGTGGACCTAACTGGGGAAAACGGTCATGTCACATTTTTCAGTGCCCTTGTAACTTTGAATCGTCGCTAAATGAACTGCTGTAAGTCGAGGACTACCTGTAGTTATGCGTGCGTGCGTGCACGCATATACACACACGTGTATATCACATGCACGTGTTATCTACGTGATGCGTGTCAAACATGCACACGACTATAGTATACGGTAGAGTGGCAATGTATAGCGAGGGCTTGGAGAGGAAAGTCCTCCGCCTCCGCTTTACCTTCCTCTGGAGCTCCCAGGCTCCCACGCAGGCCTTGCCGAGCTGCGCCCCGAGAAGATGCTCCCCGCCTAGCAGCGTCAGCCCACGAGGGGCGCAGCAGCCCCCGCGGTAGCCGGCTACCGATGCCCCAGAGCCCACTTCCCACACCGAGCAGCAGCCGCTACCCGACGAGCTCGAAGAGGAGCCGCCGCTACCGGGTCCCAGAGAGGTCTCGCCCGCCGCCGCCACCACCGCCACTTCCACGGGGCCGCCGAAACCCCCGCCGGCGACCGCCATCTTGCCGGACCTCGCCGACACACCCCCTCCTCCTCAATGGTGCGCAGGCGCAGCAGGAAGTCGCGGCCTCGAGGAGGCAAGTTGTTAAACATAGAGATGAAAATGCTACACCAAAACTTCCGCCCTTGAGAATTGTAGATCTAGCTAAGAATAAGCTTTCCTGTCAGATTGGGAAAGACTGTGGCAGTAAAAATTTATATACGATAACAAATATTGGGTGTTATAAACTCTTGAAGACTGGAGAGATAGAAATGGTAAACTCATACAGCATAATATTTTCCTTTTCTGCTGTATTGATGTACATTCAATAGTGAAACAGAACACTGCAACTATGTTATAATACAAGGGTCTTCAAACTTGGCAAGTTTAAGACTTGTTGGCTTCAACTCCCAGAATTCCTGAGCTAACATGACTGGAAGAAGAATTTAGGGGTCGTGCATAAGCGCAGGGACGGTAGGTCCCTGTCCTATTGTTTCTTTTATATATTTTTTAATTTTATTTTTCTTATATGTATCCATGTATTCATAACTATGTTTTTACTTATACCTATTATCTTGTAAGCAATTGACGAAAAAAAGTCCACAAGTCTTAAAGCTGTCAAGTTTGAAGACCCCTGATATAATACATAGTATTTCTCAACCTTGCCAACTTTAAAGATGAGGGGTCTTCAACTCCCCACATTCCACAATCAGCCAGGCTGGCTGGAGAATGCTGGGAGTTGAAGTCCACAAGTCTTAAAGTTGCCATGGTTGCGAAACTGGTAATAAATTGTGTGGCTGTCATATCAATATATTCAGAAACACTGACTTTTTTAGTGGTGGGCACCCTGAAAGCTGAAAAATTAGAATGTCCCAGTCAAAGTATTTTACATTTGTTTGTAACTTTTTGTTTGAAGTGTAGTTTTCCTAAAACAGCGGTTTCCAACCTTGGCAACTTTAAGCCTGGTGGACTTCAACTCCCAGAATTCCCCAACTATATACAAGGGTCTTCAAACTTGGCAAGTTTTAAGACTTGTTGGCTTCAACTCCAACTGGGGAATTCTGGGAATTGAAGTCCACCAGGCTTAAAGTTGCCAAGATTGGAGACTCCTGTCCTAAAATATACAGAGGTCAAGCATTTTATCTAATTGTACTAAATAGGACAACATAGGCATTCACACTCAATAATATTAATAAAATGGCAGAAGGGAATGTAAAAACATTACTTTTCTTGATCACCTCAAGGGCACTGCCACAATTTTTACAGTGTAGAATTAAATCATATATAAGTCTCTCTCTCACACACACATAATACTTCTTAGTGTTACATATCCTAGGGATGAGGGATGATAAGCTTTATCTTCCAGCCTGAGTTGAAATTAAGGTGGGCATCTAAACCACCCAACTATCTTATCTGATACAAATAAAGAGGATTACATGGCAAGTTTCTGTGGTGCATTCTGTCAGCAATATGCAACAATCTGGTAAGGGCATTAGTGTCATTAATTACTCCAGTCCGCTTTTAAAAGCAACAAATTCAGTTTGCTTCACAGGCTACTTAAATTAAAAGCTGACCCTTCCTCCAGCCCTTTTATAACTTGCTATCAGAAAATTTTGTTTATTGGACAGTTTTAAAAATGTCAAAAACAACTCCATTTACTATCCAGCAAGTGAGCTCTCAGGTAATTTGTTTATTGGTTATTATCTTATTAACCTCTGTAAACTTACAGCAGTACAAAAATATTTTTTTTTCCTTTGAATTAGAACACATTTCACAAGATTACATTAGAGGAAAGAGGCCAGTTCACCCCATCCTCCAAGCAACACATCTAGTTTTGCTAAGTTCCAGCATAGGGAACTATCAAAAACCAAACAAAAACATTCATTGGCATTACAGTAACTGAAAGTGTGTTAAGAAGGGGTGAGATGTTTAAACACACAGGAAAATTATTGGAATATTAAATATGACAGGTAACAGTGAGTGTGGCTGACAAACTTAAGAAAATAGCACAAGGCAAGTGCAATGCAGCATATGGCCCTCATCTTTTTATAAGGTGCATCATTAGATGACAGAGGGTGTACAAAGTCAGCTTTGTTTTTAGGGGGAGTTTTAGGAATGGGGAATACCGAACACTTTGACCACTTTTGACTTATCAGGTCTACAACCAAAGATGAGCAATAGCTCAAGAGGACGGTGGTAGCAGCAATTACTGAGGCACAATCCCCTGGAAATCTCACCCATGCCAGTCCCTCTGAAGTGAATAGAGATTGTGACTTGCTTTAAACCCCATCCCACCAAGAAGATTCTAATCCCGATCATCTGTATTCTGCATATAGAGGCCAATGGGAAGACTCAGCAATGGGGTTTTATGCCTAACAAAGAAAGGGGAAAACGCAGGAATTTGTATTCTTGAAGGCATCCTTGCCTTTTTTGAGTAAATTGTAGCTGGCTATTAACATAGCATTTCCTATGGACACCAAACATTTTGGATGTTTGTTGCATAATTAATGGGGGTCAGGAATTGCAAGATGTTCAGCTCAATCTGCTGTTCTCTGTAAAAGTTGGGCTGCAAGGCCTTTACTGAGAAAGCCTCCCAAAACTAATCAGTCCGTCCAAGAGAAGGGAGTGGTTGGGCTGAAGCTTGCAAATATGCAACCGCTTATCTGCCGCCACTCCTGATTTGCTGCCTTGCCAACTGTGCACTGCCTAAACCAGGTGTCTCCAACCTTGGCAACTTTAAGACTTGTGGACTTCAACTCCCAGAATTCCTCAGCCAGCTGCTGGCTGAAGAATTCTGGGAGTTGAAGTCCACAAGTCTTAAAGCTGCCAAGGTTGGAGAGACCCCTGGTTTAAACTAGTGTTTCTCAACCTTGACATTTTTAAGAGATGGGACTCTTCACTCCCAGAATTTCCCCAGCCAGGCATGCTGGGTGGAGAAATTCTAGGAGTGAAAAGTCCACACGTCTTTAGAAAGTTGTCAAGGTTGAGAAACACTGTGGCCTAGACTCAAGGTTAAGTTTATTTGGCATCAGACACAGATCAGCACCCTGTGGATGATGGTGCTTCATGCAAAAGGCCTATCACCCATGCTTAGCCCTCTCTTCCCAGACAGAAACAGTTAGCCAAGACAATACAGAGAACATAGATTTTTTTTTTTTTAAAAAAAGAAGTTTGCAGGTCTGTTAGCAGATGGGCGGTGAGTGGGAAGAAAGTCCACCTCTGCCCCTATGACAGTTTCCATGGAGACTAGTCTGTCTCATTTTCCTCATCTGTTATGCTCTGCCCATTCACAGCCACTGAGTCGTAAGGGCCCTGAGACAGGTCTTCAAAGTCGTGGCTGGTGGCAGGAGAGATGATGTCTGGACTGGTGTCACAGGACTCGGTGGTCTGCTCTGAGGTAGCAATGGTTGTGGCGGTACTTTTTGGGACAGGATCAAAGTCATCATCTTCAAGGATGGGAGATTCGTGTACATCTGGAAAAGGGAAGATTTGTTACAGAATTATCAGGAAGGCAGGAAAAGGCATTGGATCTACTGAGGTCAGCCTTTAGTACAGACCTGCCAGTGGAACAAAACTATTTTATATATCTAATAATAATCAACTGCAAGATACCTTTGCTTACCTTACATAGTAGTGAACTCCTTTCTTATAGCCTGGCTTTTTATCCAAAATTTCTGTTAATCAGGGCATTGTGGATTGGTTCATACATTAAGCCATAATAAGCAGTGTATCCATCAGAGTAAGCCAAAACTAAATAAACCCCATTTAGAGTTAAGCAAGGACCACTTCTTGCTGTCTCAGATATTGTCAAGTAGCATTAAGGTATACCGTATTGTTCATTATTTAACAATAGCATTGTTGGAAAAAACTTGTATTGAAGATAAATCTACTTACTGCTAAATGCTTCTGGATACTGTTTTGCTAGCTTTCCTTTCAGAGTTCTGGAAGAGAAAGAAAAGAACTAACTACATCACAGTTGTTTCAAAGGGGGGGGGGGAACAGGAGTGAACTGTCACTTCATAGTGCAAGGAAAAGAAAGCACCATGCAAACTTTTTTTCAGAAAACTGTCTCAAAAGTGCTTTTTCAAAAAAGCAACTGGATTGTGGATTTTTTTTTTCAGAGGAGGAGGAGGAAGAGGAAGAAGAAAAAGAAGGAGAAGGAGAAAGAGGAGAAGGAGGAGGAGAAGGAGAAGAAGGAGAAGGAGCAGGAGGAGAAGATGATTAGCTTCTCATCCAAGAGGCTTCATCAATTCTGGCAGGATAGTGGGGCAATAGAAGGATTGGTTCTGATAGGGTGATGGAAGAAGAATCATATTTCTTTGCAGTCATCTGGTCATTGGCACTCTCCCTGAAAGATCCTGAGGCCACTTGAGGGGTTTATCTGTGCCCTAAACCCTAAAACCCCAAGTGGCCTCAAAAGCTCTCAAGGAGAGTGCTAACGACCAGAAGACTGCAAAGAAATATGATCTTTCCAACCTCCCCCATCCTGTCAGAATTAATCCTTCCGTCACCCCCACCAACCTGCCAAAACCAATGAAGCTTCTTGGATGAGAAGCAAAACATCTTCTTCCTCAAGGGGAAATAAACAACAGCCCAGTTGCCTTTTGAAAAAGCACCTTTGAGACAAGCATGACCTGGATGACTAAGAAACTCCACATCTTTTTTTTGCTGCAACTCCCCTTCAATCTGTATGGACTTTCCCAAGATCCCGTGTTCTGAAGAAAACTCTGGAATTGTTGATGAAACTTTCGGAGCCACAAGAGGAGCTCCTGGGGGAAGAGAAGGGCTGGATGACCAAAGAGGCGGTATATGTACCTGATCCTCCGAAAAATACTATCCAAATCTTTCTTCATCTCCACCAATGTCCGGGTGTGGTGAAGGAAGCGTTCATTCATTTGCTGCATTCGGACACCAGATAGGTTGTTAAAGTTGAGTAGCATCTCGTTGGTTTTCTCAAATCGGTCAAGCCTGAACAGGAAGGCAAGGGGTTGAATTAGACAGGTGCAAATAGTTCTGTGAACATGATGAGGATCTTCTAACACTAGGGTGTCAAACTCAATTCCATTGAGGGCCAATGTGACGGCTTGGGGCGTGGCACAAAGGTAACACAGTCACATGTAAGAAAAGTCCCTTTAATACCTCCGACTTTGCCCTCAATGTCTAGTTACCTTCAGCTGGAGAAAAAACACTCCCAAGAACAGTCTTTAAGTGGAAGAAATTCAATCCGAAAACAAAGTACATATAAACTGTAAATAAAAATCCACACAAACCATGCTGCAGCAATTAATTGGACAGGGCAGGATAAGGAATTGCAGACTTCAAAGGCCAACAATACACACACTTGGGAAGACGCCAGGAACCCAGATAAGCCTTGACAATAAAAGATAACTCATGATTTGCTTCCAACAAGTTGCTGTCCGCAAACTCCCTTTTTAAACACTGTGTTACTAGCTGCAGCTAATGAAGGGAATCAGGGCCCTTTCCTCCCCTATAAGCCACGCAACTCATGTTGCTCCCTTCTCTGTTCCTCCCTGCGTGCCCTAGGATGAAGGTGGGGGGCAGGTTGGATCTTCCTCTGAATTTCCTCTGCCTTGCTCTACCTCTCCCCTGCTCTGCCCAGCCGGACTGTGCCCTTCCCGTTTTTTCCACAGCCAATGGAACCACACTCCCACTCCCTGTCAGCTGTTCAGCCTCCCCCTCAGAATCAGATTCCAACAGAGGCATGACAGCCGCATCAGCATTATGGTTGCCTTCAAAGGGCCAGTTGCATGTAAGACTATGTATCATGTTAGTTCAGGAATGTATTACGTCTGGGGTACAAGGGGGCTGCACTCTTCACGGCACTCTGAAGATCCCAATAACCTGAGACCAGAGAGTCTGAGTAATAGAGAGACTGAGCCACAGATCTCTCGCCCAGGGGGAAAGCAGCAGCTTTCAAGGAAGCACGTGCACTTCAGCAGGGCATGGCTCTGGTTTCTTGACTAGTTTTGTCCCGGACCCAGAGCACACAAGTCTCCCATCTTGCATTTCCTCGCATCTATCAGCTTTGGAAGCCATATTAGAATCTCCCACTTCCTCACCACCACATTCTTGAGCCTGGGAAAGTGGGAGGGGGGGAAGTTTTTGGAGTGTATGTGGTTAGACATAATAGCATTCTTCTTCTAAGTCAAGGTCATGTTATTTCTGCACCTGGGTGAGAGGACATCTCAAGTTGGGACAGATGGTGATTGGGGCATGTGATGCAATGGTGGGTGCAGGGGGTGGATTTGTAGTTTTTACTTATTGCAAGGAAGTCTGGAACTTCCAGATTCAGGATTCCCCACATGTGCCAGTTTGCTATCCAAATAAAACAAAACTTTTGAGAGGATGGCTGTCTCGGAGTTATTTGTTGGAGTGGAAGTTTTCTGGAACGCTGACGGCATCTTTGGGGAAAAGTCTGCGAGGTGAGTAGCTACTTGTAAGAAAGTGCAGCACAGACGAAGGAAGAGGAAGGGGGAAAAGTGGTGAGGCAGGGAGAGGGGAGAACTGAAGAAACACACAATCCGAGTGCCTTCCATTCTTTCTCTTTCCTTCCCTCCCTTCCTTCCCCTCGCCAGCCACTCGCTCTTAGGCAGAGGGGCTGTAGCCATGCCCGCCCACCCTTGCGGTTACCACTGCCGCACAGCTCCACGTGTTGGGAGAGGCTCCCTCTGCCCGCCCTCTGCTAGCGCTGCTGCCACTGACAAGACACCAAAAGAAGTGAGGAGGTAACTACTCAATCACCTCCTTCTCCTAGCCTGCTTGTGGGCCAGGTCTAAACACATCACGAACCAGATCTGGCCTGCAGGTCTTGAGTTTGTCTGTTTTAACAAAAGTACGACAAGTAGTCTTTGCAACTATTGGTTCAGTGGCCATTTGATGTTCCAACAGCATTCAACGAAGGGACTTATGAGCCATACCCTAAGTTACGGCCGTCGCAGCACCTCCAAGGTCACATGATCAAAATTCAGGTGTTTGGCAGCCCGAGGACACTCATGACTGGAGGAGCGCCACAACTTCCCTCATTCTCTGATCTCTCCCGCTCCAACATTTGTCCTTTTGGCCACCTTGCAGAGTGGCACTCAGAGGAAATGTAACAGCTGAGGCTGAAATAGAGACCCAGGGCCCTCAGCTGCCACTGCCCTCACACCTCTACTTCAGCCCCAGAGCTGCCACTGAGAAATGCGCCTCAACCCCCACATTGCAGCCAAACAACCCAGCATCACTGTGCAAAGTCCCAGTTGTAGGGGTGGGGCTCAAAAATTTTACCAAAGAGTTCTCGGCCCAGTTGCTGGGTGGGCATGGCCATGGTGGGCGTGGCCTAGTTGGCCTCCTGCACCACGGCCGGGTGGGGGGCATTTTTGCCCTTGCTGGGCTCCGGAGGCTTTCCTTGAACCTCCAGGAGAGTGAAAACGGCCCCTCTGGGCTCCAGAGACTCTCTGGAAACCAGAAACAGGCCCATTTCCGGCCTTCCCGAACTTCCAGGAGGCCTGTTTTTCACCCTCCCTGAGCCTCCACACATGCCCTGCACTTTACCTTCATCCAAAACGGGCCGTGTGGAGACTCCTGGGAGGAGTGGGGTGGGATGGGCAGGGCCAGCCAGGAGTGGGATTTGGCGGTTCTCTGAACTGCACAGAATCTTAGCTAGGGATTCTCCTGAACCCCTGCAAACCCCCAGCAGCCCACCCCTCTCCAGTTTCCCCTATCACCCTATGCTCTAAAGGCCCTGTTGTGCTTAAATGACCATCATTTTCTCCCGTTGCTGATGAGGCACACCTGGCTTAGCCTACATATGCAAGGCAGCTGCTGGCTGCACAAAGCCTTCTTCCCAGGGCCGCTTGCGCCATTCTCCAAATTGTGGGTGCGACGCATCGTCCAAATAGCACACCCCATTCTTGCAATACTTCAGAAAGCTGCTCTCATGCCCCTGACAGAGTCTGAATCTGAGGAGGAAGATGAACAGCTGACAGGGAGTGGGAGTGTGGCTCGTTGGCTGTGGAGGAAACTGGGGAAGGGCAAAGTCCGGCTGGACAGAGCAGGGGAGAGGTAGAACAAGGGAGAGGGAGTTCAGAGAAAGACCCAGGCCCACCCCCTCTTCATCCTAGGGCACGCAGGGAGGAATGGAGAAGAGAGCAACATGAATTGCATGGCTTACAGTGGAGGAAAGGGCCCTGATTCCCTTCATTAGCCACATTTGGAATGAGAGTTTAAAAGAGATGGAAGCTGAGTGTGGCGTCTTCTGAGAACAAACATGAGTTTATCTTTTGTCGACTTTGGTTATCTGCGTTCCTGGCATCCTCCCAACCATGCTGAATTACTGCCGTCTGGAATTCCTTCTCTTGCCCTGCCGGACTAATTACCTCATCTTGCCTTGATTGGACTTATAGTTACAGTTTTTGTTGACCACGTTTTGGACTTGAATCTCTGCAGCCAAAGGCTGTTCCTGGGAGAGTTTTTCTCCAGCCAGAAGGTAACCAGGACACTGGGGGCAAAGTTGGAGCTAATAAAGGGACTCCGACTGATTATCTGACCGTGTTGCCTTTGTGCCACGCCCTGGGTAATCACAGCTTCTGAACTGTTCCTTGGATCTCACAAGAACAGGCACACTACAGATAGTCCTTGACTTATGATCACAATTGAGCCCAACATATCTGTTGCTGAGACGGTTAAGTGAGTTTTGTCTCATTTTACAACCTTCCTTGCCACAGTCGTTAAGCGAATCACTGTAGTTTTTAAGTTACTAACATGGTTCTTAAGTGAATCTGGCTTCCCCATTGACTTTACTTGTCAGAAAATCACATAAGGTGATCGCATGACCCTGGGACACTGCAACCACCATAAATATGAGTCAGTGGTCAAGCATCCCAATTTTAATCCCATGGGTTTGTTGCAACAGTTGTAAGTGTGAAAAACGGTTGTAAGTCACTGTTTTCAGTGCTGTTGTGACTTTGAATGGTTGCTAAACAAATGGATGTAACTCGAGGACTACCTCTGTTTGGAGAATGCAGGCAAGCCATTCTTCAAGTGCTTTGCAATGCTTCCCAACAGTTTTGTCCAATGGGAAAGTGCCAAGGGATTTGCTTTTGCCAGCTCACTTGCTGCTTTTTTCACTTCCTGCCTTCCACATTGGATGGCATTCTTACAGTATTGGCATCATGCTGTGGCTTCCTAGGGCGTGGCAAGCAGCCCCAAGCAGTTTTTCCAGTGAACGCATCCTTCAAATGGTTCCCCTTCCTTGTGGGATCTATGGACTGAGTTGCTTATACAGTATATGAGATTGGAATGTGGGTTTGTTTTTAAAAGGTTTTCAGTAGGCGAGTACCTACTGGTTTGATAACTGGCAGGATAGAAAATGAAGGAAAAGACATACCCAGTATGTCTTCGCCTCCTTTCCACGTGGTGCATTTCAAAAAATGTTTACCACCGGTTTTGTGGGTGTGGCTTGGTGGGTGCTCTTTGTGCACGCGCACCAAACACGCACTTTGCACAGGTGCCGAGGCTTTCCGACTCACCTCCTGCAATCCTGCACTCTCCCTGTCGCTTCAGCAGCTGCTGCGCAGCACTCTGCTGTGCTTCAAAAGCAGGAAATAAAGGTTATTATGGGAGCCCGGGCAGGCAGGTGGGTCCAACAGTAGAGTGTCAAAGATAACTGGTTTGGTACCCGCTGCTCATAGGCGCTACCGGCTCTGCAGAACCGGGCCAAACCGGTAGAATACCACCACTGCTCCTTTCCCTCTAGACCAGGGGTGTCAAACGTCGTCACGGTGGTGTCATGTGACGTATCGCGACTCCCCCCCCCCTTCGCTAAACCGGGTGTGGGCATGGCCAGCGTGTGATGCATTTAGCCCATGGGGGACGAGTTTGATAGCCCTGCTCTAGATTAAAAAAAATCAAGAGAAAAGAATAAGTGATGCAAGAAGTAAATTATTAGCTGGCAAAAGGAGAGAGACAGACAGGGAAGTTTGCTAGAATCCAAGTAATACAATGCTGTAAAAAAATGCATGGCACTCACATGTTCTTCTGAGCCAAGATGATAGCATTTACATCTTCGGAGTTCACCATGCTGAGCACACGGCTGCAGAAGACACCCGAGGCAGTAGGTTCCATCTTAGACAGGCACTGAAATCTGCCAAACACCAGAGTGGGAAGAAAGATACACGATGATGAGTAAGAAAACATCCTCTGGGTTTAGAGAGGTGATACAACCTCTCATGACTTGAGAGAGAGAAAAAAAAAAGCTTTATATTATCTATAAGAAAGAAACAAAGCATCCTTCAAAGAAAATAATACCAGCGAGGAACATAAATTATACAGTGGTGCAAAAGGGGAAGCAGAAAAAGCTCTGCCAGGCCTGCCCCCAACTAGATCCCTAGGAAAGAAAGACCCTCGACTACATTGGGATGAAGTGATAGAGGTTTTTTTTTTTTTTTTACTGAGGATTAGTGCTTGCAGCAAAAGCAAGGCAAGATCTGAGCATTCCTTTGCAAAGATACAAAGTTTTGTGGTCCTTCCCCTGACCGGTCCATCAGTGTACAATGGCATCCCGGCTTGATGTTTTGGGAACTGCTTTAATAGGTGCATCTCAGAGAGGCTTCACATTCTTTTCCAGGTCAGGTGTCCTTGAGGCAGTGGAATGTGGCCGCTTGGCACCTCTGGTTCCTGTCAATGTCCTCCTCCCCACCTTATACCCTGCACAACTTTCTTAGCTTCCCCTGCCCCCTCCCTCTATTCATGGCAGGATGACAGCAAACTTAGCGAAGATGGCAGAGTTGACAAGCCTTTTCCCAGATACTGGCTTAATCACCAACTTTTCAAGAACTCACATTTTTTTCCATGCCATAAATAAATGTATTGATGTAGGACCTTAGGAGGAAAATGTCAGTGGGAAAAGTGTGCATACTTGTCCCCCACCTCTTGCCTCCAAGGGTGAGAAAAGCAAATGCTGCTGTCCAGACTGGCCCACCACACCCATGAGATTTTGATCCTGTGGCGAGTAGGAAGCTCATTTTCCACAATCAGTTAGAACATTGGATCTCTGAAATATTTTCTGTCTCCCCAAGCTGTCCTTTTAAAGACCATTCCTCTGTTTAGTACAGGAAAAAAAACACCACCCCATTAAAGCATCCACAATACATGACTGTCCAAGCCTTTGTTTCAATACCTCAGTGAAAGGGTGGCCAGATCACCTCTGGGTAAATGGCCCCACTGTTGAACTGTTCTCCCTATTCATAAGATTTCCCCAAGATTCATTTGGAGTCCTGCTTTCTGCAATGTAAAGCTATTATTTGTTTGCTTATTCATTTATTTATCCAATTTCTATAGCCACCCAACTCAACCAAGCGACTCCAGGTAGCTTACAGTTCTAAATTGTTGCCTGGCCTGTGTTCTGGGACAAGGGAAAAACAGTGACATTCTTAGAATCCCAGAACTCAAAGGAATCAATTTGGCTACGAAGTCCCTTAGTACAGGAATCCAAATGAAAACATCCATAGCAGATAGCTATGACTTACGACCATAATTGGGACTGGGATTTCTGTTGTTAAGCAAGGCAGTCAAATAAGTTGTGCCTAATTTTACAATCTATTTTGCCACAGTCTTCTTCTTTTTCTTCAGCGTTGTCTCGCGCCTGGCGAGGTCCGCTAGTGTCCTTGAGTACTGCTTCCACGCCTCTCTGTCCGCCACGTATGTCGGGTCTGCCTTCGCGATCTCTAGATCGGCCTTGATCGTGTCCATCCAGCGTTGCTTAGGTCTACCACGCGGTCTCGCTCCTCCGACAATCACCTTCATCGCAGATTTGATGATGGATTCTTCCTTGGCGCGACTCACATGGCCGAACCATCGAGCCGGGACTGCCTCATGACCGTGGGGATGGGCACGACGTTGAACCGTCTGCGCACTTCTTCATTCCTGACGCGATCGAGTAGGGTGAGGCCTACCGACCATCGGAGCATTCGCATCTCCATTGTCTGGAGTCTGCTTTCGACTTCTTTGGTCGTCGGCCAGCACTCTGCGCCGTATATGGCCACGGGCGCACCACAGAGTTATAGATTTTCGCCTTCAGGCGCATCGGCATCTTCTTGTCACAGAGGACGCCCGTGACGGACTTCCATTTGCCCCACGCTGCGTTGATCCTGGCTGCCACCTCAGTTTGTAGTAGGCCTTCTTCCCCAAGAGTAGTTCCCAGGTACTTGAAGGTGGAGGCGCGCGGTAGCTCCTGCCCATTCACGTGGATGGAGCCTGTCGCTTCGTTGTCAGTGGTCAGGTATTCGGACTTCTTTAGGTTCAACCGGAGCCCGAACTGCTCGAGGCAGTCGTGCCACTGTTGGACTAGGTGCTCGAGTTCAGCCTTGCGCAGGTTGGCCAGGAACACATCATCGGCGAGAGCAGCGTCCATGGGGCGGGCGTGTGCAGGTCGTGGTGTAATTGTGTCCATCACCAGAATGAACAGCAGTGGTGAGAGAGCAGAGCCCTGGTGTACGCCGACGGTGATATTGAACTCCTCTGATATCCCAGCTGCCGCTTTACACAGCTTTTGTGACATCTGTATAGGAGTTGGACCCATTGTACGAGTAGCTCTGGCACGCCGTGATCTCGCAGTGCGCACCAGATGAGATCGTGCGGGACTCGGTCGAAGGCCTTTTCCAAGTCCAAGAAGGCGGTGTGAATCTATTTTGCCACAGTGGTTAGATGAATCACTGCAGCTGTTAAGCGAAACATGTAGTTGTTAAGTGAATCCACTTAACATTGGCTTTGGTTGTTGGAAGCCAGCTGGAAAGATTGCAAACGGCAATCAATGACTCCAAGATGCTTATAACTGTCATAAATACATGCTGGTTGCCAAGAGCTTAAATTTATATGATTGGGGATGCTGCGAACTTTGTAAGTGCGAGAACCAGTCATAAGTCACTTTTTTCAGTGACATTGTAACTTTGAATGGTTGCTAAATGAATAGTTGTAAGTCAAGGACTACCTGTACTTAGTCTGGGCCTTCATGCATCCAATGAAGGCCAGCCCACCTTCTGACTGGGTCATTGATACCATTGCCAGGTTAATACCAATAGTCATAGGTGCCTTGGGTGTAATCCCAAAACAACTGGATTGCTGGGGGCAATATGCTAATTCATCTTAGAGTGGGTTGCAAAGCACTATGAAGCACGATATAAATCTAAGTGCAATTACTATTGCTATCATCACTATTGATACATTCCTCATCAGTCAATTGCAAAAGGCAGCTTTACTCAGAACAGCTTATACACTGCAATAATATCTGTAACACCATCAAACATCCACACCTGCCTATCCCAGGTCCTTGGGAAATACCCCGACAGGCAGACCAAGATGCCAAATCCAGTCTGAACATGTAGCTGTCTGTTTGACCAACCATAATTTACCGAAAAGCTACTTGACTGGGTTACTAACCAAATCCATTTCCTGGGTTCATATAATACACTGAATTATGATATTTGCCAAATGGGGTAGCTTTGCAGCAGATTTAACCATACCTTACAGACAAAGGCACAATGCTGTCAGTGGATTTAGAAGACCTTCTCTCAAACACAACTGAAGTTGTGGGAGTATCACTGGAAGCCTTCAAGAAGACAGACTGCCATCTGTCAGAAATAGTGTAGGGTCTGCTGGGTGGGTGGGGGGTTGGACTAGATGACCTAAAAGGTCCCTTCCAACAGATTAACAATCTGTTAAACTACATTTATTATACGCCACCCAACTCCCAGCAACTCTGATTTTTATTCTTCAGGAGTCTTCAATCAAAATCTCCCTTCTTGCAATACATGATTCCGACCATATCCCAAACTTTTTTTAAGGGCAGCATGTCTCAACTTTAGCCAAGTCGATGATGGGCGGACTTCCACTCCCAGAATTCCCCAGCCAAGCATGGAGTTGGAAGTCCACTTACCGTCAACTTGCTGAGCTTGAGAAACGCTGCCCCAGAGCCATGGGACACCAGACCTCCCAACTCCCACCAGTAGGTGCAACCTCTAGCCGGCGCTTGTGCGCAAGAGTGGGAAGTATAATGCAATTTGCACCCATCCTCTTGGGATGGTTGGGAATTGTAGTTTACTCTACCCAAGTATTACCAGATTTGTGTGTGTGTGTGTGTGTGTGTGTGTGTGTACGCGCAAGTAGGTGTCCTTGCCTCGAGAGCAGGTGTAACCACGCCTATTGTCCCTACCTGTGAAGGACTGAACCAGCCAACGGATCACATGTCGGACGCTTTAAAGGGGATCCGCGGACGGGAGCGGGGGGGCGAGCGAGGAGGGAGGGAGACCGAAAAAAAGTTTCCCTTCTTCTCAAACCCACCACCGAGTGTTAACTCCGGCCATAGACCCAGGGCAGCACGCTCACTTCCGGGTTGGGCTGAGGATCACGTGACGCGCGCGACCTCGCTAGCATTTTTTGCGTGCCTTACGTTCGAGGGAGGGCGGGGGTTTCTCTTGGAAACGGAGGAGCCCGTTCAGCCCCGCCCCGCCCCGCCGCGGCCCCGCCCTCCCTCTGTTTTCATTGGACAAAACGTTGCCAGCGAGGAACCGCCCCCAAACACCCAGCTAGACTGAATTCTGGACAGGGAGATTGAAAGGCCGGGAGGGCCCTTTAAAAAGTGGCAGCGGGCGAAGAGTACCTCTGGGAATGGGCAGAGTGTGTTTCTACGTAGACAGCAAGGTAGGCACAACTGGGTCTCGGGGGTTTCTTCCTCCTGATCTTCCCCTCCCCCCTCCCCACCTTCCATCGAACATGATCTTGCTACGCATGTGCAGAATGCCATTCTGTGCAATAAATTACAGACGCCCAAGATTTGGGAATACAGTACGTAGAATGCATTTCTGGTGAAGCCATGCAGGGGGAAAAAAGGTCTTGGTCTGTGCAGGGCTTCTTGGAAGGCTCGGGGAGGGTGTGCAGCAAGATGGCATGAAGCACTCTATAGTTTCTCTGCAGAGGGCAAGGCAAACCGCAAGGTTTTTTGCCCCAGTAATTCAGAAAAAGGATATCAGATAGCAGGACCGGACGCGTAGAATTAGAAATATGCACGGTGCATGCTTTGTATGCAGTAAACATAACTGCTTTGCAGGGTTTCTGGGCATGTGCAGAATGTAGGCTTTCTTCTCAGGCAGCAAGATGGCTGTATCTCTCGTGCAGATCCTTGAAATGTATTTCACCAGCAGTTGGAACTGCCATGGGCATAACTGTGTTTACTCAAGCCAAGGCTTGTTTTTCCAAATGATAAAAGTACTCTGTTGAAGATCTGGTAGGTGCGTAAGAATGTCCAGTAGATTTTCTATCAGGAATCTTCTATCAAATCTTGGAATTTGGGGGGCGGGGGGGGTGTCATGCATTATATATAGTCAGCTGTTTGAAAAGAGGGGTCCTTGGTACTCTTTGAGCTTGGTTGGTTTCTTGCAAACGTTTCATTACCCAAAGTAGATAACATCTTCAGGTTTTCAGGATCACCGGGACCAGAGGTTTTGTCTTCCAAGCTTTTGGACTCGTGCTGGAGCCCATTTTCTAGCTAGAGAGAAGTTCCTTGAAAATGGGCTCCTCCAGCAGGAGTCTTGGTGACTGATCCAGATCAAATCCTGCAACATTATCCTGGGATATGTATATTCACATTCATTTGTGATCATCACAATTTTGGCAACAGGATGCCATATGTACAATCAATCTGCATTGTGACAGATGTGTCACATACACGCAGATGTGTAAATCCAGCTGCCATGTCATTATTACCCCTGGCCTTCAACGAACTGTCTCCTTTCACTATCTCCTTTAAAAAAGAGCCTTCTTACTGATGATGCCTACTTCTGGAATGTTCTCCCTAAATACATTTGCTTGGTGACTAATTCATTGCCTTTGCAGTGACAAGACTTTATTTTCCTGAGTTTTTAAAATACAATGTTTATTTCACTGGTTATATTATGCCACTATTAAAATTCCTAGCTTTGGGGAAGATTGGTTTTTTGTTTTTGTTTTTTTGTGTGTGTGCATGCTTTCATTTTAACTTGTTATTTTCGCAACCCTTTCCTGGGAATATCACTGAAGTATGTCCTAGAAATATTGAAGTATAAAAATGCTTACAATAAATAAATATAGTGAGATTCAGAGTTCCTCTCTTCTATTGGCAGTAATCATTGCAGTTTTGTGACATTTCTCTTCCCACATGAGAGGAAGGTTACCATTGGACAGTATTTGATCATTTCCAAATGCTTGTTTTGGGCCAACAAATTCATGTATGTATTTCTAAATTTACACAGTAGGAATAGTCATAGAGTTGGACTCTGTTAACAGTTAATGCTTAACTTTGTACTGACTAATCCTGAGGGTGCATTCTGGAAGGCTAGCTAGGTGCTAAAATATTTCCTTTCAAGAACAGAACAAAAGTTAATCTTGTCAAGTATAGTCCCCTAAGGCATGAAAACAATCTCCCTTCTCTTCAAATAGCTATCCTTGAAAGTAAGATATCTCTGGAAAGACTCCATTGCGGGCCATTGGTATTAATTTAAAATAAAGTTTGGGTTGCTAGAGATATTTAGAGTTTAATTTGGAATTATGTGATTTATCATTTTTTTCATTGTGTATAAGATTTTTCCCATTGTTTTGAAAGTTAATTATTAAAGGCATCTTTGGTTTAGGATATAAAAATAACTCAAGAATTTTTTGATCCAGAAAAGACTGGTTCTGTACCTTCTCTTTTCTTTTTCAAACATGGAATCCTTCTGCTTGGGTGGAGGGTTGGACTAGATGACCTACAAGGTCCCTTCCAACTCTGATTATCTGTTAAATCTTGCCTATTTGTCCAGATTTGGCTAGAATTCATGATGATGCCTTCACAACAGCCCTGTATGGTAGGAAGATCGGACCATTCCATCAGATCCAACAGGAGAGGTGTGTTAGGGATATTGTCTAGTAAGGAATATCATTTGATGAAGCCCAAGAAGGGACCTTGTTCTGCTGTGGCACCCCTCCTTTGGAACATCATTCATCCCCAGAACTTAGACTGGTTTCTATCCTTTTGGGCTTTAAGAAGGGCCTGAAAACATGGCTGTGCTATATGGCACTTGGGGTCTGGTGATAGTGGTCAGACATGATTATATTAAATGGGTTCTATTGCTTGTAATTGCCTGCTAACTGTGCTTATGTTTTGTGTTTAATAGTGGTTTTAATAGAGTTGTTTTTATTTATATTTGTATTGTTCTCACTATTGTTTTTAATCACTATGAGCTTCTCAGAGCCACATTTCACTATTAATAACAGAACAGTGTTGGAAGGAACCTTGGAGGTCTTCTAGTCCAACCCCTTGCTCAAGCAGGAGATCCTATACCCATAATGGTGAACCTATGGCATGCGTGCCACAGGTGGCACGCAGGGCCATTTATGCCGGCATGCAAGCCGCAGGCAAACTTACCTCACTGCGCATGCGAGTGCCTCACAGCTGATTTTTGGCTGGTTTGAGGCCGTTTTCAGCCTTCCAGAGGCTTGAAAAAAGCGTCTGCAGGCCAAAGAGGCCCATTTCGTCACTTCCTGTATACTCAAGCCTCTGAAAGGCCGAAAAAGGCCTCAAACCAGCTGGAAATCAGCTGTGAGGCGCAGTGCATGTAACGGGGGGGGGTTGTGCGCACATGCGCAGGGGGCGGGGGGGGCGCACATTGCCTTCTGGGTGCTGGCACGCAAGTGCACGAGCACCAGCCGCACACAATTTTGGGCACAGGAGCCTAAAAAGGTTAGTCACCACTGCCCTATACCATTCCAGACAAGTATCTTCCAGTTTCTTCTTAAAAGCCTCCAGTGATGGAGCACCCACAACTTCTGAAGGCAAGCTGTTTCATTGGTTAATTGTTCTCCCCGCCAGGAAATTTCTTCTTAGTTCTAAGTTAGATCTCTCCTTGATTAGTTTCCACCCATTGCTTCTTGTCCTACCTTCAGGTGCTTTGGAGAATAGCTTGACTCCCTCTTCTTTGTAGCAGTCTTCTGAAATACGACTTCAGCAACAGAGTGGTCAATGTCTGGAACACTCTACCTGACTCTGTGGTTTCTTCCCCAAACCCCAAAAACTTTAACCTTAGACTGTCTACTATTGACCTCACCCCTTTCCTAAGAGGTCTGTAGGGGGTGTGCATAAGTGCACCAATCGTGCCTACCGTCCCTGTCCTATTGTTTCTTTTATATTTTTTTTATTTTTCTTATATGTATCCATGTATTCATAACTATGTTTTTACTTATACCTATTATCTTGTAAGCAATTGAATAAATAAATAAATAAATCAATAAATCCCTGAGATATTGGAATACTGCTATCATGTCACTCCTGGTTCTTCTTTTCACTAGTCTAGACATACCTAATTCCTGCAACCGTTTTATGTATCTTTTAGCCTCCCTGTGAGATGGGTGGCTATACAAATTGAATACATAAATTATACATTCCTATAATTCATCTAGTTTTCAGAAGACCTAAAGCTGCAACTGAAAAAGAAATCCATCCCTGCCCTTCATTGCCCTTTTCCCTTTCCATTTCCTAAAACTGTTAAAATTGTAAGTTGAGTGGCTTTGACTGATTTAGTTCAGTGTTTCTTCCATCCTACTTTTCCGGGGAATGGATTCTGAAGTGACGATAAACACACTTGTAAATAAAACAAAAGTGCATTTAAATCAGAAACAACAACAACAACAAAGAATGTATTACAGATTCCAGCTGAATAATACAAAAATCAAAGACGAAAACAAAATATTGAACCCGGAGCTTAAAAATAGCAATGCTTTAGCAAATTTTCCCCACTTCTTCTCGTGCTTTGATCTGACCAAGGTAGGATTCTGATAAAACAACGAAACTTTTCCCTAGAATTTTCTAGTTTTACTCTGTGCCTGTTCCTGTCCCTTTAATAGGCGTAGGTGGCAGAAGGAATGGGAGGCTGTGACTTTCAGTCTTTGAGTAACAGCTGGGAAGGCCAATAGCATTTATTTCCTGTGGGCATTGGAGGCACTCTGGGGAACTGAGTGGGCGGGGCTGAAACTGGATAATTCCTGAGTCTAGGTGAGTGTACTGAAAAGGGGGGGGGGCAGAGAGAGAGAGAAATGCTATAAGAACATCAGAATTAATGCAGAGCTTGGGTGGAGGTGCCAAGCGACACTAGCAGCTGCTTAGATTTTGCAAACCGTAAAGACTGTTTTCCTTCCCCTGCTGCCACTTTTAAACTTTCAGGTTGTTTCAGGGTGGGGGGGCTAAGGCTGATTTTCTTACGTTGAAACTATCTTTAACTATCTTTCTATGCATTTTGGAGACAGGCAGAGAAGAACCTTTTGTAGCTGGCATTAGGCACGCATAATTTTAACTTTTTCCTCCTTTGGGTTAAACTCTGACCCCAGGGGGCAGGCCACAAAAAACTTGTGGGTTGTTATTTAAGGCCAGCCCTTGTTGTTTCCTCTCGGCTTTGTCCCCCACACCCACGGAAGCTTTTTTTTTTTTTTCTTTTTAGATTCATACTGATGTTCCTTCCTTTTTCTTTTCTTTGGTGTGAGAGCCTGCCGTTTTCTCCCTCCCCATTACATGGATTGTTAAGACAAACAAACACAAGCATTATGTGGCTGGTCAGAGCGGACGAAAAGGCCAGCTGGTTTAGCTGGTCCCTGCAAAGCTCACTTTCCCCACGTTTGAAGTTGGTGTAAGAGATTCTTAGTTGTTTCGGCAAAAAAACAGCAACCAGCTTGCACAGCACCTTTTCTGACTCGCAAATTGTGTTAAAAGGCAGCCTCGTGTTATGAGCTGCTGCTCACTTCTTCAGACCTAGGTGATGAAAGCCAATATTTTTAATGAAAGGTGCGATTTGGACACGGTGCTACCAAACTCCTAGTTTTTTTTTTGTCCCGTCCCCTAACATGGCTGTCCTACAGTCTACAACAGGGGTCCCCAAACTTGGCAACTTTAAGATTTGTAGACTTCAACTCCCAGATTTCTCCAGCCAGCTGGAGAAATCTGGGAGTTGAAGTCCACAAGCCTTAAAGTTGCCAAGTTTGGAGACCCCTCTGGTCTACAACAAGAAACAGTGGAGGTTTTGGGCTGCAGCAGTTTTAATACAAGTAGTCCTCGGCTTGCAACCACAATTGAGCCCAAAATTTCTGTTAAGTGATAGATGTTAATTGAATTTTGCCCTATTTGATGGCTTTTCCTGCCATAGTTGTTAAGGAAACCGCTGTAGTTTTTAAGTTAGTAATACTTAAAGTTGTTAAATGATTCAGGCTTCCCCATTGATCACATGTGATCAATCAATCATTGACCCTAGGTGATCACATGGCCCCAGGACATCGCAACTATCATGTGATGGCTGTAAGAGTGAAAAATGGTCATAAGCCACTTTTTTTTCAGTGCTGCTGTAACTTTGAACGGTCACTAAACAAAAAGGTTTGTAAGTCGAGAACTACCTGTATTGGTGTTACAGATTTTGATTTCAATAAGACTTTTCAGTGCTGAATTTGTACCCCTTCAGATGATTTCACTGCTGTGTGGCTGGCCTCTGACATGAGCCCCACTTCCCTGTGGGGATTTAGTGCTAGCTAGTGCAACCTAGTTTGTAGATTTTTTTTGCAACTTTTCCCTAAGGCTTGAGGAGGCTTGGATTCATGAGCATTTACTTCACAGTCAGCCCGCATCTGGATCTAGCTCTTAACCCATTGTGCACTTTGTATAATGCACAAGTATGAATATAGGGTTTTAAAAAATAGGATCATATTAAATGACAAGGTAAAATGTAACTGAGCCAGTGAGAGTATGCAAAGTGCTAATTCATACAATACAAGGTGGGTTTCTGAAATTGGTCTCTTTGTTTAAAAATGTACAATTATAGTCCCAGAAGTGCAGAGACCGCAAATTGTAATTCTTAATGTGAAATGTCTATGGAGATTCTCAGTTATCCAGGTCATGGCTGTCCCAAGGGTGCTTTTCCAAAAGGCAAGTGGACTTTCTTGGGTTTTTTTTTTCTCTTTGAAAACATTTTGCTTCTCATCTAAGAAGCTTCTTCAGTTCTAACTTAATGTAAAAGAAGGGAAAAATTATTATATAGATGGAATGGGAGTGATTATATTCATTCTTTTTAATACTTCTGTGGTGATTAATTTTACATGCAATGGATTTCATAGTCAAGGGCCTGTTGGGATAAGTCTGGCTGTTGTCCAAACAATTTGTCTGCATTTTATCTGCTATCCTTCATAACCCTTGAAACACAATGAGGAACTAAGTTTCAACACATATGGAGGCCAACAAGATAGGGAAAGGACAGGGAACACATTGGTTAGATGAGGCCATTTTGTGAGTTTCTCCATGGCAGAAAGTTTTATTTAACTGAATGATTTTCTTGACTAGTTTGATGGTGATACCTCCCATGCAGCTTTTTTTTTAATGTGATACCGTACTGGTATTTTGTTGGCTCCCAAAGAGTCCTTAAAACCAGGTGGCATTCTTCTGCCTTTTAAAACTACAGTATTTTGCAAGTTGCTAGTCCTCATGATACCACAGCTAAGTCATGTACTGGATTTAAATGTTGGTCCTTTCCTGGAAAATGATACTACTCATCACAAATGAAAGGCAACTTACCATCTTACTTGTTTTTTTCTCCTTCGCCAAGAAAAAATGCAGGACCTGTCTGGCAGGTTTTATCCTGTTCTTGAGCAATTAGCTCTGTTGCTTCTCATATTATTTCTCACAACTTGCTGATCAGGGATGAGCAAGTAATAATTGTATAAAGCCAACCATTAGATGTCAAATGGGCTTCCATAAAACCAATAAATCTGTAATGTTTGTCCATTTGTCCTTATTGTGTGTTTAATGAAGCTGTGGTTCATATACAGGGTGGTTTTATGGAGCTGTAATAGGTGCTAAGGAGTTCCCTGGTCTTTTTTTGTCACCTGTTACTTGTAATTTAGAAATTCTTCTGTCTCAAGATTGTCAAAACCAAAGTATATTGTGGCTATTGATACATCTCTCCTTTGTTCTTTAAGCCACATAGTTACTGTACCATGACTGAGTATTGTAGCAGGAAGTTCCAGAAGCTTTTAATGACATGTTGTGGAAAACACTTCCTGTTGTTTGCAGCCTAAATCCTGTTGACACTGGAGTTTTCATGGCCAAGGAGATGGAAGAATAGCTTGGAGGATTTCTCACCGGGGTGAGCTAGAAGGAATCTCTGTATTTGTGTCTGAATGTAGATTTCATAGATATGCGTCTCAGGGTGGAGTTGTGTACCCAGTGATAACTCTGGGAAATTTGTTTAGTAGAATTTAGTAGAATTTTATTTGTTTAGTACTAAATAAATTCCCTGGGAATCCCTGGGAATTTATTTAGTAGCCTTTTAACCTGCCTTTCATACAGGAGCTCCAGGAAGCATACATTGTATGCTCCCTCCTACTTTTCCCCACAACGACTCTGTGAAGTAGGTTCGGGTTAGTTAATAAGTGGGCCAGAATCATCTAAGGCAGGGGTGTCCAACCTTGGCAACTTTAAGACTTGTGGACTTCAACTCCCAGAATTCCTCAGCCAGCTTCTGGGAGTTGAAGTCCACAAGTCTTAAAGTTGCCAAGGTTGGACACCCCTGATCTAAGGAGTTTCAGTGACTGGGGGGTGTGTGATTTCAATGTAGTTCTCCTCAATACAGCACATTAACTATTAGAAGCAGTATCAGGCAATATATGAAATATTAAATTATGTTAAATTAATAGGACAAACTGAAACACCTCTTTATGGGAATCCCGGTTTGTGGTGCTGGAAACTCTGCTTTGAAATGTTGGCTAGAAACGTAAGTTCCACTTTCCTCTCAAAATGTGCTTGCTCTTAGCCTAGCCTACCCTGCAGTGCCATTATGAATTAATACTTAGATAAAATGAGGACAAGGGATAAAGATCTCATAAATGTGAAAACTACAGATATTTTTCAACTTGTTAAACCAGTCAGTGGCAAAAATCCTGCTCCATCTATGTAGATCCAGAGATAAGATAGCTGTGGTGGTTTTCAAATCCTCACATATTTGAGGCTAAGTTACAAGAAATTGGTGACCATGTTCCCTACTGGTGAGAAGTTAAATGAGGAACTGAGCCTTTTAAAATCCATTTTGGACCTTCTTCTTAAAGTTGATTTCAGACTACAGTTGGAGGAGCAGCATGCTAAGAAAATGGATGGTCAAAGTCATGTTTTGATATGTTTTAAAATGGCTTTATCACTTATCTTGATCTCAGAAGAAATCAAGATGCATATGTTTTTTCAAACTATAATTACTGTATGTAACTGCAACAAAGATGGCCTCTTTCATCTTTTTTTTTTTAACTTCCTAGCATCAGTATTCATTGTCTGAAATGTGTGTGTGTGGTGGGGGGGAAGAATCTTGTATTTCCTGAATCTGAAACTTGAAATGTTTCAAATGGGATTATGATTACCTATTGTGTTTAGAGAACATCCTGGAGTTGTATCCTGGTCTTTGACTTGTGAACATTTCAACTTACAGTAGACCTACCACAGGGTAGTGGTAGTCCTACCACTGGGTACTTATGACCCAGACTCAAAGTTCCAAGTTTCCTCCCCACCCCCCACAGTCACATGACTGAACCACCAGGCCACATTTATAGCTGTTTGCAGCACCCTGTGGCCATACGAATGTGCTTTAGAACGATTTTGTTGAAAAACGGAAGTTACTTCTGATTTTTGCCAAAACTGCACCCATGGCAAGCCACTGTTTCCCTTAATGACTGCAGTGTTTGCTTAACAACTACCACAAAAAGTTTGTAAAATTGGATGGGTGCCTCAGGGAAGCCTTCTGGGAGGCTTTTTTTTTTTGCCCAGAAAGGCAAAAAACAGAATGGACCCCCCCCTGCTGCGCCCCCCGTGCTCCGTTTTTGGGCCCCCTGGGCCTTAGGGAAGCCTTCTGGTGGGGCGTTTTTGCTCCCAGGAAGCTTCCCTAGGGCCAAGGAAGGCCAAAATGGAGCATAGGGGGGCACAGCATGCCCGCTTTTGCGTCCTGGGCCTCAGGGAAACCTCCTGGGTAAAGCAGTAAGACAGCGAGGGAGATCCCGGCAAAACTGATAATCGGAACAGCTGATCGTTGGGTGGGGGGGGGAAGAAATACCTTAAGGAATGACTGGGCGGGGAAGAACGCAGTCAGAGAAGTCAGGCATGAGTGTGATGTTGTGCGATAAGGACTGACTGGGCAGGGAGGGCCGAGCCGGGCTGAGGTGAGCAGGACCAGCCAGGGGTACAATTTGCCGGTACTCCGAACTGCGCAGAATCATAACAACCGGTTCTATGGAACCGGTCTGAACCGGTAGAATCCTACCCCTGGATGGGTCACATTTTATGAAGATCATGATTTTGATAGGCAGGCTCCATCATGATTGTAAATTAAAGACTATCTGTATCTTTAACACATCTGTTTTAAAAAAAACCTCTGGATTTGGGGAAGTTGTTCTTCCAAAGTTAGGAAGTTTTCTGCAAAAACATTTCCACAAAAACATTTCTCTGGTGGAAAATAATTTCACTTGAAGGAATTCTTCAGTTTTACAAAATTAGTGCTATAGCACAATAAAGGAACAGTTGGAATGGATGATATTCTCTTCTAGGCAACTGGGACTAACTTTTTTCAGATCTTCCCTAAAAATGTGAGATTCCTGACATGCTCAGTGTTTCAGTCTGAAATTAGCATGTTAATATTTCAGCACCTTTATCTACTTGCCCAAATGAAGTCTGATTTCCTTTAAATTTAGTATTATATATAAGTAAAGCATTAATTCTGTATAGGTTTAACAAGCAACTTTGACTGGATTCATCTGTGGTTGTTTTGGGGTAGATATTTCTAGGACCATATTATAAGCCCACTGTTTTTTGTTTGATATACCCACATGTCAATGCTTATTGACTGGGTTTTTCAAACTTTAAGATGTGTAGACCAACTCCCAGAATTCATGCTGGCTGGGGAATTCTGGGAGTTGAAGTCCACACACCTTATAAATTGCCAAGATTGAAAAACACTGAAATAGGCCCATTGCAATTATAAAATTGCATACAAAATTCATGTAAAATAATGAAAAATTGACATAGTGGGTACATGTGTACACATACAAAACACTGAAATATAAGCCAAGTAAAGATAACTTTGTCAAATCTCTGTTTGGGTCATGGAATCTTTTGTGGTTTTCTTGGCTTTCATCATTCATTCTCTCTTATTTTGTGTTTCGAATGGATGAAATGTGCAAAATACATCCCATAAAAACTAACTGGCAACAGATTTAGAGTTCAGAGGAGTTACTGAGGTCACTGTAATTTCAACTCCCTCGGGATAATTGTAAGATGTTTATTTTTCCCTAGAGTGATGAGGGAGAAAGCAGAGAAAATATATTGTGTTAGTCTAAAGCTTCTGCGACAGTATACAATGTTGTTTCTAGTGTTAGTAATTTCAGTATCTCTAACAATTGAAGTTTGATTTTAATCATTTGTTTGGATACACCAGCAGTTATCAAATTGTTCAGATTTTAAGGAATGTTTGCCTTGAAGCTCAATCTTTACTACATTTTCTACATAGGTTTTAAAGCTGTGAGTTACCCCTTTCCTTTCCTCTTTCCTTTCCTTTCCCTCTCCCTCCCTCCCTCCCATCTATATTGGAGTATGATAGCCATAAGGCTGTAAGAACAATATTAAAAACATGCTATAGATAGAAACACACAGGGCGATTACTGTAGCATCACTGCCCATTGTCCTCTCTTTTTTGACTGCTTTCAGATTGCAACTGTTTTGGTTTGCATTCTTATCATTATTTTATATGCAGAAATACAGTAAATATTACGCTGCTGATGTGCTCTTTGTTCACACTGGTATAGAGTATTCAGTTTGTTACCTCACATACGGGCCAAATAGCACATCGGAAAGATATCTGTAATGGAATTTGGGTCATGGCAGGGATGGGTAGCTTGTCAAAGGAGTTTCTTAGCTTGTGGAACTCCAGGTCACAAGATGTGGCAATAAGTGCTGGTTGATACAATTTGTAATAGTTACCTTGAGGTAAAATGGGTGGCCTATCAATGTAATTAATTAATTGCAGTAATAAGGATGAGTGAATTTCACAGAACAGGAGATACAGTAGATGCATAATGGCTAAATGAACACTCCAGTCCCTGTATCATTCTGTCTGCTGGAGAACAACTGCGTGTGAAGGTGGTTTTTTCCTTATCTCTGGGGCCAGACAAGTTTTTGGGTAGCTGATCACATTTAATGAAATTCCACTCTATCTGAGGGTTGTCAGACACACACATAAAATTTTCAGTTGCAAAGCGAAGGGTTGCATTTTCTTCCTATATTCTTTAACTAGCTTAATTACAGTAGTTTCCTGAGTGATTTTCAACCTTTTGGATTAATGTTTTAATTAATAGCATTAATATTTTAAAATCTTCTCATTGAATGTTCATTGTTCTCATTAAATGAACATTATTATTATTTTGTTAGTTGTTTGCTTGGGTGCCTCTTTTTTTGGGTGGGGGAAGAGAAAGAAAACATATTTTATGTAAAATAAAAATGTTCTGCAGTGTAGATTCCCTGAAACGCGAAAGAGGATGTTGAGCTGATGATCCAGTAGAGCTGTTCTTCATTCAGATTCCTTTTAGAAAATTCCTGGACTTTGTGGCATATGTTTTGAATAGCTATTGGCATTTATATTTTCTTTCGTTCATAAGTAAAGGAAGGATTGATAGAAGAGAATATTTGTAGCTCCGAGCTTGGTGGCTTTCTGGCAGATGTTTCATTACCAAACTAGGTAACACCATCAGCGCACTGATGGTGTCACTTGATTTTGTAATGAAACATCCGCAAGAAAACAACCAAGCCCAGAGCACCAAGGAGCTCAAAAGGGAGGGAATTATCCATGCATGCTAGGAATGGGAGGTGGATTTCCTGGAACTGGAGCAAAGAGTAAACAAATATCAGGGCCGGGTGTCCTCTTCAGAGGTGGTATTCAGCAGGTTCTGACCAGTTCTGGAGAACCAGCAAATCCCACCTCTGACTAGCCCCGCCCCCATCTATTCTCCGCCTCCCGAATCCCACCTGATTGGCTGGGTCTTCTTTGGTTGCCCTGCACAAGGAGAACGGAGCTGGAAAGCAGGTTAGTGGGGTGGGGAAGGAATGGGGATTTTACAGCAACCTTCCCCTGGAGTGGGGTGGGAATGGAGATTTTGGAGCGTCCTTCTCCTGCCACGCCCACCAAGCCACGCCCACAGAACCGGTAGTAAAAAAAAATTTGAATCCCCACCACTGGTCTTCTTGACTTCCTTCTCTGTCCCGTCTTCTACTTCTTGCAGCTCAGCTGATCAGTAGCGTGCCAGCGCCATGGCTTCTGGAGGGGAAGACCTGGATGACTGGGCAGGCACCAGTCTGGTCGACCTGACCTCATCTGAACTGGCAGCCACCCAGGCTTCCATGATTGACAACGGGGAAGATTTTGAAGTCCTGGATAGCGCCGATGACGGGGATTTAAGTGGTCTCCCGCCGCTGGAGGATGTCCCAACCAGCTCTGCCAAAAGAGACGACCAAGAAACCAAAGTGGAACATCCGACTAAGGAAGAGTCCGAGGAGAGCCAGGAATGGCTTGATGTTTTAGGTGGGAGCCATAGCTTTTGTCCACTTCTCCGCTGCTCCTCTCGCCGCCGCCCACGTTCCCTGAGTTTCTCTTTCCCAGATGGTAGGGAAGAACTGTCACTGCATTTATGGCCCATCTTTATTCACATGCACACCCCATATCATCCGGCATGCAGAGATGGTATTCAGCCAGTTCTGACAGGTTCTGGAGAACCGGTCGTGGAAATTTTGAGTACTTCGGAGAACTGGCAAATACCCCCTCTGGCTGGCCCCATCTATTCTCTGCCTCCCAAGTCCCAGCTGATAGGCTGTGTCTTCTTTTGTTGCCCTGCACAGGAGAACGGAGCTGGAAAGCAGGTTAGTGGTGTGGGATGGAAATGGAGATTTTACAGTATCCTTTCCCTGCCACGCCCACCAAGCCACGCCCACAGAACCGGTAGTAAAAAAATTTGAATGCCACCACTGCTGGCATGTATAGGTAGTCCTCAACTTATTACCATTATGCATCCTGCACATCGCAGTTATAAGTCACGAGAGTCGTAAATTGGCCCACCCACGTTAAACCAACGCCGCAGTTGTTAAGCAAGCCAATGCTTTGCTATGGGCCGCTTTTGCTGAAAATCAGAAATAAATGCTGTTTTTCAGTAAAAAAACCTTTGTAAAATGTGATCCTGTGATGATGGGATGCTGCAAAAAGCCACAGTATGCAGTCACGCAACTTCAGGATGGGGGACCACCATTTTGAACTTTGGAGCCATCTTCTAAGTACCCTCAGGGAGGTCCATTGTTTCTTTGAACAGTTGTTAAGGGGCTGGTTGTAAATTGAGGACTGGGGCAGGTAGCTCTAGGTTTGTATCAAGCTCCTTCCCTGCGGATGGGATGGGATTCAAAATTCTCACACTAGGTCCTGCGGGGCTTATAGTCTTTATTAAGGGCGTCTCTCTGTTCCACATATTTGTAGTCCTCAGCTTGCAACCATTCATTTAGTGACCGCTCAAAAGTCACACCAGCACTCAAAAAAGTGACTGACAACTGCTCCTTGCACTTATGACCGTCACAACATCTCCACAATCATATGATCAAAATTTGGGAGCTTTGTGTTTAGGACGGTTGCAGCATTCTGTGGTCATGTGATCACTATTTTGCCACCTTCCCAGCTGGCTTCGGACAAGCAAAGCCAATGGGGAAAGCTGGGTTCACTTAAACAACCACATGGGTCGTTTAACTGCAGTGATTCGCTTAACAACCATGGCAAAACCCCCAGAGATTAGAATAGCCCCCACTCTAATTCTCTTCCGGAAGGCGCTGAAAACCTGGTTGTCAACTAAAAAGATACTTCTTTCATCTTTTTAGCTGCCCGAAAAAGGGAGTGGGGGAAAACAAGGCATTCCTTAAATGCCTAGATAATCACCCCGGTAGCTCAAAGTTGTCGGAGTGTAAGAAGGTTATTGGAGAGCATGATGGATGACTCTTGGAGATGGATGTGTCCATTGGAGAAGTCACATCCAGGGGGTGGGGGGAAGATCAGGGTCAAGGGGGAAATGTATAATGTAATTTAGTATTGGCTGCACCCAGCTAATTGCCAACATGGCCACTTCTAATAAATCAATTTTCTTTTCTCTGAGATGTGGGTAGAGACTTTTAATTTGAATGAGGGTGGATTTCTTGGAGCCCTGACATTGGTTCTGCCAGTGGGCCTGGGGAACCCAGCGCGGGATGGAGCCCATTAAATGGCTCGTGTGATCTGTCGCGCCGGGCGGGGTGGGGTGGGGGCGATTTTATTATATTAATTTATTTGGTGGTTCTTACTAGTTTTATTGTTTTAAATGTGGTTTTATACCTTGTAAGCCTCCTTGAGTCACCATGGGTGAATAGGCGGCAATATAAATCCAATAAATAGATAGATGATAGGTAGGTAGGTAGGTAGGTAGATAGGTAGATAGATAGATAGATAGATAGATAGATACTGTGTTTCTCATATAATAAGGCGGGGTCTTTTTTTTTTTTTTTGAGCCCCGAAAAAATGGCTAGGCCATCTTTTGGGGGGTGACTTAATTTCCCCCCCCCTTGCATCTTCGGCCGGGCGGGCGGCGATGGCTTCGATGTTGACCTCGGCGTTGGTGGGGCACTCCATATCCGGGTGTGCAACAAAAGTACTTCCTAACGGCAAGCCCCCCCACCATTCCCCCCATTTCGCATGTTTTAATATAGGCCTTAATTTGCGGGGAGGGGCTTAATTTCATTTCATGCCTATAAAACATGCTGGGACTTCCTCTTGGGGGAGGCCATATTGTTGGAGAAACAGGATAGATAGATAGATAGATAGATAGATAGATAGATAGATAGATAGATAGATAGATAGATAGATAGATGATTGTAAAATGGGGCACGGCTCACTTAGCAACCGAAATACTGGTCTCACCTTGGGTTGTAAGTCGAGAGCTACCTGTAGCTCTAAGTTGGGGCATTCTAACAACTTACTCCTCTTAATCCCATCTCCAGGGAATGGCTTACTGAAGAAGAAAGTCATCTTACCAGGCCAAGGTCAGGAGAGCCGGCCAGTCAAGGGCCAGGATGTGACTATCCGGTTTAAAGCAACGCTGGAAGATGGGACGGTGGTAGAGGACGACCCCAGGCTCACCTTCACTCTGGGGGATTGTGATGGCATCCAGGTGCATGTCTGTCCTGGTCTGTCATTGTTGTGACCAGCATTGTCGAGACCACCGTCTCTCTGACCATGGGGAAAAAAAATGGGGACTAGAAACTTATTTCCATGTGATTAGATATTTAAAAGGGATCAGCAGTTAAACTCGCGTAGCTTGTCCGCTGCAAAGCGGACAGCCCGGGTTTGAGACTCGAGGGCTGACGGGGTGAGCTCCTGTTCCTTGCCCCAGCTCCTGCCCACCTAGCAGTTTGCAAGCATGCAAATGTGAGTAGATAAATGGGTAGCACTTTGGTGGGAAGGTAACAGGGTTCCGTGCGCCTTGGCGTATAGCCATGCTGGTCACATGACCACGGAAATGGTCTTCAGGCAACGCTGATTCCCACGGCTAAGAAACGGAGATAAGCGCTGCCCTCTAGAGTTGGACATGGCACAGAAAACCTTTACCTTTAGATATTTAAGGGCAATCCAGAGAGAATGGCAGGTTGGCTTATATCTGTTTGGAAAAGTTATCCTCATTGACACTTTTAGTATGCAGCCTTTAGTCGAAGGACTGGAGCTCCATCCTTAGGGATTCTTCTCCTTTTGAGAAGAAGTTGGTAGCTGGCGTCCTGAATTGTTATAAGCAGCAAATAAACAGGGATATCTAACTGGCTGATAGATACTGTAAGCACCGAGTCATTAGCTCAGTGTTACTCAACCCTGGCAACTTTTAAATTGTGTGGACTTCAACTCCCAGAATTCCCCAACCAGCTGTTCTGACCCAGGTATCGTTCAAATTAAGAAAACACAAACTGTGTGTAAAAGCAAACCTTTTTTTAATGCGACACTGGGAATGCTTTGCATTCCCAGCCAAAACACAATCATCTGAGATAAGAGCATGCCTTTCAGGGTTGTAAAAGGCTGCCAAGAAACAAAAGTCCAATTACTGAGAAATATCAACTGACAATAGTTCCAGCAAAGACAAACCAGGGCTTCAATGAGGAATCAGAGTCTAATGAACTTTGCTTCCTGCAAAGAACGCAGTCCCGAGGGCTGGTTTTATCCCTTATGGGTGGGGCAATCATCTCCCAGCCTTACTCTTGAGTCGCCCCTGCTGCTTCAGCTGCTCGCTCCTTCTAGCAGCCCTGCACAGACGCGAAGTGGGAACAGGCTCCTCGGGGTCCTTTGCTTCGCTGCCACCAGGCTCCAAAGGCTTCGAAGGCAGTGCCCCACTCTCAGATAGTCCTGGCCCCATTCCTGCATCAGCTTCAGGACCCTCGTCCAAGTTCTCGCCAGGCTCCCTGACTGGTTCCCTTTTGTCCTCACTGTCAGATACCTCTGCCGTCCGCACCTGCTGCCGGCGAACCACAACCTCAGCCATGGTGGCTGGGGAATTGTGGGAGTTGAAGTCCACGCATCTCAAATCTGTCAAGGTTGAGAAACACTGTTCTAATGGGGTTTCTGAATGACCATTTGTCTTCCCTGCACAACCTCCTTACTCCCCAAATAATTTCCCTTTTCTCCACCCCCCCCTTCCTCTTCACAGGCCCTGGACCTCTGTGTGCAGCTGATGGACATGGGGGAGACAGCACTCATCACTTCGGATGGGAAATACTGCTTCGGCCCACAGGGGAGGTACATGAGGAAGTGGACAGAAGCCAAGTTGTTGGCAAGGGTGGGCTGATTTAGCAGCAGCAGCAGCAGCTAGCTATGCTGTCTATGGGGAGTGTTTATTTGGAGGGAGTTGTTGAGATAATTCCCCGTTAGGAGAATGATCGCATACAGGGAGACGTATTTGAGAGAAGTGTTTGAATAATACACACACAGTACACAGATACACTGTACAGTAAATGTAGGTTTTTACTTCCAGAAATGTTAAGCAAAGTTCAAGATAAACAGTCCAAAGTCATTCACAGGTTAAATCAGTCAGTTTTCAATCCAGGGATAATCCAAATATCAAAGTCCAGTGTCAGAAACAATTCATTATCAGACTTACATTAAATCCAGTAATATCAGTCAATTAGAAGAAATGGAGCAACAGCAATACTTTCCAACAGAAGGAAACCGAGATACACTCACACTCTCTTCTGAGACTCAGACTAAACACACCAGGTTTCTGGCTCCATCTTATGGCCGTTTGAGAAACCACACCCAATTGCATGCTCTTGCATTCCCTTAAAGATATAGTACTAAAATGTTTATTCTGGTTTATATATTTCTAACCCAAATACCTGTTAGGTGACATATATTCCTAACAGGAGTCTCTCTGGATTTCCAGCTGGTGGACAGAAAATCCAGAAAGAGTGATTGTTCCTTAAACAGTTGGGTTTTTTTCCGTTAGCTAAAAGTTGGGCGAGGTGGATCTCTGATCCCCTTGTGTTCTTCTAAAGAGGATGAAATAGATCTTCTGCTTACCACCTCATGCATAGAAGCAGCCCACTTTGAGAAAACAGAAGCATTAAGAGGCAACAGAGTCTGGGGTCTTTGGACTCTTTAACTGTGGAATTTCCTAGAGAAACTTGGTTGGACGCAGGTTCTGGGTTAACAATCCCCTAGACTTAACCTAGCCTATAATACTTGGATCAGCCCAGCCATGAAAGTTATAAACGGCACTTTTGCTGCAACAACTAACCTATGAAGTATTGGGAAGAAATCCTTCATGGGATTGTCTGTTTGATATTTATAGAATCACAGGGCTTGGAGATCTTCTAGTCCACTTCCCTGCCCAAGGCAGGAATCCTCCTGTCATTTCAGACAAATAAAGAGATATTTTCGTGAAGATCTCCAGTGATGGAGCACTTGTAAGCTGTTCCACTGCTTAATAGTTCTCTTCATTTCCAGGTTGGGAACTCTCTCTGGTGAGCTTGCACCCATTGCTTCTTGCCCTATCTTTAGTGTTATGGAGAGTAAATGGATGCCCTGTTCCCTTTAAATATTAGAAGCCTGTTTCCCCCCCCCCTCCCTTCAGTTTTCTCTTCATTAAGCTAAACATATCTAGTTCCTTTCTATAGAATTGAGCGTGTAAAGGTCTGCTCAGTCCTTTCTAACTAAATTACAATTTCCTATAAAAGTCCAGGATGGGCTTTTTAAATTTATTACTGTCTTTTGCAACTGGAGCCAAAGACTGTTTCTAATTTTGATGACTAAACCAGCATTAAAAATCCAGTTACCTGCTTTTTAAATTATATATTTAAACCAGCCAGGAAGTTGTCACCAAAGGAAGCATGTCAAGATAGAAGTGACGTGGGAAAGTGAAGAGAAATGCTGGTTTGCTGTCCTGCGATAAAGCCTGTGCAGAGATCCAGATTCAAAGAAGAAAATGTGATTCAGAGTGTACACGCCTTTTGCTATGTGTAGCTCCTGTGTGAACACTGGAAAGTAGAAGCAGCCGACGTGGGGAAAGGCATAGCTGCTTTAATGTTCCCAGCAGATAATCTGTCCACAGGCTCTGCAACACACATTTTGTGTCTTGAATCCATAAATGTGCACAGTCTTAGGAGATCATAGTCTAGTACTGTGATAGCGAACCTATGGCACGGGTACCACAGGTGGCACGCAGAGCCATTGTGTGGGCACGTGGGCCCCAGCCAAACTTACCTACACTGCGCATACGCGTGCCTCCCAGCTGATTTTTGGCCCGTTTGAGGCCATTTTCGCCCTTCTGGAGGCTCGAGGAAAGCCTCTGCAGCCTCGGCAGGCCGAAAAACTGGCCTTCCGGAAATACCAGAAGTGCTGAAACGGGCCCATTTTCAGGCTCCCGAGGCTCCAGAGGTTTTCCTGAAGCCCCTGGGAGAACAAAAACGGCCTCTCCCAGGCTCCAGAAACCCTCCGGAGGCTGAAAACGGGCACTTCCTGTATTTCCAGAAGGTCCGTTTTTCGGCCTCCTGAGGCTGCAGAGGCTTCCCTTGAGCCTCTGGGAGGGCGAAAATCAGCTGGGAGGCCGAACAGGCCTCAAACTGGCCAAAAATCAGCTGGGAGGTACACACATGTGCAGTGCAGGTAAGGGCAGGGCAGGGTGTTGTTCATGCATGTGCGGGGGGCAGGGCACATTGCATTGTGGATGCCGATGTGCACGCGCTTTTGGCACACCACAACAAAAAGGTTCACCATTACTGATCTAGTACAGTGTTTCTTAACCTTTACAACTTGTGGACTTCCAACTTCCAGAACTCCCCGGCACATTCCCCAATTCCCCAATGTGCTAGGGGATTCTGAGAGTTGAAAGTCCACACAAGCTGCAAAGCTTGAGCAACGCTGGTTTAGTTTAGGTTGACAAAGGGTTGCCTTAAAATTTAGTGAAAGTAGTGCTCAATGAAAAGGACCATCCTTGGTAACTGAATGCTGCATTAATTGAATCTTGGATCTGATCGGAATACATCTGTTAATCTCTTCCGAGCAGGAGTCCCGACATTCCTCCCAATGCTTCCTTAACTCTCGAGGTGGAGTTATTGACAGCCCAGGATGCTCCTGATTTGGAACTCCTTAGCGGGGAAGAGAAAGTCTCACTGGCTAATCGGAAGAGAGAACGTGGCAATTTCCACTACCAGCGAGCAAATTACGTTCTGGCCGCCAACTCCTATGACATTGCTCTCAAGGTCATCAACTCTAATACTAAAGGTACCTGATTCTCTGTCCCCCAGGAAGCCTGGCTTCTACCCAGAGCTCTGCCTGGAAGAACAATTTGTTTTGTACCAAAGTGTTGCTCAACAGCTGAAAACTAGCAGCTTAATCCTTATTTTTAAAAATGCCTCTTGAACTCTGTAATGTGGAGCAGGAGCTAATATAGATACAGGTAGTGCTTGACCTACGACCACAATTGAGCCCAAAATTTCTGTTGCTAAGTGAGACATTTGTGAAGTGAGTTTTGTCCCATTTTATGACCTGTCATGCCCCTGTTAGAATCTGACTCTGAGGGAGAGGAGGAACAGCTGACAGGGAGTGGGAGTGTGGCTCCAGAGGTTGTTCAGGAAACTGGGGAAGGGCACAGGCCGGCTGGGCATTCAGAGGAAGACCCAGGCCCATTTCTTCTTCATCCTAAGGCATGCAGGGAGGAGCGGATAAGGGAGAAACATGCATGGCATGGTCTATGAGGGAGGAAAGGGCCTTGATCCCCTTCATGGGCTGCAGCTGTGAGGACTGTTTAAAAGGACAAACTGCACATGGGCCAGTGCTGGAAGCAAAGCCTGAAAATATTTCTAGTCTGTCAGTTCTTATCTGGCATCCTTCCCAGTGTGTGTATTTCGATATCTGTGGATGTCTTCAAGCCCTTATCCTGCCTTGTCTCACTAATTCCTCAGTGTGGTTTGTGTTGTTGTTGTTTTTTCTATTTATAACTTATATGTATTTTGAGTTTGAACAGAAGTTCTTTCTTTTTGCAACTGTTTGTGAGGGAGTTTTTTTCTCCAGTCAATGATAATTGGACCTTTAAAGCCAAGCTGAAGGAATTAGAGGGACTTCACCTGTTTTTGTGACTTGGTTGCTTTTGTACCCCACCTTGGGTCATCACACGACCTCTCTTGCCCCAGTTGTTAAGTGAATCACTACGGTTGTTAAGTTAGTAACAGGATTGTTCAATGAATCTGAGTCCTGCCCACTGTCCTGAATCATAGCTTTCTCCCAGTCCTAACTCTTGTTTCATTTCTCTCCCTGCAGTGGATTTCAGTGAGGAAGAAGAGGCAGAGCTGGTGGAAGTGAAGATAAAATGCTTGAATAATTTAGCAGCGTCCCATCTTAAGCTGGACCACTTTGAGGCCGCCCTGCGATCCTGCAATCAAGTGTTGGAGCAACAGCCAGATAACATCAAGGCTCTGTTCCGGAAGGGAAAGGTAACATGGGCTTTGGGATCAAGGGTTTTTCAATGAGCTCACGGTCTGAGGAGGATTGGGTGATGGAACTGCCCATCAAAGGACGGCAACATTTGGCACCTCCTCCCAGGTTATATTCCAGTTCAGGCGATCCTTGACTTAACGGCTGTAATTAACAGAATAACAGAGTTGGAAGGGACCTTGTAGGTCATCTAGTCCAACCCCCCACCCTAGCAGGAGACCCTACACCATTTCTGGCAGATGGCAGTCCAGTCTCTTCTTGAAAGCCTCCAGTGATGAAACTCCCACAACTTCCGAGGGCAACTTCTGTTCCATGGTTTAATTGTTCTCACTGTCAGAAAGTTTCTACTTATTTCCAGGTTGAATTTCTCCTTGTTCAGTTTCCATCCATTATTCCTTGTCTGGCCTTCGGGTGCTTTAGAAAACGGCTTACCCCCTTCCTCTCTGTGGCAGCTCCTCAAATATTGGAAGACTGCTATCATGTCTCCCCTGGTCCTTCTCTTCACTAGACTAGCCATGCCCAGTTCCTGCAATTGTTCTTCATACGTTTTAGCCTCCAGTCCCCTAGTCATCTTGGTTGCTCTTCTCTGCACTTTTTCTAGAGTTGAACCCAGAATTACGATTGTTAAGTCATTGCAGCCGTTAAGTGGGTCACCACATGACCACATGCCATTTCAGGACCTTTTTTTGTGGTGGTCGTTAAATGAACTCAGTGACCGTTAAGCCAACGCAGTGGTTGTTTAAGCAAATCCATTTTTTCCATGGGTGTCTTTTGCCGGAAACTGAAAGTCACTGCTGGAAATTGGCAAAAAAAAAACACACATTACTAATTGCGGTATCTGACATCATCCCAGGAAGCTGCAAACAGCTGTAAAGGTGAGCCAGCTGTCAAGGACCCAAAATACGATCACATGTGCTGTGTGTGTGTATGTGGCCATTGTATTTTTGAAATTGGGTCGTAAGTAACTTTGTGGGAGTCTGTTGTAACTTCAATTGGTTGCCATCAGGTAGGTCTGGCAGAAGCTTTCGAAAGACCTGTGTTAAATCCGAGATTGCTCAGCCTTTTTCTCTTGTCTGCTGATCTAGGTTTTGGCTCAGCAAGGGGAATACAGTGGGGCCATCCCAATCTTAAAGGCTGCTCTGAAGCTGGAACCATCCAATAAGGTAAGCCTGGTGTTGTAATGACGAGGCAGTCGAGTTGCTTGATCATGATCAACTGAATCACGATGAACTTTATTGGAGTCTAGCCTTGCATTTATACACATTTTTAGTAATCCTCCAACATCGGTTAACTTTGGTTACTGCTTAACTTTCGTTACTGTTTAGCATAATAGTAATTAACACAATTAATTATCTCTAGTTAAAGTCTAACATATGTTTACTTCCTCTCTCTAATCCTCCTTTAGATTAGTGACTTTGTTTGCCTGAGTTGTATTTGCTTGTAAACATTCTTTATCTGAGGTTTGCCATCCGAGATTGGAACATTCCTGCAATTACAACTCTACAGCCTGGGAATCTGATCGTACCTGCGGCAGAGAAAACTAAGCAGGGACCTATCAGCACCAAACTGTGCATACACACCTTCTTTGAAGGCTGCCAAGCTTCTGAACCCCTCTGCCTGCGTTTCTTTAGATTTTTTCCCCCTTGCTCTATTTATTGAATAGATAAGAACAAAGAGGAAAGAATAACAAAAAGTGGGGGCGGAACAGCTCACAATCTTGCTCGCACTCATATGAGGATGAAAGGATTGGCCAGTGTCATCACCATTGTCCTGGGGGGGGGGGGCGGAATGGTGATGTTGGGGGCTCCATTCATGTCCCCAGATGAAGCTGGAGCAAAGGACAGGAGCTCACCCTGCTCCACGCCTATGCTCGGACCTCAAACACAGGCTTGCTAGCCTCTAACCCAGTGTCTGACCACGTAAGCTGCTGTACTCCTTAACACAACAATAATGCTGTCAGGATTCCAGCAATCCCTCTAATTAAATCATGATTCTTGAGCCAAACTTCAAAAAACTTCAATTTATACTCCCCTTCATTTTCTACAACTCAGGGTATGTGATAATGCCTCTTATTTTCCCACGACAACCCTGTGAGGTGAGTTGGACTGAGACAAGAGTGACTGGTTGAAAAATCACCTGGGGAGCTTAAATGCTTAGAGAGGACTAGAACTCAAAACCTTAACTATTATACCAAACGGATTGTCTTCTGACTCACTGTCTGTCTGTCTGTCTTTCCTTCCTTCCTTCAATCATTTTCTTCCTTTCCTTCCTTCTTCCTTCCTTCCTTCCTTCCTTCCTTCCTTCCTTCCTTCCTTCCTCCCTCCCTCCCTCCGTCCCTCCCTCCCTCCCTCCCTCCTTCCTTCCTTCCTTCCTTCCTTCCTTCCTTCCTTCCTTCTTTCTTTCTTTCTTTCTTTCTTTCTTTCTTTCTTTCTTTCTTTCTTTCTTTCTTTCTTTCTTTCTTTCTTCTTTCTTTCTTTCTTTCTTTCTTTCTTTCTTTCTTTCTTTCTTTCTTCTTTCTTTCTTTCTTCTTTCTTTCTTTCTTCATAAATACAGACACATAGAGTGCAGTGATTTTTATTAAAGTCTCCATGTTTTGTTGTAAGTGTCCATAGATAATGCAGGCGGAAGCAACACATTCATTTGTTGCAAATAACAACCAGGTCTTGAACCAACAGACTAATTAGAGCCATGAATTTATCTTTCCAGTGCTAAGAACTATCGTTAGCAATAAAAAGGCAGAGAGAACCCATTTTTGTTCTCCAGCCATCAATTTCCATGTAGTAGGTATATAGTTTTAAAAGGATATGGTCACCCCAAAATATTAAACCATGATTCAAAAATTCAGTCTATGCAATTACTTGTTTGCCAAATATAATCCCATAGGATATTGGAGAAAAAATTGTTTTTTAATGAAATGTTACTTTGCCTTTGCTTATTAAAGGCCTTTCAACTGCAAATAGTCATTGATAGTAATGCGTTAAGTCACTAGTAGAGTTAGTCCTTGACGTACAACCCCAGTTGAGTCCATCATTTCCGTTGCTAAGCAAGGCAGTTATTAAGTGAGTTGTGCAGCATTTTACAGTGGTTTTTGCCACAGTTATTAAACGAATCACTGCAGTTAAGTGAATCATATGATTGTTGAGTAAATTTGGCTTTCCCCATTGACTATACTTGTCAGAAGCCGGCTGGGAAGGATGCAAATAGAGACCATATGACCCCGGGTGGATAGAAGACAATAAAAGAATCTCTGTAGCTCAGAGTTGAACAGGGGAGTCCTTGGCGCTCTCTGAGCTTGGTTGTTTGCTTGCAGACGTTTCATTACCAGGCTAGGTAACTTCATCAGTGCTGGTGGGTGTGGGGGCTTGCTCCCTGTTTGCATACAATAGCTTGCCCTGAACAGCCAAGCTCAGAGAACACCAAGGAGTGATAGAAGACACTTGGGAGGCCTGAAGCTGGAGAACATCCATATCCATATTCCCTCTTATAAACGGTGGCTCTGGGACCATCTTTGGGAAGAAGATTTTTGGGCACTTGGGAGGGGCAAGGAAAATGTCAGAACTACCCTCTTTCCTCCAAATTGGGGCTATTTGAGATGGGATTCTTTGGGAGGGCAATAGTCAAAATTTGGCTCAAGTGACCTTCTCTTGCTCCAAGGTTGCCTGTGAAGAACAGACCACAAGGAAGGTTGCAGCCTGGCCAATATGTTTTTCCTGGAATTGTGTTGGCCAACTTGGCAGTAGACAATTCTCTGGTAATATCACACTACTAACTAGAGCATACAAAACATTTGCTAGACCAATACTCAAATACAGCTCATCAGTCTGGAACCCACATTACGTATCTGATATTAGCACAGTTGAGAAAGTCCAGAAATATTTCACAAGAAGAGTTCTCCACTCCTCTACTCGTTGTAGAATACCTTATGCCACCAGACTTGAAATTCTAGAACTAGAAAACCTTGAATTACGCCGTCTTCAGTCTGATCTAAGTATGGTATATAAAATCATACATTGCAATGTCCTACCTGTCAATGAATACTTCAGCTTCAACCATAACAACACAAGAGCACACAATAGATACAAACTCAAGGTTAACCGCACCAAACTTGATTGCAGGAAATACGACTTCAGCAACAGAGTGGTCAATGTCTGGAATACTCTACCTGACTCTGTGGTTTCTTCCCAAAACCCCAAAAACTTTAACCTTAGACTTCTACTATTGACCTCACCCCTTTCCTAAGAGGTCTGTAGGGGGCGTGCATAAGCGCACCAACGTGCCTACCGTCCCTGTCCTATTGTTTCTTTTATTTTTCTTATATGTAGCCATTTCATGTATTCATAACTATGTATATACTTATACTTATTATCTTGTAAACAATTGACAAATCAAATAAAATAATAAAATAAAATAAAATAAACTTAGGTTAGTGGTTAAGGCACCAGACTAGAAACCAGGAGACTGTGAGTTCTAGTCCTCCCTTGGGCATGAGAAGCTTGCTGGGTGACTTGGGGCCAGTTCTTTTTTCTCAGCCCGACCCACCCTCGCAGGGTTGCTGTTGTGGGATAAATAGGACGAGGAAGGAGTATTAGATACATTTGCCGCCTTGAGTTGTTGTTCATAAAAATGATAAAGGTGGGATATCAATTAAATAAACAAATAAAGCAGGCGCGCTGATGTAGCAGTGTTCTTCTCACCTTCTTAATGGTACCCCCCAATCACACCATTCTCTGTTTTTCGTTGGCCTCCAGACCATTCACACTGAGCTCTCAAAACTGGCCAAGAAGCACGCTGACCAAAAGAGCATCGAGGCAGAGATGTACCGCAAGATGCTGGGGAACCCTGGGTCCAGCAGCCCCCCAGCGAAGTGCAAAGATAAATCCTCCTGGGTAAGTGGCCAGAAAGAAGTATTCACTGAGCCAGAGACGTAGGGAGAAAAAGGGAAATGGATTGGATATCTTGGGTACTAACAGCTGTATGGTGAGTGCAGAAAGCCAGTGGGAACTTTCTGCAAAAACTTCTGTTTTTCGCCTTTAGAACTGACCTGCCTATCAAAATTCCACCTGGCTTTCTGCGCTCATCATAAGATGTTGCTTTCTATCTTCAAAGCCTAAACAGGTTAGGGCCTGTTTCTCTTAAGGCAGGGGTCCTCCAACTTGGCAACTTTAAGACTTGTGGACTTCAACTCCCAGAATCCCTCAGCCAGAATGGCTGGCTGAGGAATTCTGGGAGTTGAAGTCCACAAGTCTTAAAGTTGCCAAGTTTGGAGACCTCTGGTCTAAGGCAGTGGTTCTCAACCTTTTCTTCACCACCAACCCCAACCCCCTTTTAAATACCTTTTGTGGCCATGAACCTTCAGGATTTAAATCATAACATTTTTCAAGCTTTAGTGGACCCCCCCCATGATGACATCACAGACCCCAGGGATCCGTGGACAACAGGTTAAGAACCACTGGTGCAAGGCCTTTTTTAATTATTCAAACTTGGCAACTTGAAGAGATATAGGCTTCAACTCCTAGCATAGCTGGCTGAGGAATTCTGGGAGTTGAAGTCCACATCTCTTCAACTTGCCTTGTTTGAAAACTGAGGCGGATCAGGCAAAACTCAGAAAAATATCCCCATGCACGCCTATGGGAGAGGTAGCGGGGCAGTAAGTTTCCCACTCCTCCATTGTAAAATCTTCCCCTTTCCAAGGCCTGGGACCCAGGGTGGAGCTCTTGTGGAGGAGTCAGAAAGTATTTTCGGAATTTTTCCCAATGTGCTTACAAGAGTTGCTTGTCAGCCAACATATTGCAAACAAGGCCTTGCCTCAATGGTGGAGGAATGAAATGAGAGGGTGGTGTTGAAAAAAAAAAAAAAACAAGTTTGCAAGCTGGAGCAGCAGAATAGGACAAAAACATGTAAAACAGAGGTTCCCAGCTTGGCGGCCCAGCAGGGGGAAGGAGAGGGGATTCTTCCCTGCGAGTGGTAGGTAGGCATGCACGAGCGTGTGCAACTCAGGGGTGGGATGCAAATATTTTAACTAATGGTTCTGTGGGCATGGCTAAGTGCAAGTGGCTAGGTGGGTGTGGCCATGTGACTGGGTGGGCGTGGCTTTTTGTGTGCAGCACCTCCCCCCTACCCCCTGTGCTCTGTTTTTGGCCACCTGGGCCTCAGGAAGCCTCCTGGGGGCGTTTTGCTCCCAGGAGGCCTCCCTGAGGCCCAGGAAGGCAAAAAACGGAGCATGGGGGGGGGTGGGCACAGCAGCACATACCCCCCACATGCCCCTTTTTGCTTCCTGGGTCTCAGGGAGGCCTCCTGGGCGAAGCAGTAAGACAGCTAGGGGGGACCTGGCACAGCTGATCGTCGGAACAGCTGATCGTCGGGAGGAAAAAAAGAAGAAATATCGGTTCAGCCGAACGGTAGCATTTTTTTACTACCGGTTCACATGAACTGGGCCGAACCGGTAGAATCCCACCACTGGTGCAGCTCCATCTGTATGAATTGTGGGCTTGCGCAGCCTGGTTCCGAATGGGCCACGGCCTGGGTACTGGGACACGGCCCAGGGGTTGGGACCCCCTGATATAAAAGGTTTGATTTTTAGTTACTTTGATTGAGCTCAGTTCATCAGTAACTGAGGTTAAACTTCCTTGTTGCCTGTCCATCATCTGACAAACGTTAAAAATAAACTAAAAATAAAGACAATATAAAAATAATAAAAACAAAAGACAAACTCAAAGGGCAGGCTCGATGGACCACTAAGTCTTTTTCTCCCATTCATTTTCTGTGGTTTCTCTGAGTTGCTCAGGATATGCCAGTTCCTAGGTCCGTGTTGGCGAACCTATGCCACACGTGCCAGAAGTGGCATGCAGAGCCATTTCCCCCGGCAAGCGAGAGGTCGCCCGGAAGAGCCCCACTGCGCATCCAGGTGCTCTGCCTCCTGACAGCTGATTGTCGGGTATCTGGCGCACATGTGCAGGGGCGGGGTGTGTGTGCAGGAAGTGTGCGCATGTGCAAAGATGCCTGGTGCGTGAGGGGAGGTCACGTACGCATGCGAAGGGGACGTGGGGGCCCCAGCATGCATTGTCTTCTGGGTGCTGATATACAAGCGAGTGCGAACACAATTATTGGCACAGGAGCTGAAAAAGGTTAACCACCCCTGTCCTAGGTCATGTGTTTTCTGAATTTTGGCAGTCACTTCTATTTTTTTTCACCCCCTCCTTTTTTCTCCTTCCCAGACAATTCCATGGAAGTGGCTGTTTGGTGCCACTGCCGTAGCACTGGGGGGCGTAGCCCTGTCGGTCATCATAGCAGCCAGAAACTAAGGCCAACCTGAGGTTGATGATTTTTGTGGAATCAGGCTTGGAGATTTGGCCCTTCCTTCCTCCCAGCTCCTGCCCCTCTTCCACCACCTGGCCCCTCAAGGACTGGCACACGACTTTGCACTGGTGTCCCCCTCTGGACTGTAGGTTGACTGAGTGGGGTAGGCACAGCAGACGTGGCTCTCCTGCCCGGAAAGACTTCCCAGCTTCCAGAGTTGATCTGAACATCAATGAACCCTTTGCAGTCGAGATACCCAGGGTGGCTTCTGGAGCTGCAGAAGTGAGAAGAAACCCAGAGTGCCTGGGTGTATTTTTCAGGAGAGGGCAGGAAAATCGGGCCGTGGCTGGATGCTACCATTCAACTTCTCTCTTTCTCTCTCTCTCTCTCTCTCTCTCTCTGTCTTTTTCTCGCTCGTGTGGGTTTTTCTTCTCCCTGCGCTGTAGGTGGCCCCGCAAAGGATCCGTCAAAAATGAAGAAAGGATATTGCTGGGGTCTGCCTGGCAGGGGGAAGAAAGCAAGGACTGCACAAAGTTGCACTGGCTTTAGAACAGACCTGGGAGGAGAAGCTTAGAAACTGTTTAGGCCTGGCCTTAGGACCAGGTGCAAGAGGCCAGGGCTGTGAAGATGCTCCTTTAGTGCTCAGGATTGGTTTGGGTGGCGTGAGAGGGATTTTGGTTTGTTCAACCGCCTTCCACAAAAGCTTCCTTGGAGGACCTCACGGGTTCTCTTCATTCTGGTTAGGGTAAAAATCACACCTGGGTGGCTTTCTTTTAGTCGTCTTCGGGAAGCCAAATTGGGAGTCAAGGAACCTCTCCATCTTAGCTCAAAATCTGCTTTCAAACTTTACTGGTGGCTTTTTCCCCTGACTCTTTCCTTTTTAAGCCACCCAACATTTAAGTTAGCAGCACCAGGTGCCACTCAAACCCAGTGCTGCTTCTCTTTGGTACAGTTTTTTCACTCTCTACATTTTAAACTGTGAACAGCTGCGACATCCTCATGGTCTAATAAAGCAACATCTCTCAGCAGATTTCCTAGCCATTCCTTTATTCCGAGGGCCGTGGAATCGTTATTTATTCACTTATTGTCCATTTATCTTCATTTAACTTTAGAACCGTAAAGCTTGAGAATCTCAAAGTAATGGAACATGAACAGGGAAGTAAAGTGGGGAAGGGAAAACTTTTGGTATAGTCCTTCCCCCCACCCCATGTGGGTAGGTAATAACCACTCCCAAAATTCCACAACCAGGATGCTGTTCTTAAAAGTTGTGTCTGTCTGTGTGTGTGTCTTACAGGGAGAGAGGGAAAACTTTTACTACTGAAAAATCAGATTCCCTGCAACTATCCAAGGCTGGACTGTATTACTGTTTCTTGCAGAATCCATGCCCCCATTTGATTTAGAGTACAGATGCTCCTCAACTTACTATCACAATTGAGCCCAAAATATATGTTGCTAAGCGAGGCATTTGTTAAGTGAGTTTTGCCCCATTTTATGACCTTTTTTTGAAAAGTTGTTAAGTGAATCATTGCAATTGTTAAAGTTAGTCAGACGATTATTAAGTGAATCTGGCTTCCCCATTGACTTTGCTTGTCAGAAAGCTGCAAAAGGTGATCACATGACCTTAAGGCACTGCAACCACCATAAATGTGAGTCAGTTGCCAACTGCCTGAATTTTGATCACGTGATTATGGGGATGCTGCAACGGTTGTAAGTGTGAAAAATGGTCATACAGTAAGTCACTTTTTTTCAATGATGTTGTTAACTTTGAGCTGTTGTACGTCCAGCTGTACAGATAATCTTTGAGTTACAGCCATAATGGAACCTGCCCATCACAATCAAAACTCATGACAATTGTAAAGCTGTCCAACTCAATTTTACCTTTTTTTTTGTAGTGGTTAAGCAAACGCTGCAGTTGTTAAAGCGAACCAGTTTTTGCAGTTTTGCTGAAAACCAAAGCTAAATAGTAATAGCAATAGACTTATATACCACTTTATAATGCTCTACAGCCCTCTCTAAGTGGTTTACAGAGTTAGCATAATTGCCCCCAACAATTTGGGTCCTCATTTTACTCACCTGGGAAGGATGGAAGGCTGAGTCAACCTTGAGCCTGATGGGATTTGAACTGCCAAATTGTAGGCAGCTGGCTGCAGTAGAAGTAGCTTGCAGTACTGCACTCTAACCACTGCACCACAGAGGCTCATATAAGGCCAGTTTTCAGCAAAACCATCGCAAATGTGGGCATGTGATCGCAGGACACAACAAATGGCCATAAGCCTAGTTGCTGAGATGTCCATAAGCCTAGTTGCTAGGCACCTGAAGTGTGATCATATGACTGGGGAGGCAACCATTGAACTTTGAACCCAGTGATAAATACTGCCTGGTAGATGTGTTGGATCTAGAATGTTTCTCAATCTCAGCAACTTTTATCTATGGACTCCAACTCCCAGAATTCCCTAGCCAGCATGTTACTTGTGAAATGAGCAGCTATATTAATATGGATGAATGTATGTGAATGAATGAATGAATGAAATTCAGGGAGTTGAAGTCCAGATATCTCAAAGTGAAAATTGATAAGCATCGGTTCAGAGGTTCTGTTATTGTTGTCTTCCCCACAAATTTGTGGAGACCCTTTGAAAAATCCCATGACAGAGTCTTACCTGTTTTCCAAACACTGGCCTTCACCGTCCCTGAACACAGAGCCTTTCACAACCAGTGGAAGGCTTTATAGCATGGGTGTCAAACTGGTGACCCACAGGCCGGATGCATCATGCACAGGCCACACCCACCCCAGCTCCGCAAAGGCAAAAAATACCATGATATGTCACGTCACACAATCGAGTTCGACACCCGTGCCTTATAGGATGTCTGAAGTTGTTCAACAAACCCCTCCCTCCCTCTTGAAAGCTAACTAAGCCACTATCCTGTATTTTGGTAGCAGATCCCACAAATTAATGAGCATCATTGTGGAATTCCCACAAGACCCATCTTCTAAGCAGAGATTTGCACCTGTTCCCATAAGGCAGGGGTGGGGGAAACTATGGCCCTTTTTATGACTTGTGGACTTCAACTCCCAGAATTCCTGAGCTTGCCATGCTGAGCCATGCTAAGCCATACTGGCTCAGGAATTCTGGGAGCTGAAGTCCACAAGTTTTAAAAGGGCTATAGTTCCCCCACCCCTGCCATAAGGCAAACAATCACCTTGTAGGTTATAGTAAACTTTTACTACCCACCCTTCCCAGGAAACAGATATAAACGCTTTTCTCAATCAGGTGATACACAAATATAGTTAGGTTACCTCAGAGACACCTGAAAATGTCTATAAATATAGGTGTCCTACCGGATCAGATGCCTCTAGCCCACTCAGGAAACTGACTTATCAGGAAGCATTTATTCAGTTTCGCTTTGGGATGAAGTAGTTACAACTGATATATTTAGAGTAGCCCAAAGCAAGCGGAAGCTATTTTGCCCCCTCAAACACCACACGGGCAATGGGTGGGGAGGCGTCTTTATGCACACACATATTTCAACATTGGGATATGTGTGCTGACCTGCCTGCACTCATTCCCACCCCCATCTTGGTTGGGAGCTGGGGTTTTAAGTCTTTTCTTGAAATAGGCAAAATAAAAAGTGCAATTTAAATGGGGGTAGTCGCTTGGAGCTCCCTTTCAGTATCCTGTTAAAATTTATTTTTTGCTTAAGAAAGCAAAGACTCCTTTGAAATTATGTTATCAGAAGCCCACAAATGACTGTCAAGACTGGAACCTAAAGACAGTGTGGCAGATAAATTCCCCCGTGTTCCCATATTCTTGGCAGAATTGCAACATTAAACAAACCTACACAAAAGTTCCCAAAGGGCCGTTTAAGCTTAACACACCTACTAGAACCTTACTGGCAGTCTGCCTCTTCTTCAATACTGATCCAAGAAGATGCTCCTGTATAGTCACAATTTGTTCTCCTGACATCCTCGAGCATCTGCCGTAAATGACCTTCCTGCCTTCGAATGAGGATCCAGGTGCGACATTTTCTATATTGAGGGTGAAGGTTCATTCTCCAAACTTGTGGGTTGGTTTCCATTATATGGAAAATAGTGGTGAATATCTATAGCTCGGAGAACGAACCTTCACCCTCATCCTAATACCAGAGCTACAGATAATCGTTACTATTTTCCATATTTTAAAACAGCTAGACCTTGATTTACAATTATTTGTTTAGTGACCATTTGAAGTTACAAATAGCACTGAAAATGGATGACTGGTTATCATACAGTCACATGATCAAAATTTGGCAACTGGCATGTATTTACAATGCTAGCGGCATCTTGAGAGGGTCATGTGATCACAATTTATGACCTTCCCAGCTGGTTTCCAACAAGCAGTCAGTGCGGGGTAGCTAGATTTGCTTTATGACTGTATGGTTCATTAATTACAGCGATTGCAAAATCATTTGCAACTCACTCAGTAACCATCTTACTTAACAATGAAAGTTCTGGTCACAAGTGTGATGTAAGTCAAGTAAGTCTACTTGTAAACTCTAGGTCAGGGCTGTCAAACTCACGGCCCACGAGCCAGATGCATCACTCGCTGGCCATGCCCACACCCCAGTTTAGCAAAGGGGGAAAAAGTCACGATATGACACATGACGACGTGAGTTTGACACCCCTGCTCTAGGCAGTCCTCGTTTAGCAACTACAATTGAAACTGACAACTATTAAGTGAAGCCATCACTGTGAAACTGCAACTCTGCTTATGTTCAGCCTTTCTTTGCTGAACAGACCTGCAAATTGTAAATGTGAGAATTAATTGGTCACTTTTTCTCCACCACAGTAACTGCAAATGGTCGCTAAACAGGACGGTCATTAAAGGAGGACTACTTGTTCATTGGTCAACTGGCCATTTCCGTATTGTCCTCCCAATAGCTAGTCCTTGATGGCAGGACCAGCTTGATTTTATTAGGGATTGAACAATGTTAGTGGTTCCTCCCAAGTTGTGTCCAACACTTCCTGACCTCAGGGACTATAGCACCCCCAGCCCACCGTCCTCCACTGGCTCAGAGTTTGCCCAAAATCATGGTCATTGAGTTGATACTATCTAACCATCTCATTCTCTGCTGTCCCTTTCTCCTGGCAATCTTCTCCTTTACCCTTGTCAAGAAAACCCCATGGACCAGAGGTGGTATTCAGCAGGTTCTGACCAGTTCTGGAGACCAGTAGTGGAAATTTTGAGTAGTTCAGAGAACTGGCAAATACCACCTCTGGCTGGCAGGGGAAGGATACCACCAATATCCTTCCCCTGCCACACCCACCAAGCCATGCCCACAGAACTGGTAGTAAAAAAAAATTGAATCCCACCACTGCAATGGACAGTATCAAAAGACTACCAACATAGCAAACTGTTAACATAGCCCATAATACAGCTGTAGCAGTCCCTGCATGAGGTTTGAGCAAGTGAGTAACTTTTCCATTCAGAATAATGCAAAGTTCCAAACACAAGACAATGCAACTTTCATATTAGCTCCTTCCCTTCCTCACAGCCTTCCAGGTGAAAATGTTGTTTCCATAGGATTTAATTTCCATGGAATTAACTGCACAGAGTGATGCCACTTATTACAATTCCTGTTTCATGCTCTTAAGTTACTATTTTAAACACTTTCACCTTTTAACCTGTTCCCTTTTTAAAAATATTCTGTAAGCCACTTAAGAATCTGGTTTCAGGCAGTCAGGCGTTTTAAAAATAAAAATAAGTTTATTCTTTAAAAAAAAATACAATGTCCACTTTTTTTGTCATACAGGACACCCACATTTAGTCAGTCATACTTTACCCATCATTTAAGAATTCAACTTGTTTGCACAGTAGAAGACAACCTCCATTCCCACCCACTCCCTTTTATACAGTCTGTTTTTCAGCACATCATCATCCTCTGTAATCTTAAGTTTATCCCAGTTGGTTGTCAGACCCACAGAACACAACATTCAGAAATAACGTCCGCGGGTAAATTGAAAGAGGCTTTATTGTAGACAAGGCCGCAGAGCCTTTTTTTTTTTCTTTTCTAAAGGGAGCAGCTTGAGCCTGCTCATTTTCATATAGGGCGATTCTATGTGCGTGGCAGGAACATCATCCACACGATCATTGCTCCTTGGGCTTGTCTTCCCCGCCGGGACTCGGATCGGCTGCTTTCACATCGATGGGGATGGTGTGTTGCGCGGGCTCGGATTCGGCCAGGCGCGGGGCCTCGATGCACAGCTGCCCATCCGGATTCAGAGAGCAAGCGATGGCCTGAAGGTCCACATCGGGAGGCAGGAGGGTTTCCCGGCGCAGCTCTTGATGCTCCACCCAGTAGCCGCTGTCATTGCTCTGGCTCTCCCTTTGGCGCTTGGCGGTCACCGTCACTTTCCTCCCCTCCAGGTTCACCGTCATCTCCTCGGGAGTAAAGCCGGCCACGTCCACCGAGAAGCGGTAATGGTTTTTACCCTCGGCCGGGCAGGCGTTTTCCTCCGAGGCTTCCTTGTGGCTTTCGCGCTCCCCTCCGAGAGGCAGCGGCGTCGCCTGGAAGAAGGCGCGGCTCATCTTCTCCATCTCTTGGAACTGCCTCTCCATGTCTCCCATCACGCGGTCCACGAAGCTGGGGTTGGCCGGCCACAGGGGCCTGCACGCCGGCTGCGGCTCGCTGAGCCAGATGGGGCCCAGGCCGGGCAGAGGCCAACGCCGCAGAGGGAGCATCCGGAGCAGGACGCGAGAGTAGCTCGCCATGGTTGGCAGCGCAGCAAAAGCTCCCAAAACAAAACAACCTTCCACCAACCGGCTCTGTCAAGTTTCTGACAGGCCGGGCAGGCCGTGCCGCCTTTTATAGTCCCCGCAGGCCACGCCCCCTCGCGGTGAAGCAGCGTGGCCTTGGTTGTTTGTTGTTTTTTTTTTATGACGCAACAGCGTGCAAGACGTTTCCAAACAAATCTGGAAATCCGGCGGCGACTCCAGAGGCGCCTAGAAGGAAGAGTGAAATTCGTGCCAGCCCCGCTTGGTCCTTAATCCGCCCCGGAGGGCAGAGTAGGCTAAACGCGTTTGTGCTCCAGCAGCTTCCAGAAAAATCCAGCTTGTCCTAGACAAGGCTGCTCAGCCGGTATTCACACATACCTGCAAAGGTACCAACGGCTTTCCCCAAGGCTGGCGGTGTCCATATTTTTTATTTATTGATTGATTGGATTTGATTTGTCAATCGCTCTCAAAATAATAGGTATAAGTATAAACAGGAGTAAGAATACAGGAAATAGGTACGATTAAATGGGGACAATGGGACAGGGACGGGAGGCACGATGGTGCACTTATGCACGCCCCTTACAGACCTCTTAGGAATGGGGTGAGGTCAATAGTGGATAGTTTGAGGTTAAAGGAAGGGGGGTTAGAGGATGTAACTACAGAGTTGTTATTGCCAGGAGCTGGCCTCCTGCTTTGGGGGATGGGAGTCCAGGAAAACACACTGGTCACTAGGGCTTCTGTTTCAAAACCCGGCTCTTTTTCAGACGTTTTGTACAATGGAGAAGAGTCAGCGTCGCTTTTTTTTTGACAGGATGCTAAAGAAGAAAACTGGGCATGAAGACTTCCCTTCACCCTAGAAGTGTGGGAGATGGGGGATGAGAAATTAAGACTGGTAGAAACTGAGCACCCACCCCTCTCCTGGAAGAATGAAATATTTTGATAAATATTTTAAAAGGCAGAATTATATGCCCCTGGATAAGAAATGGAGAAACACGTTTGTTTGTTTTTTAGGGAGAAAGCAGCCCCCACCTTTCTTAATAACCCTCAGCAGATGTCAGCACTTAAGAGATAAAGAATTATTGGAAGAAGCCAAATATCTAGGTTGCTCTATTCATAGGCAAAGCAAATACTGCAGGAAGAAATCCATTCAAGTCAGGATATTTTGAAATTCCCTGCAGTAATAGAATTCTTTATTGGCTAAGTGTGATTGGACACACAAGGAATTTGTCTTGGTGCAAATACTCTCAGTGTACATAAAAGAAAAGATACGAAGATCTGAACAAAGGTAGGACTAGCCCTCAGCCACAATAGGAATTGTCAAAAGGCCCTTCATTGCATCACCCTTAGAAACTTCAACCAAACTTAGCTCAGGCAAACACCTAGGATTTGTACTTTGTCTATAGAGCCAGCTATGATCCCTACATAACCCCTACACAGCCCCATGGGAGTCTGACAATAGAATACATGTTCTTGCACAGGAACAGGAAGCTCAAGTGCAAAGCCCAAGAGAAGGTATAAAAATCCCGCACTCTCAACTCCATGTGGTCAGCTGCCCAGAACCCATGGGGTTCTGCTTCATCATTAAACCATCTTTCCAATCACCTCCGTGTCTCCAGTGTCTTTCTCCTGGCTTGGAACTGAATCAGATGGATATTTCTTCCCACAGATTCTTTCTATGCGTAGAGATTGGTAACTATTAACTGCAAAGACTATAAACTGAGATGAGCAAAGCTCTGAAATCTTAATTTGGCTTCTGGAGAGACAAGCAAATCCTATCATAGAAACAGGTGGATTTAAGGATTAGAAAGCCTTGGAGATACTTTCTCCCCATCTTTAAAATCACTGCAAAAGAAGAAGAAAAAACAGCCCATGCTTATTTTTGCTGCCATAATTTTAACTGTTTTTTCCCCCTTATGGAGATCCTCAGACATCTAGGTCATGATTGTCCCAAAGGTGCTTTTCCCAAAGGCAACTGGACTTTCTTGATTTTTTCCCCATTTCCCCCCAAAACGTTTCACTTCTCATCCAAGAAGTGTTCAGTTCTTCAGTTCTATTCATTTTCTAAACATATGTTTTTGTCCACGATTCAGGGTTTTAGGAAAGGAGAGGATGACCTTCCAGATTTTCAGATAGACAAGGCAAAATGACCCATGTGAAAATGGGCCATTTTGCTGCCTAATTTTAGTGGCATGCTCTCAAATGGGGTGGTCCCTTTAATGCCTCCAGACTGTGTGTGGCTGCTTTTTGCTGCTTAAGGGGAGAAGATCAATTGTAATATGTCGCCCTGTCTGCACACATTTCCTGTTCCATAACGCCTGGCTTATCCATTTTCAGTTTACGACATTGGAAGCACATCCAATTCAGAATCCAATCTGGGCCGATGGAAAGAGATGCCTACTTTGTGTAGTCAGAAAGTTTTCAGTACGTGTGATAGTTGAACCTGGAATACAAATTCAGAGAGTCTAGAGCAGCGGTGTCCAACCTTGGCAACTTTAAGACTTGTGGACTTCAACTCCCAGAATTCCTCAGCCAGCAAAGCTGGCTGAGGAATTCTGGGAGTTGAAGTCCACAAGTCTTAAAGTTGCCAAGGTTGGACACCCTGGTCTAGAGCAACCTTAGCCTTAACACCACAGTATAATAAAACTAAGATTTTGCATGAAGTCCTACATCCTGCTGGATCAAATCTGTCAGTAAAGGAGTCCATGGTGAATATGAAAGTCCCCCCCACCTCCCGCAACTGCAGTCTTGGATCATCCTGTGTCAAAGCATGAAATGTGTAAAAACAGTGTTCTGCATGGTGGAGGATGTACCCCTCAAGATTATTTTGGGGTACAAGTTTAGAATTCAAGCCTCCTATAATATCTGTACAGCCAACAGAGAAGAGCATGCGTGTTGGTTTGGTGTGGAGGTTTTAGTCCAGAGGCTCCCAAACTTTTGGGCACCAGGGGCCAGTTCTGTGAGAAAAGCTTTTCTGCAGACCGGAGGGGGCATGATTTTGTGGGCTGCCTGCACCCCGCGTGTCTGTGGATGGGGTTTCGCTCGCTTGTGGAGACCAGTTTCTGGCACACCACCGACCGGTGGCCGTTCGCAGACTGGGGGAAGTGGTGGTATTCAATTTTTTTTACCACCAGTTCTGTGGGCGTAGCTTGGTGGGCGTGGTATGGCTTGGTGGACGTGGCAGGGGAAAAAAAATCCCCATTTCCACCCCACTCCAGAGGAAGGTGACTGTAAAATCCCCATTCCCTCCCCACCAACCTGCTTTCCAGCTCCGTTCTCCTGTGCAGGGCAACAAAAGAAGACCCAGCAGATCAGCTGGGACTCGGGAGGCAGAGAATAGATGGGGGCGGGGCCAGTCAAAGGTGGGATTTGCCGGTTGTCCGGGTCCTGGTGACTTTCTGGACAAGTCCCTGCAGTTTTCTGGGCAAGAGAAGTGGCCCACCATTGCTTCCTTCTAGGGCTGAGAGAGAGTGACTAACCCAAAGTCATCCAGCAGGCTTTGTGCCTAAGGCAGGACTAGAATTCACAGGCACCCACTTTCTAGCCTGCTACCTTAACCACTAGACCAAACTGGATCTCAGGAAGAAGGAAGAAGGGAACAGGAAGAAGGGAAGTAGAAACTACCTTTAACATGCTCACCACTATTCCTAATGGCTAGTTTTTATAGAAGGCAGGCCATTCAGGATGCTTACAGACAAAATGTAGGTAATGGCACTCAGTGATAAGATTTCTAAATCATAGTTGGTGTCTAATGTATTGTCTGGACCCAGCCAATTAGGGCATTGTTAAAGAAATCATGACAATACTCAGCATTATTTGAGGGACAGCCTCATCCCAATTAAATTCATATGTCCTATCAGGTCTAGCAGAAATGGCATGTTGCGGGTTGTGTCTACAAAGGGGTATTATCTGATGGAACTAGGAGGAGAATATTTTCTGTTGTAGTGCCCACTCTTAAAAACATCCCCCTGAGGTCAGATTGGACCCAACCTCATTTGCCATAGAATAGAATAGAACAGAACAGAACACTTGGTCAAGTTGGTTAGACACACAAGGAATTTATCTCCGGTAGAGAACCACTCAGTGGACTTGCAAAACAACAGAGACAAAACAACCTTCTGGAAGAATCTCAAGCTGTCGGTTTTCCATCTGGCCTGGGGATTTGGTGACATTGTTGGAGAGCCTGCTAAGTGGTTGTATTTTTAAGGAAATGAACGGCACTCTCCTACAGATTATACTTTTTATGTTGTAACAGTTTTATTGTTTTTAAATTTTTATTTATCTGTTTAATTTTTATGCTCATTTCCCCTAACATTGTTTTAATTATTTTTGTGGTTATTTTGGGTTGGGTTTTTATATTTTAGGAGGGGGAGATTTTTAACTCCATATGCCACCCAGTGTCACAGTGATGAGATGCATGGCTGTATAATTTAATTAATATCTGCCTAGTGGTTGTTTAATTAAGCCCCAGTTGGCTGGCTTTTCATAGTGAATAAAACATGCCCATAGCAGGCATTAAATATCTATTTTCTAATTTTTTGGTGGCTAATATCAAATTGAGGTTTTGAGTTATCTGGAGAAAGCTAGGCAGAGGGAGAAAGTGCTGGAATCTCTTACACTCTGTTGCATCATTCAGGAATCTTGGCCTGTTTCCAGGTAACAGTAGGAGTAATTTTGTGTATGTCTTTTTTCTCAATTTCCACCAGGTGGCAAAGTTGCTAAAAAAAATTAAATAATTTAAACTCACGGCAGGTTATAGAATTGAACACAATCCCAGACAGCCTCTGAGCGTTCTTAAACCGATCCATTTACATTGGAGATAATACTAGAATTACAGATAATCCTCACTTAATGTTTGAAATTACATGGACCTTCCCAGAGATATTTATGACCTGATTTCAACGTTCCAACAGCTACCTCTCCCACCCTTCGTGGTTACATGATCACATTATCTGTACTTGGCAATAGGCTCGCACCTATGGGTGTTCTGCAGTCACACGACTGATTTTCAGCTTTTTAAAAAGGGCTTCCAGCATTTATTTCTGGTTTCTGGGGGGGGCGGGGAGACCATTTGGAGAAAACAAGTTTATTTCAAAATTGCCATGTTCAGTAGTTAGTGTTCATTTAACGACCGCCACAAAAAAGATTGTAAAATCGGTCTGTTGGAAGAAATGTCCTTCTAGGTTCAGTTCCAAGTGGGGAAGAAAGATACTGGAAACATGGTGACTGCTTGGAAAGATGGTTTAATGGTGGACAGGATCACATGACTTGGGTGAAGGAAGAAGGGCTGAGATGCTGAAAGTCCCTTGGATTTATACCCTCTGTTGGGATTTGAATTTGAGCTTGTATTCTGATTGGTTGTCAGACTCCCATGGGGCCATGCAGGGGCAACTCTGTAGGCTGTCCTGAGTCCCAGGCTTGGTTGAGCCTTGCTGGATGATGATGTAATGAAAGGGCTTTGGGCAATTCCTATTATAGTTCTATCTGGAGTATGTCTTTGTTATGTAAAATAGACTGGCCTAGGCCAGAGTAATGGTCCATTAGCAGGGGGAGGGGCTGAGTTTCTGCCTCTCTGAGTTTCTACTTTTCTTTTTAGGGGAAATATTCTGCCTTTTTAGTATATCCTAAAATATTTCATTTTCCTAGGAGAGGGGTGGGTTTTAATTTCCAACAGGTCGATCATGATTATCTGCTGAATGACCACTATGACTTAACAACGATAATTCTGGGATCAATTACAGTTGTGAATTAAGGACAACCTATATTTATCACTAGCAGGACAGTCTGTAACAGATAACAGATAATCAAAGTTGGAAGGGATCTTATAGGTCATCTAGTCCAATCCCCCGCCCAAGCGGGAGACCCTACACCATTTCTGACAGATGGGAGTCCAATCTCTTCTTGAAGATCTCAAGTGATGGCGCTCCCACAACTTCTGAGGGCAAGCTGTTCCATTGGTTGATTGTTCTCATTGTCAGAAAGTTTCTCCTTATTTCCAGGTTGAATCCCTCCTTGTTTAGTTTCCATCCATTTATTCCTTGCCTGGCTTTAGGGTGCTTTAGAAAATAGCTTGACCCCTTCCCCCCTGTGGCAGCCCCTCAAATATTGGAAGACTGCTATCATGTCTCCCCTGGTCCTTCTCTTCACTAGACTAGCCGGCTCAGCTCCTGTAACCGTTCTTCATATGTCTTAGTCTCCAGTCCTCTAATCATCCTGGTTGCTCTTCTCTGTACTTTTTCTTGAGTCTCAATATCTTTTTTATAGTGTGGTGACCAAAACTGAATGCAGTTCTCTAGGTGTGGTCTTACTAAGGCTTTATAGAGTGATATTAGTACCTCACTTGATCTCAATTGCATCCCTCTGTTAATGCAATTTAGGATTATATTAGATTTTTTGGCTGCTGCTGCACACGGCTGGCTCATATTTAGCTGGTTGTCCACTAAGACTCCAAGATCCCTCTCACAGTTACTGCTCTTGAGCCTGGTTTCACCCAGTCTATATGTGTACTTTTGGTTTTTCTTGTCTAAGTGTAGGACTTTACTTTTCTCTACATTGAATTTCATTTTGTTAGATACGGCCCAATGTTCTAGTCTGTCAAGATCCATCTGGATCTTGAGCCTATCTTGGATGTTAGCTATTCCTGCCAGCTTAGTATCATCTGCAAATTTGACAAGTTCCCCTTCAATTCCCTCATCTAAGTCGTTAATGGATATTAAAGAGTACTGGGCCTAAGACAGAACCTTGTGGCACCCCACTGCTTACTTCCCTCCATGTAGACTTAGACCCATCAAGGACTAACTCGTTAAGTATGGTTTGTCAGCCAGTTGCGAGTCCATCTAGTGGTGGTGCTATCTATTCTACTTTTTTCTAGCTTACTAAGAAGTAGGTTGTGGTCTACTTTGTCGAATGCCTTGCTGAAATCTAAATATATTATGCTGGTCTACTAATTTCGTCACTATGTTGAAGAATGAAATAAGATTGGTTTGGCATGATCTGTTCTTAACAAATCCGTGCTGACTGCTAATTATTACTTTACTTGTTTCTAGAAGTTGGCAAATCTGTTTTTTTATTATCTTTTCCAGTATCTTCCCAGGTATTGATGTTAGGCTGATTGGTCTATAGTTTCCTGGGTCTGTTTTTTCCCCTTTTTTGAAGATGGGAACCACATCAGCTCTTTTCCAGTCCTCTGGTAGTTCGTTCCCTGGTGCTGCAGGATTTTTGAAAGATATGGTGCAGTGGTTCTGAGATGACCTCTGCTAGCTCCTTTAAAATTCTGGGATTTAATCCATCAGGCCCCGATGATTTGTGTTCATCAGGATCAGACAGGTGTTCTCTTACTATTTTTTTTGCTTATTTTGATGTTATAAGGTATTTAAAACCCTAGCTTCTGTAATAGAGACATGCAGGTTCTCCAAGCAGAAAATTCCTAAACATGATGTATTCCTCCAGATATTTGAATTACAGATTCCCTTCATCATCACCTGATCAAAGACTGTGGAATGTTATTAATTAAATTAAGTAATTACTGGTACAGTCAATCCTCCACTTATGGTCATAATTGACGCCAGGATTTCTGTTGTTGGACAGGACCTTTCTTGCTGCAGTTGTTAAGTGAATCACTGAATTGTTAAGTTAGTAACACAGTTGTTAATAATTGAATCTGGCTTTCCCACTGACTGCATGTTAGAAGGTCGCAAAAGGTGATCATATGACCAGGGGAACATTGCAACCGTCGTAAATATGAGTCAATTGCCAAGCATCAGAATTTTGATCACATGACCATGGGGATGCTGAAGTAAATCGTGAAAGGAAACCTAACATCTCCTGCTTGGGCGGAGGGTTGGACTAGATGACCTACAAGATCCCTTCCAACTCTGTTAATCTGTTAATCCCCACCAAAATAGTCCCTTTCAAAGTCAGTTTTCACCTAATTTTGGAAGCACAGAGGGGCCACCACTGAGAAGATCCTATTAGCCTAATTCTGTTCTGAATGTACAAAACCTTAAATTTTCAGCAGCTACGTTTACGAGTTCCTGGCTAATATGAAACTTATAACGGTTATTTATGTGGACAAGTTTCATGCTTGCTGAAGCTGTGGAATATTTCATTGGAATTTTAGAATTCAAATGCATGTATTATGAAAGATCAGAAAAGGAGCTAGTGTGCTACGTAAGAAAAATATTATATCTGCTGAAAAAAAATCATTGCTCAATTGTGCTGAATAATTTTAGTTCCTGTTAGCTATTGTACTTAAGAAAAGGGCTGTGGAATTTGAGGTGGCCAGTTTATTTATTTTATTTATTTATTTATTTATTTATTTGATTTGCCAATTGTTTACAAGATAATAAGTATAAGAGTATACATAGTTGTGAATACATGAAATGGGTACATATAAGAAAAATAAAAGAAGAATAAGAGAAACAATAGGACAGGGACGGTAGGCACGTTGGTGCGCTTTATGCACGCCCCTACAGACCTCTTAGGAAAGGGGTGAGGTCAATAGTAGACAGTCTAAGGTTAAAGTTTTTGGGGTTTGGGAAGAAACTACAGAGTCGGGTAGAGTATTCCAGACATTGACCACTCTATTGCTGAAGTCGTATTTCCTGCAATCAAGTTTGGTGCGGTTAACTTTGAGTTTGTATCTATTGTGTGCTCTTGTGTTGTTATGGTTGAAGCTGAAGTATTCATTGACAGGTAGGACATTGCAATGTATGATTTTATATACCATGCTTAAGTCAGACCGAAGACGGCGTAATTCAAGGTTTTCAAGTTCTAGAATTTCAAGTCTGGTGGCATAAGGTATTCTACAACGAGTAGAGGAGTGGAGAACTCTTCTTGTGAAATATTTCTGGACTTTCTTTTCCTGTGGTGGTTACCTCTTGTATAAAGGAGTGAGTCAGCCCTATCACTCATCTTACAGTTTTAAGAGTGCTTAATGTTTGAGTTCCTACAGGGCAAGAATTCAAATTCTAAAAATAAAACTGACCAGAATACCTGGAGAAACACCTAGCCAAATGCCTTAATTTGATATTCCCGTGTTACAGATGAGGAACACCGAGGCTGAGAAATGAGTAGAACAAAGAAGAGAAATATATATATTTATGTATTTGCTTTTTCAGGAAATGGATTCCCCCTAGAGCAAAGTCCTGCTTAAACATACAGAGAGTCCCCACTTTATATTCAGACATTCTCCAATATTCATCTGAGAGCTAGATTCAAATCTGTGGTATAAATCTACTTCTCAATTTACCCTTCAGGGAAATGTTACCCATTTTGCTAACTGCTCCAGTACTGAATTGTCTACGTTGGCAAAGGAAGGATGTTGGGTCAAAGAAATGGGACACTTCTGATTATTTTTTTTCTCATTAACTAAAATAAACCACTTTTCTACTTCTTCCCATCCTCTTTCTGAAAAGATGTTCTTATCAGGTTCTTATCCCAAAAGCAAATTAAATTGAATTCTTAGACATTGGGACTGATTGATTCAGGAAGTAAAACTGTTTACAAAGCTGATAAAAATCTGTTTTTAAAAAAAGAAAAGAAAAGCTGGCAATATTTTAACTGAGCAGCAAAAATATAAATATTGGACTGAGAATCAAACCCTTTTACCAAGACTGACCAACTTGTCCACATCACTTTATCCCACCTTTAATTATTCTACGTCACAAATTCTTTCCATGAGAATTCTAGTAAATGAAATAATTCTCTCCAACTTGCTACCCACTTCTCCCCCCCACCAGTTCATTTCAGAATTGATTATCCTCCAGGTCTTATAATTCCATATCTAAAATATTTATTAGCAGTGCACATTTCTTCATGCTTTCCAGCAATGCAGTTTTTAAAAAGTCTCTTTCATCCAGCCTCCTTCATCCTTGAGCCCGGCTGTCTTCTGTGGGTGTGGATTCTTCAGCTGCTGGTTGAGGTTCGTTTCTCACTCGGTTGACCGCAATGGGCACCGTCCTCATGGCCGATTCCGTCACAGGACCTTCGATGCGGAGCTGTCCGTCGCTGGAGATGGAGCAACTGAGCCGATCTCGGTCCACGCTCAGGGGCACGTCCCACGCCCTCCGGAAGAGCTCGTAGCGGAATGGTCCGTTGGGCATCTCGCTGGCCTTCCTGCCCGTCAGAACCACTTTCTCCCCTACCAGCTTCACCACCAGTTCCTGGGGGTCAAATCCAGCCATATCTTGAGTCACTGCAAAGGTGTCATTGGCGCTTGGGGTCTCCAAGCTGTGGATGGTTTCATGACTGACCATGCTGCTGGCTGCGGGCCGCCAGTTGCTTGTCAGGAGTTCCCACATAGAGTCCATCTCACGCTCCAGCTCCTCAAAGAGGGAACTGGTCCGGGGCCATAAACCTCGGCTTCGTAGGGAGTTCTGAGGGCCTGTGAGGTGGAGTCTGCACAGCATCTTGGTCTCTCTTCTGAATAAGCTGAGCCCGGTGTGTCTCTGTATGCTGAGAGTTGCTGTATGCTCAGCCTCTAGGATTCAGCTCCCTTTTATTCAAATTCTCACCTCGCTGGAATATTTTTGATGTGATGCTTCCCCACAGTAAAGAATTTAACTCATCCCTTGGGCATTTCATGAGAATTACTCAGCCACCCAAACTGGTACCATGAGACAACCTCACCCAATTTTCAGCGCTGGCCTCATTTGTTTGGCCTGTGCCTGGTTTATAATTAGGATAACTTTCGCTCTCACTCTGTCCAAAATAGAATACGGAGTAATGCAAACTAAGCCAGGAACAGCTGCTGCCGGTAAACACCCAGGCAACGATGCTTAAGAACGGAGGCCTTTATAAACTAATCTAGTTTTCCTCAGGTTTAACATTTTTCCTTAGGCATAGAGACTGATTATATCACAAAAGAAGAAGAAATGGCTAGCTAATAAACATGACATTATTTCATGGACTCCAAATTAAATATTAGCAGAATCTTAGGATTGTGACAGTCCATATAGTTCTCGACTTAACAACCACAATTAAGGCCAAAATTTATGTTGCTCAGGGAGTTTTGTCCCAGTTTGTTTCCTTTCTTGCCACATTTGTTAAGTGAGACACGGCTGTTGTTAAGTTAGTAACACGGTTGTTAAGTGAATCTGGTTTCCCCACTGACTTTGTTTGTCAGAAGGTTGCAAAAGGGGATCACATGACCCCCTGGGACACTGCAACCGTCATGAATATATGAACCAGTTGCCAAGTATCCAAATGTTGATCAGATGACCATGGGGATGCTGCAGTGGTCATAAGTGTGAAAAATGGTCTTAAGTCACTTTTTTCAGTGCCGCTGTAACTTTGAATAGTCACTAAACAAACAGTTGTACGTCAAGGGCTACCTGTAGTACATTTAGCCACCGTGTGATTTCTTTTGTGATTTTGTGTGTATCCATCCTCTGTATCCTGTAAACCACACTTAAGCGCTGAATATATTGTGTAATTACAGGTAATGGTGGCTTATTCCACTACCAGGATTAACTAGATAGATAGATAGAATTCTTTATTGGCCAAGTGTGATTGGATACACAAGGAATTGGTCTTCGGTGCAAATGCTCCCAGTGTACATAAAAGAAAAGATACATTCATCAAGAGTCAAGAATCATAACAAATAGAATAGAAATAATAGAATAGAATAGAATAGAATAGAATAGAATAGAATAGAATAGAATAGAATAGAATAGAATAGAAACAGAACCAAACCGAACAGAACAGAATAGAATAGAATAGAATAGAATAGAATAGAATAGAATAGAATAGAATAGAATAGAATAGAATTCTTTATTGGTCAAGCGTGATTGATTGGACACCCAAGGAATTTGTCTTGGTGCAAATGCTCTCAGTGTACATAAAAAAAAGATACATTCGTCAAGAGTCAAGAATCACGAGGTACAACACTTAATAATAGCCATAGGGTACAAATAAGGAATCAAATCATACTAGGAAACAGTCAATAAAAATTGTTAGGATACAAGCAACAAGGTTACAGTCATACAGTCATGAGTGGGAGGGGATGGGTAACTTAGTGTGATTTGTGTAGCCATTGCGTTTCGTAAAGTGTGCTGTACTGCTTAATATGATGTATCAGATGGGACTTATTCACTAAAGTGCACTTCACTAACCCCAGGTTTGCACAGTAAGTGAACCTAGTCAGCCCAGGTGAGTAGCTCCTTAAACCACAAAATGTATATTTCATTTCTTTCCAGTGATGACATTTGGCTGCGTTGGGACCAGACAAATTAACACAGTTGAGAAAGTCCAGAAATATTTCACAAGAAGAATTCTCCACTCCTCTACTCATTGCAGAATACCTTATGCTACCAGACTTGAAATTGTAGACCTAGAAAATCTAGAATTACGCCGCCTTCGGTCCGATCTAAGTATAGTATATAAAATCATACAGTGCAATGTCCTACCAGTCAATGAATACGTCAGCTTCAACCATAACAACACAAGAGCAAACAATAGATACAAACTCAAGGTTAATCGCACCAAACTTGATTGCAGGAAACATGACTTCAGCAACAGAGTGGTCAATGTCTGGAATACTAGTCAACCTGACTCTGTGGTTTTTCCCCAAACCCCAAAAACTTTAACCTTAGACTGTCTACTATTGACCTCACCCCTTTCCTAAGAGGTCTGTAGGGGCGTGCATAAGCGCACCAATCGTGCCTCCCTGTCCCTGTCCTATTTTTTTTTCTTATATGTATCCATTTTATTTTTCTTATATGTATCCATGTATTCATAATAAAAATAAATAAGAACAGAAAGAGCTACGAAGGGTGTAACTGTATCTTTAGACCTTGTTGGCCAAGTGAGGCTATCAAGGTTCCATCTCCCTCCACCATTGTTGTCCTTTGTCTTGTACTATTTTAATGTTTTCTGTGTCCTTTGTTTTTTAAAAGGTTTTAATGATTGTAAACTGCCCAGTGTTGCTGGCAGTTGGGCAGTATATGAATTTAATATATGGTTGGCTGCACAGTCAGCCATATATTTAGATTGATCTGGCATGTTTATCTACCTATCGAGTCCTTCCCAAAGGATCTATCAGCAGATTTTGATGTTTGATGGTGTTAAAGATATTGTTGCAGGATGTAAGCTGTTCCAAATAAAGCTGCCTTTTGCCAATTGACTGATGGGGATTTTGTCAATGCCGATCGTGTTCAAGTGGTGCTCCAGATGTTTTGGGATTTCATCCAAAGCATCTATTACTATTAGTACTTATCTTTTGACATTAATTCATTATTAAATACATTTAGTTAGAATAATAATAATTTAAAATATGTTGTTGTTAAACAACAAACATGGCTAAATGGCAACATTGATTTTGCAATCTCAGGCCTGGTAAATATTTGAATGGGAGATCAGTGGACATTGAGACAAATTTCAAAAAGACAACAATAACTATCTGGTTCTGTACTGTTGACAAGAAAATTACAGGAGTGGAATTGAACTTGATCCAAGAAAGGACTTTTCCTTTAATCAGAGAAGAAGTAATGCTCAGTGGTTGTTTCCCTACCACCCCTCCCCCAATTCAGGCAGGAATGAGCCCCAATTCTTATGACCTTCTGAAGAATATGGGTAGCGCTCAAATTATGACTATCATGGAGCATGTGATGGTGGTTAAGCCAACATGGCGGTCAGAAAACAACCCCATTGTTCACTATGGCATAGTTTTGCCAAAAAGTGGGAGTAAGTGCTGGTTTAGAGCAAAACCTTTGTAAAACGTGGCCAACTACCTTCCGGATGCTGCAAACAGCTGTAAATGCAGACATGTTGTTGAGTGTTTAAGTGTGGTCATGTGACCAGGAATTGGGGAGACAACTGTTAGAACTTTGGATTCAGGTTGTAAGTCCCCTTTTTTGGATCCATCATAATTTCAAACAGACCAATTGTTAATTGGGGATTGCCTATAGTTAAGACCTGGCTCTTCTATAAGAAGGCCTTTGGAAATTAACAGGTGTAGTAAGATGTACATTGTGATCTTATTATTATCAATATTTTAAGGTGATTGATACGCCATTGTGAAATAGTTATATTATGGGTGACATGAAAGCAGCATTCTAAGGGGCTGCCACAAAGAAGAGCAGGTCAAGCTATTCTCTAAAGCTCCTGAGGGCAGAACAAGAACCAATGGATGGAAACTAATCAAGGGGAGAAACAACTTAGAACTAAGAAGAAATTTCCTTGATAGTTAGAACAATTAATCGGTGGAACAACTTGCCTCCAGAAGTTGTGGATGCTCCAACACTGCAGGTTTTTAAGAAGAGATTGGACAACCATTTGTCTGAAATGGTATAGAACGGGGGTGTCAAACTGGTGGCCCACAGGCCAGATGCATCACATCCAGGCCATGCCCACCCCAGTTCCATGAAGGGGAAAAAAAACACGTCATGATATATTACATGACAGCAACGTGATGCTGCAAGTTTTACATCTGTGGTATAGTGTCTCCTGCTAGAAGACCTCCAAGGTCCCATCCAACTCTGTTATTCTGTTACACTAAATTATGATTGTATTAAACCAGAGGTGGTATTCAGCAGGTTCTGACCAGTCATGGAGAACCAGTAGCGGGAATTTTGAGTAGTTCAGAGAACCGGCAAATACCACCTCTGACTGGCCCCGCCCCCATCTATTATCTGCCTCCTGAGTCCCAGCTGATTGGCTGGATCTTCTTTGGTTGCCCTGCGCAGGAGAACGGAGTTGGAAAGCAGGTTACTTGGGTGGGGAGGGAATGGGGATTTTACAATATCCTTCCCCTGCCACACCTACCAAGCCACGCCATGCCCACCAAGCCACGCAGACAGAACCTGTAGTAAAAAAATTTGAATTCCACCACTGATTTAAACATGGTCTAGAACCATGTTTTTCAATTGTAGTAAAACTGAAGATGTGTGGAATTCAACTCCCAAACTGATTAAAGTTGCTAAGGAATTCTGGGAGTTCACACTGACTGGCGAATTCTGGGAATTGAAATCCACACAATTTAAAGGTTGCCAAGATTGAGAAGCATTGGTTTACAACCTCTGGAGGGAGGTAGTTTGAAAAAAAAAAATCAATGAACATCTCCCCCTTTATTTAAGTCTTCTTCTCTCCTTTGTCATCTAAAAAAATATTGGAGGGCTCCAGTTGTCAGCTGCAAATCTTCCAGAAGGGTCAAGTTGTATACATCGGTGTTTTAAAAAAAAATGGGTTAGTAGAATTACAAATGCATCTCTCTTCTCATCAACAACCTAATTGGAGGATGTGCAGTTTGGCCCTAGATATTCACTGACATCATAGGAGAGACTCGGTATGAAACATGAATGGAACGCATAGCATAGGAATACACACACACCAGTGTCACTGCATGTTTCTGGAATATTTTTAAGCAGCTTTATTTATCTCGCAGGATGTATGAGAGGACTGCCAAGTCCCCCAGCACCCTTGAAATAGAAGGCTGACGCAACCCCCATGAAAGAGTTCCATCCTCATGCAAAGGAAGAAATGTCACTGAGATGTTTCTGCTACAGCTGTCACACACCCTCTCCTTCTGTACTGTCACACACCCTCTCCTCCTGTGAGTTACAGAAGCACCAGGAAGGAGCTAGCAAGGGCTCTCACAAGCTGGAAAGGGTGTCCCTTACTTACTGGTAGGAGCCGGGGAGAATCGAAACCAGTTGCAGCAAAGTGGCTCTTGTTTGTCCCATTGCAAAACAGCATTTTGCCCAAGTATCAGGACTGTGATCAGGTGCTCAGGCAATTGGCTCTTCAGAGGGACACAATCAAGATCAAGGGAGGTACTAATACCACTCTATAAAGCCTTAGTAAGACCACACCTAGAGTACTGCATCCAGTTTTGGTCACCACACTATAAAAAAGATGTTGAGACTCTAGAAAAAGTGCAGAGAAGTGCAACCCATGATGATTAGGGGACTGGAGACTAAAGCATGTGAAGAATGGTTGCAGGAACTGGGGATGGCTAGTCTAGGGAAGACATAAAAATAGTAGTCTTCCAATTTTTGAGGGCCTGCTGCAGAGGGGAAAGGGTTACAGTGTATAAGATTCCTTTAGAGGTGCAGTATTTCTACATTTTTGAACTGCATCAAACATTGTATTCTTACTATGGCAGTAAATACATCCAGGTATCTATGATATCAATGCTCTGATGTAATTTTAATTTTTGTTAAGTCTTGTATTTAATTCTGATGGTAATTGGACCATGCCTGAATGAGGTCTGTGGTATAAATAATATTGTCTGTATTGAAACGTAACCTATTTTTATCTCCTACCAGAAATTAGTGAAAAAATCACATTGCCTTTA